>NW_026623067.1:9515943-9825943 GCF_023065955.2 Ursus arctos | reverse complement strand
GCATTTAAGCCTAGGTAGAGCCAGAGCCATGCCTAGGGTTAGGGTAGATGGTAGCCACCAATCTGATGTTATGGTGGAGACCAGCTCTGAGACCTGAGCTGAGGGGTAGCATTTGGATGGGTCTCTGACTTCCAGTGTGGGGTCTGTGGGATGCTCCTACTGTTGCTGAGGTTTCACTGTTTGACAAATCATGCTTTACAGCAACATCCAGCAGTTCCAAGTGGCACAGTTTCCTTCTGTGTTCCTGCCTGATTCCTCTGGCATTGGGCAGGTCTCCAAACTCCTTTTTGCACTCAGAAGTAGTTTTTGGGCCTGGCCAGTGCCACATGCAGGCTAGGGATAGTGTTATTTTCCTGGTGTCATTAGGGGCACACTATGTCGAGGCCAAGATCTGGTGTGACGGCTGAATTGAGGGCTAGCATTAGGGTGATCATCTGATTTCTGGTTTCACCTCATGGGGTGCTCATGTTGTTGTTTATTTTAAGATTTTGGGTAGATTTTTGCAACCTCCTAGTTGTTCTAAATCATGCTTTCCCTCTTTCTTCCTGCCTGATTAGTCTGGCATTGATCAGGTCTCCAAAATCATTTGTGTATTTAGAAGTAGACTTTGGGCATCATTGGGGCCCTATCTGGCTAGGGTTATGTTTTTGGACCAGGTGATGGTAGGTGTCACTTTGATTTTATCAGGGAGGGCTGAGCTGAGAGTTGAAGGCTAGCATTAGGCTGGGGCTCAAGCTTCCAGTTTGGCCTCTGGGCAATTCTTACAGTGTTGGTGAGATTTTGTTTGTTGGCTAGAATCATGCTCTCCAGCAACTTCTGGGGTCTTCAAGTAACACGGTTTCCTTCTGTGTTCCTGCCTGAATATTCTAGCATAGCTAGGTCTCCCCAATCCATTGTGCACTCAGACCAAGGGTTGGGTCATAGTGAGGGCCACAATTAGATCTTCAGTTAGAATTAGTGTCAGGGAAAATGTCTGGGCCAACTTGATGGTAGTGAGGAATCCTGAGGGATGACTTGAGGATGAGCATTCGGGTGGGGCTTCATCTTCTGGTTTGGCTTCAGGAGGATGTTCTTTGTGTTGTTGAGATTTCTGGTTTTGGGTAGAATCAGGCTCCCCAGCAACATCCAGGTTGAAAGTGGCATGGTTTCATTCTCGGTTATGGTTTAGGGGATGATAAGGTCTGGTTTGATGGCAGTGCAGAGATCTGAATGAGAGCCAAGTTGGGCTAGCATTAAGTTGGGGTTCCAACTTCAGGCAAGGTCTCTGGGGTATGCTCATGGTTTTGTTGAATTTAAGGATTTTTGATAGAATCATAATCCCCCACAACATCCCAAGGCTTACAAGTGGCTCAGTGTGGGCTCCGTGGGATGCTTATAATGTTGATGAGGTTCAGTTTTTAGCTAGAATCATGCTCTCCAGCTACTTCTACTGGGTTGCAAGTGGCTCAGTTTCCTTTTGTGTTCCTGTGTCATTAGTATGGCATTGGCCAGTTCTATAAACTTTGTGCACTCAGTATTAGGGGTCAGGGCACATCCAGGCTAGGGTTAGGGTTATGGTCTTAGAGATGGTAGGGGGACTATGATGGCAGTGTGGAGACCTGCCCTGATGGCAGAGTTGAGGGTTAGCATTAGTGCGAGTCTCAGACTTCCTGTTTGGCCTCAGGGGAATGCTCATTGTAGTGTTGAGTTTAAGGTTTTTTTTCGGTGCAATCATGCTCCCCTGAAATATCACGGAGTTACAAATGGCATATTTTCCCTTTGGGTTCCTGCCTGATTAGTCTGGCATTGCCCAGGTCTCCAAAATCATTTGTGCATTCAGAACTAGTGTGGGCATTGTCAGGGTCCCATCCATGCTAAGTTTAGGATTTCAGTCCAGGAGATTGTGGCTGTCAGTTTGATGGCAGTGCAGAGACCTGACCTGAAAGCAAGGATGAGGGCTAGCCATAGGGTGAGGTTCTGGCTTCCATTTGTTGCCAAAGTTTAGATTTTTCACTTGAATCATGTTCTCCAGCAACATGTTGGGGGTTGCAAGTGGCTGGGTTTCCTTTTCTGTTGCTGCCTGATTGGTCTGGCATCTTCCAGTTGTCGCAAATCCATTGTGCCCTCAAACCTATGTTTCAGGCTCAGTCAGTTCCACAGCCAGTGTAGGGTTAGATTTATGGCCCAGGACACTCTAGCGGTCAATTTGATGGTGGTGTGAAGACCTGCCATGAGTGCTGAGTTGAGGTGGATCATTCGGATGAAGTCCAGGGTTAGGGTGGGTTTCAGGGACTCAGCACAATTTGGGGCTGAGGGTCAGGTTTTCCTTAGAATCATGCTCTCCAACTCCACCCCAGTGATTGCATATGGTGCAGCTTCCTTCTGTATTATTGACTTATTTTTCCTCAGCCAGTCTTTGGTCCCAAATATGTCTTTCCTCAGACTTAGCATTTGGGCCCATGTAAGGCCATAGGCACGCCTAGGGTTATGGTGAGAATCTGGGAAGATGGTAGACACCTATCCAATGGCAGTGTGGAGACCTGCCCTGCTTGAGGGATAGCATTATGGTAAGGCTTTAGCTCCCATTTTGGCCTCAGGGGATGCTTATAGTGTTGCTGAGTTTTAGGTCTTTTGGTAGAATTTTGCTCTCTCACAACATCCCACCAGTCAGGGGCCACATCCAGGGCCAGGGTTAGTGTTAATGGTCTGGGCAACGGTAAAGGCCCATTTGATGGCAGTGGGGAGACCTGCCCTGAGGGTTGGGTTCAAGGCTAGCTTTAGGTTGAGGTTCCAGCTTCAGGTTTGGCCTCAGTGGGATGCTCGTATTGTTGATGAATTTTACTTTTCTTGGCAGAATCATGCTCTCAGGCAACATCTGGGGGGTTGCAGATTGCAGGGTTTCCTTCTATGCTCCTGTCTGATTAGGCTGATTTTGGCCAGGTGTCTCAAATCTATTGTGCTCCCAGACCTAGGTTTCCATTCCAGGCAGGGCCACAGCTAGTGCTAGTGTTAGGGTTATGGTCTGGGAGATTGTACGGGCCTTTCCAATGGCAGTGTGGAGACCCGCCCCGAGGGCTGAATTGAGGAATAGTATTAGGGTGGGGCTCTGCCTTCTTGTTTGCCCTCAGGGTGTTGCTCATAGTGCTGCTGATATTCAGGTTTTTCACTAGAATAATGATCTCTAGAAATATCCAGGCAGTTGCAAGTGGTATGGTTTCATTCTGTGTTCCTGACTGATTTGTCTGGCAAGTATCCCTAATCGATTTTGCCCTCAGACCTAGTGTTAAGGCCAGTTCATCTACCCAGCCCCAGATAGACTGAGGTTTAGGTGTTGGGAGTTTATAGGGGGCCAATCTGATGACAGTATGGAGACCTGCCTTGAGTCTTGAATTGAAGGCAAGTGTTAGGGTAAAGCTCCTTGTTAGCATTCATTTTCATGGACTAGGCACATGGTGGTGCCAAGGGTCATGTTTTGTTGGAGTCATACTCTCCAGCTTCATCACGGTAGTTTCTTGTGGCTCAGTTTACTTCTGTATTCTTGGCTGACTCAGGTTGCACCAGTCTTATGTCCCAAATCTCGTCATTCCTCAGACATAGCAATAGGGTCCAAATAGGTCCAAAGCCATTCTGAGGTTTAGGGTGAGGCTCCAGGAGAGGATAGGAACCTGCGCAATGTCAGTGCAGAGTCCTGCCCTGAGGGCTGAGTTTAGGGCTAGCATTAGGGTGAGGTTCCAGCTCCCAGTTTGGCCTCAGGGGAATGCTCATAGTGTTCCTGAGGTTTAGGTTTTTTGCTAGAATCATGGTCTCCAGCAACATCCTGGGGATTGCAAGTGGCACAGTTTCCTTCTGTGTTCCTGCCTGAATAGTCTGGCATTGGTCAAGTTTCCCAAATCCTTTGTGCCCTCAGACCTTTATTTGGTTCCTGCAAGGACTGCAGCCAGGCCTCTGGTTAGGGTTCTGGTTTGGGAGACAGTGGGGGGCCTATCTGTTGACACTGTGGAGACTTGTCCTTTGAGGGAAGAATTAAGGTGAGTCTCACCGTTACAGTTCAGTTTGACAAAGGAGGCAAAAATATGCATCGGGAAGAAGTCTCTTGAAAAAATGATGTTTGGAAAACTGGACAGTGATATGCAAAGAATGAAATTGGAGTTTTCTTTACACCTATACAAGAATAAGCACAACATAGATTAATGATTTAAATATGAGACCTAGAACTATAAAATTCCTAGGGTAAATGTAGGCAGTGATATATTTGAGTTCAGCTATAGTAACTTTTTTCTAAGTATGTCTCCTTTGGCAAGGAAAAGTGAGGAAAATTAAAATTTTGGGGACAATACCAAAATAAAAAGGTTTGGAAAGCAGAGGAAGCAATCAACAAAACTAAAGCTCAATGGAAGAAAATATTTGCAAATGATATACCCAATAAAGGGTTTTTTGGGTATAAAGTCAACTGCCAAATCAAAGTTTCTCATTAGGAAATGGGCAGAAGACCCACTACTTATATTTCTACAAAAGTCATACAGATGAGCAAACAATGAATCATGGAACACTACATCAAAAACTAATGAGGCACTGTATGGTGACTAACATATCATGATTAAAAATAAATAATAAAATAAAATAAAATAAAATAACTGTTATTTAAAAAAAAAAGAAGTCATACAGATGGCCAATAGATACCTGAAAATGTAGTCGACATCACTAATCATCAGGAAAATGCAAATCAATATCACAATGAGATATTAGCTCACACCTTTAAGAATGGCTAAAATTAATAATAATAATAATAATAATAATAATAATAATAACGCAAGAATCAACAAGGGTTATTAAGGATGTGGAGAAAAATAAACCCTCATGAAATGTTTGTGGGAATAGAAACTGGTGCAGCTGCTGTGGAAAACCAAATGAAGTTCATCAAAAATCAAAAATAGAACTATCACATGATCCAGTAATTCCACTACTGTGTATTTACCCAAAGAAAGTGAAAACATTAATTCAAAAAGATAGATGTTCCCCTATGTTTATTTTATAATAGTCTGTTTATGGAAGCAACCTAGGTATCCATTGATAGAAGAATGGATAAAGATGTAAATATCCACATATACACACCCACATTATACATATTGGGTATCCATTATAATTGAATATATATAATGTATATCCATTATATGTGTGTGTGTGTATATATTATACATATATATATATACATATATATATATATTAGTCAGCCATAAATATGAAATTTTGCTGTTTGCAACAACATGGATGTTGCTAGAGTATAAATGAAATAAGTCAGTAGAGAAATACAAATACCATAGGATTTCACTCATATGTGGAATTTCAAAAATAAAAACCAACAAAGGAGAAAAAAGAGACAAAGCAAAACAAAAACCAAAACAAAAACCAACCAATCAACCAACCAAACAACAAAAACCCTCTTAATTATATAGAACAAACAGATTGATACCAAAGTGGAGGTGGGTCAGGGGATGGTTGAAATAGGTGAAAGTGTTTAAGAATACATTTATCATAACAAAAGGGTACACTTGTCAAGATGAGTGCTGAATAATATACAGAATTGTTGAGTGGCTTTATTATACACTTGAAAATATATAACATTGAATGCTACACATACTGGAATTAGAAAATAAATAAAACTAAAAATAACTTTTATCAGAGAGGCTTAAAAGGGGATTCAAATTCAAAAAAGATATATTGAACTTCACGACAGATTACTTGAAATTATTCATACTAGGGAGAAGAAGAGGTAAGTATGTGAAGAAAAGTGATCAGAACCTGAAGGTTGTATTGGGATTTCATCAAGTAAATCATTATACACATATGGAAGTCCTAGAAGAAGAGAGTGAAAAATTAGAGAGAATATTTGAAGAAACAATGAGTGAAAACTTTTAATGTTTGGGGATACACAAGGATCTACAAATTCAAAGAACACAGTGAAATCCAACCTGATAAAACCAAGGAGATCCACATAAAGATACATATCATCACCTTGTCAAAAGCCACGAGAAAAGGAAAATCATGAAAACAACAAGAGAACACCAACTTGTCACATACCTGGAATTCTCCAAAAACATTATGAAAAAATTTTCTCTTCAGAAGTATTAATGGTCATTGGGTGTTATATGCAGCTAATGAATCATCGAACTTTACATAAAAAAACAGGGATGTACTCTATGGTGACTAACATAATATAAGAAAAAATATTATTATAATAATTAAAAAATAAAGAAACCTAAGCCTATAAAAAAAAAGTATTAATGGTCAGAAGAAGTTTGGATTATTTTTTAAATACTGAATGGAAAAAAAATATTAAAGAAATAAAACCCGTTTTTACTGAGATTTTTATATACAGAAAAACTATTCTTTTTTTAATTTTTTAAAATCATATTATGTTAGTCAACATACAGTACATCCCTGGATTCTGATGCAAAGTTCGATGATTCAGTAGTTGTGTATAACACCAGTGCACCATGCAATACGTGCCCTCCTTACTACCCATCACCAGTCTATCCCATTCCCCCACCCCCCTCCCCTCTGAAACCCTCAGTTTGTTTCCCAGAGTCCATAGTCTCTCATGCTTCATTCCCCCTTCTGATTACCCCCCCTTTCTTTATCCCTTTCTTCCCCTACTGATCTTCCTAGTTCTTATGTTCCATAGATGAGAGAAATCATATGAAAATTGTCTTTCTCTGCTTGACTTATTTCACTTAGCATTATCTCCTCCAGTGCCGTCCATGTTGCAGCAAATGTTGAGAACTCGTTCTTTCTGATACTGGAGTAATATTCCATTGTATATATGGACCATAGCTTCTTAATCCAGTCATCTGTTGAAGGGCATCTCGGTTCCTTCCATGATTTAGCTATTGTGGACAATGCTGCTATGAACATTGGGGAGCATATGGCCCTTCTCCTCACACATCTGTATCTTTGGGGTAAATACCCAGTAGTGCAATGGCTGTGTCATAGGGTAGCTCAATTTTTACCTTTTTAAGGGACCTCCACACTGTTTTCCAGAGTGGCTGCACCAACCTGCATTCCCACCAACAGTGTAGGAGGGATCCCCTTTCTCCACATCCTCTAGAGCAATTGCTGTTTCTTGCCTTGTCAATTTTTGCCATTCTAACTGGCATAAAGTGGTATCTTAGTGTGGTTTTGATTTGAATTTCCCTGATGGCTAATGATTTTGAACATTTTTTCAAGTGTCTGTCAGCCATTTGTATGTCCTCATTGGAAAAGTGTCTGTTCATATCTTCTGCACATTTTATGATTTGTTTATTTGTTTCTTGTGTACTGAGAAGCTCTTTGTAGATCTTGGATACCAGTCTTTTATCTGTAGCATCATTTGCAAATATATTCTCCCATTCCGTGGGCTGACTCTTAGTTTTTTGGACTATTCCTTGGCTGTGCAGAAGCTTTTTATCTTGATGTAGTCCCACATGTTCATTTTATCTTTTGTTTCTCTTGCCTTTGGAGATGTGTCATGAAAAAGTTTGCTGTGGCTGATGTTGTAGAGGTTGTAGGATTTTGATGGATTCCTGTCTCACATCGAGGTCTTTCAACCATTTGGAGTTTATCTTTGTGTATGGTGTGAGAAAGTGGTCAAGTTTCATTCTTTTGCATGTAGCTGTCCAATTTTCCCAGCACCATATATTGAAGAGACTGTCTTTTCTTCCACTGGATGTTTTTTTCTGCTTTGTCAAAGATTAGTTGCCCAAAGAGCCGAGGGTCCATTTCTGGGTTCTCTATTCTGTTCCATTGGTCTATGTGTCTGCTTTTGTGCCAGTACCATGCTGTCTTGGTGATCACAGCTTTGTAGTACAACTTGAAATCAGGCATTGTGATGCCCTTGCATTGTTTTTCCTTTTCAACAATTCCTTGGTATTTCAGGGCCTTTTCTGGTTCCACACAAATTTAAGGGCTGTTTGTTCAAGTTCTTCGAAATATGTCATTGGTATTTTGATTGGGATAGCACTGAAAGTGTAGATTGCTCTCAGTAGCATGGACATTTTAACTATGTTAATTCTTCCGACCCATGAACGTGAAATGTTTTTCCATCTTTTTGTGTCTTTTCAATGTCTTTCAAGAGTGATTTGTGGTTTATAGAATATAGATCCTTTATGTCTCCGGTTAAGTTAATTCCAAGATAACATATGATTTTTGGTGCTATTGTAAATGGGATGGATTCCCTAATTTCTATTTCTTCAGTCTCATTGTTCATGTATAGAAATGCTACTGATTTCTGAGCATTGATTTTGTATCCCGCCACATTACTGAATTGCTCTATAAATTCCAGTAGTGTGGGGGTGGATTCTTTTGGGTTTTCCATATAGAGTATCATGTCATCTGCGAAGAGAGACAGTTTGACTTCTTCTTTGCCGATTTGGATACCTATTATCCCTTTTGGTTTTCTGTTTGCTGATGCAAGGACTTCTAGTATTATGTTGAATAATAATGGCAAGAGTGAGCATCTGTGTCGTATTCCCGATCCTAAGGGAAAGGCTCCAGCTTTTCCCCATTGAGAATGATATTTGCTGTAGGATGTTCCTACATGGTTTTTATGAGATTGAGGATTGTACTCTCTATCCCTACACTCTGAAGGGTTTTAATCAGGAAAGGATGCTGTATTTTGTCAAATGCTTTTTCTGCATCTATTGAGAGGATCATATGATTTTTGGCTTTTTTCTTGTTGATATAATCTATCACACTGCTAGATTTGCGAATGTTGAACCACCCTTGCATCCCAGGGATGAATCCCACTTGATCATGATGGATAATCCTTTTAGGGTACTGTTGGATCCTATTAGGTAGGATCTTGTTGAGAATTTTGGCATCCATATTCATCAGGGAAATCGGTCTGTAATTCTCCTTTTTGATGGGGTCGTTGTCTGGTTTGAGGAGCAAGGTAATATTGGCCTCATAGAATGAGTTTGGTAGTTTTCCTTCTGTTTCTATTTTCTGAAATAGCTTTAGGAGAATAGGTATTATTTCTTCATTGAATGTTTGATTGAATTCCCCAGGGAAGCCATCAGACCCTGGAGTTTTGTTTTTTTGGAAGGTTTTTAGTCACTGTTACAATCTCTTCATAATTAATTGGTATATTTAAAAATCAATTTCTTCCTGTTTCAATCTTGGTGGCTTACAGGATTCCAGGAAGGCCTCCATCTATCCCAGGTTGCTTAATTTATTGGCATAAAGCTCTTGATAAAAGTTTCTATTAATCCTTCCTATTTCATTGGTGATGGTTGTGACTTCTCCCTTTTCATTCATTAATTTATTAATCTGGGACCTTTCTCTATTCTTTTGGATAAGTCTTGTAAGTGGCTTTTCCATTTTACTTATTCTTACAAAGAATCAGCTTCTAGTTCTGTGGATCTGCTCTACTATTCTCCTGGTTTCTAATTCACTGATCTCTGATCTAACCTTAATCAACTGCTTTCTTGTGCGTGGATTCAGCATGTTCTTCTGTAGCTGTTCCAGCTACTTGCAGTGAGAATATAAAAACTGCATTTTAGATTCTTCTATTCTTTTGAGTGAGGCTTGGGTGGCTATATATTTTCCCCATAGGACTGCCTTTGCAGTGTCCCATAGGTTTTGGACCGTTGTATTTTCATTCTCTTTGATCTCCATAAATTGTTTAAATTGATTTTTGATTTCCTGGTTTATCGAATCATTCTTTTCTCTTAATTGTTTATTTTTATTTGTTTATTTTTTGATGTAAAGCTCGATGATTCATTAGTTTCATATAACACCAGTGCACCATGCAGTATGTGCCCTCCTTACTACCCATCACCAGTCTATCCCATTTCCCCACCCCCTCCCCTCTGTAGACCTCAGTTTGTTTCTCAGAGTCCATAGTCTCACATGCTTCATACCCCCTTCTGTTTACCCCCCTTTTTTTATCACTTTCTTCCCCTACCAATCTTCCTAGTTCTTATGTTCCATAGATGAGAGAAATCATATGATAGTTGTGTTTCTCTGCTTGAATTATTTCACTTAGCATTATCTCCTCTAGTGCCATCCATGCTGCAGCAAATGTTGAGAACTTGTTCTTTCTGATAGCTTAGTAATATTCCATTGTATATATGGACCACAACTTCTTAATCCAGTCATCCTTTGAAGGGCATCTCGGCTCCTTACATGATTTAGCTATTGTGGACAATGCTGCTATGAACATTGGGGTGCATATGACACCTCTCTTCACTATGTCTGTATCTTTTTGGTAAATACCTCAGTAGTGCAATGGCTGGGTCATAGGGTAGATCAATTTTTAACTTTTTAAGGGACTTCCACACTGCTTTCCAGAGTGGCTGTACCAACTTGCATTCGACCAACAATGTTGGATGGATCCTCTTTCTCCACATCCTCTCCAGAAATTGCTGTTTCCTGCCTTGTTAATTTTTGCCATTCTAACTGGCATAAAGTGGTATCTTAGTGTGGTTTTGATTTGAATTTTCCTGATGGCTAAAGATTTTGAACACTTTTTCATGTGTCTGTTAGCCATTTGTATGTCATCATTGGAAAAGTGTCTGTTCATATCTTCTGCCCATTTTATGATTTCTTTATTTGTTTCTCGCATATTGAGTTTGAGAAGTTCTTTGTAGATCTTGGATACCAGTCTTTTATCTGTAGCATCATTTGCAAATATATTCTCCCATTCCATGGGCTGCCTCTTAGGTTTTTTTTTTTTACTGTTTCTTTGGCTGTGCATAAGCTTTTTATTTTGATGAAGTCCCACAAGTTCATTTTATCTTTTGTTTCTCTTGCCATTAGAAATATGTCATGAAAAAGTTTGCTTTCCGATGTCGTAGAGGTTGCTGCCTATGTTCTTCTCTAGAATTTTGATGGATTCCTGTCTCGCATTGAGGTCTTTCATCCATTTGGAGTTCATCTTTGTGTATGGTGTGAGAAAGTGGTCAAGTTTCATTCTTTTGCATGTAGCTCTCCAATTTTCCCAGCACCATTTATTGAAGAGACTGTCTGTTTTCCACCAGATGTTTTTTCCTGCTTTATCAAAGATTAGTTGCCCAAAGAGCTGAGGGTACATTTCTGGGCTCTCTATTCGGTTCCATTGGTCTATGTGTCTGTTTTTGTGCCAGTACCATGATGTCTTTCTGATCATAGCTTTGTAGTACAGCTTGAAATCTGGCATTGTGATGCCCCCAGCTTTGTTTTTACTTTCAACAGTTCTCTGGCGATTCAGGGCCTTTTCTGGTTCCATACAAATTTAAGAACTATTGGATCCAGTCCCTTGAAAAATTTCATCGGTATGTTGATCGGGATAGCATTGAAATTGCAGATCGCTCTGGGTAGCATGGACATTTTAACTATGTTAGTTCTTCGATCCATGAGCGTGGAATATTTTTCCATCTTTTTGTGTCTTCCTCAATGTCTTTCAAAAGGGATTTATAGTTTCTAGAATATAGATCCTTTACGTCTCTGGTTAAGTTAATTCCATGGTAACGTATGGTTTTTGGTGCTATTGTAGATGGGAAGGATGCCCTAATTTCTCCTTCTTCAGTCTCATTATTCAGGTATAGAAATGCAACTGATTTCTCAGCATTGATTTTATATCCCGCCACATTACTGAATTGCTCTATAACTTCTACTAGTTTGGGGGTGGATTCTTTTGGGTTTCCATGTAGAGTATCATGTCATCTGCGAAGAGACACAGTTTGACTTCTTCTTTGCCTATTTGGATACCTATTATCCCGTTTTGTTGTCTGATTGCTGTTGCAAGGACTTCTAGTACTATGTTGAATAATAGTGGTGAGAGTGGACATCCTTGTCGTGTTCCTGATCTTAGGGGAAGGCTTCCAGCTTTTCCCCATTGAGAATGATATTTGCTGTAGGCTTTTCATAGATGGTTTTTATGAGATTTAGGAATGTACCCTCTATCTCTATACTCTGAAGGGTTTTATTCAGGAAAGGATGCTGTATTTTGTCAAATGCTTTTTCTGCATCGAGAGGGTCATATGGTCCTTACTCTTTCCTTGTTGATATGATCTATCACATCTATTGATTTGTGAATGTTGAACCATGCTTGCATCCCAGGGATGAATCCCACTTGGTCATGATGAATAATCCTTTTAATGGACTGTTGGATTCTACTAGCCAGGATCTTGTTGAGGATTTTGGTGTCTATATTCATTAGGGGAATCGGTCTGTAATTCTCCTTTTTGATGGGGTCTTTGCATGGTTTGGGGATCAATGTAATATTGGCCTCATAGGATGAGTTTGGTAGCTTTCCTACTGTTTCTATTTTTTGAAATAGATTTAGGAGAATAGGTATTATTTCTTCTTTGAATGCTTGGTAGAATTCCCCAGGAAAACCGTCCGGGCCTGGAGTTTTGTTTTTTGGAAGGTTGTTTATCACGGACTCACTCTCTTCATAATTAATTGGCCTGTTTAAAAAAATCAATTTCTTCCTGTTGCAGTCTTGGTTGTTTATAGGTTTCCAGGAAGGCCTCCATCTCTTCCAGATTGCTTAATTTATTGGAATAAAGCTCTTGATAAAAGTTTCTAATAATCCTTCTAATTTCATTGGTGTTGTCTGTGACCTCTCCTTTTTCATTCATAATTTTATTAATTTGGGTCCTTTCTCTATTCTTTTGGATAAGTCTTGCCAGAGGTCTGTGAATTTTATTAATTCTCTCAAAGAACCAGCTTCTAGTTCTGTTGATCTGCTCTACTGTATTCCTGGTTTCTAATTCATTGATTTCTGCTCTAATCTTGGTCAACTGCTTCCTCAAGCGTGGATGAGGCCTGTCCCTCTGTTGCTGTTCCAGCTTCTTGAGGTGAGAATATAAAAACTGCATTTTAGATTTTTCTATTCTTTTTAGTGAGGCTTGGATGGCTATGTATATCCCCCTTAGGACTGCCTTTGCACTATCCCATAGGTTTTGGATCGTTGTCTTTTTCATTCTCGTTGGTCTCCATAAATTGTTTAATTTGATTTTTGATTTCCTGGTTTATCGAATCATTCTTGAGCAGGATGGTTCTTAGTCTCCAAGTGTTTGAGTTTCTTCCAAATTTTTCCTTGTGGCTGAGTTCCAATTTCAAAGTGTTGTGGTTTGAGAATATGCAAGGAATAATTTCAGTCTTTTGGTATCAGTTGAGACCTGTTTTGTGTCCCAGAACATGGTCTATTCTTGAGAATGTTCCATGGGAATTAGAATAGAATGAGTATTTTTTAGTTCTAGGGTATAGTGTTCTATATATATCTATGAGATCCAACTCATCGAGTATGGCATTCAAAACCCTTGTTTCTTTGTCGATTTTTTGCATGGGTGTTCTATTTCTGAGAGTGGGGTGTTGCGGTCCCCTACTATTAATGTATTTTTATCTATATGTCTCTTTATTCTGGTTAAGAGTTGGCTTGTGTATCTTGCTGTTCCACTTTGGGGGCATATATAATTATAATTGTTATATCCACTTGTTGGATACATCCTTTAAGAATAATATAGTGCCCTTCTGTGTCTTTAACTATAGTCTTTAGTTTAAAATCCAATCTGTCTGATATAAGAGTTGTTACCCCAGCTTTCTTTTGAGGTCAATTGCATGAAAGATGGTATTCCATCCCTTTACTTTCACTCTGAATGTATCTTTAGGTTCAAAATGATTCTCTTGTAGAGAGCAAATCGATGGATCATGTCTTTTTATCCAATCTTCAACCCTGTGGCACTTTATGGGAGTATTTAGGCCATTCACATTGAGACTGAATACTGAGAGATATGATTTTTAATGATACCATGTTGTCAGTAAAGTCTTTGTTTCTATCGGTTGTGATTTTCTGTTCTGTATCATTCTTGGGGACTTTTTACCTTATAGAGCCCCCTTAATATCTCCTGTAGGGCTGTTTTTGTGGTTACAAACTTGGTTAATGACTGGAGATTCTGGAAGGTCTTTATTTCTCCATCAATTCTGAGTGACAGCCTTGCTGGTTAAAGGATCCTTGGCTGCATGTTTTTCTCTGAAAGAGCTTTAAAAATTCCCCCCCCAACCCTTTCTCTCATTCCAGGTCTGTGTAGACAGGTCTGATGTAATTCTGATACCTTTGCCTTGGTATGTAAGAAATTTCTTTGCCCTGGCTGCTTTCAATACTGTATCCTTGGATCTAATATTTGCAAAATGCACTATGACGTGTTGTGGCGTAGGTTTGTTGTGGCTGAGCTTGGGAGGGGTCCTCTCTGCCTCTTGGACACAAATGTTTGTTTCCCTTGCTAGATTAGGGACGTTTTCAGCTACAATTTGTTCAAATATCTCTTCTAGACCTCTGTTTTTCTCCACCCCCTCGGGGATGCCAATGATTCTGACTTTGGAACGTTTCATTGAGTCAGTAATCTCCCGTAACCTATATTCTTGTGCGTGGATTTCTTTAAGTCCATATTCTATTTTAGCTTTTTCTTCTTCTAACCCATCCCCCAATTTCCTGATACATTCTTCTGCCTCATTCACTCTGGCCGTCAGAGTTTCAAGTTTTGCCTGCATTTGGCTCATAGAATTTTTATTTTCTGCCATATTTGCTCTCATTTCCACCCTTAGAGATTCTATATTCTCATTAATATTTTTGTTAATACTTTTTTCAAGTCTACACATCATCTTGACCATTGTTACTCTGAATTCCATTTCTGATAATTTAGTTATATCCATATCCATTAGTTCTGTGGCAAAGGTCGCAGACTCATTGTCTTTTCTTTGCTGGGGGGATTTCTCCTTCTCTTCATTCTGATGAGGAGAGGTTGCGGGGTTGTCCAGAGCCCAAATTATTGACCGGGCCCCAGGCCGTGTGCCCTCGTTTTATAGGGATCTTAGAGATGTGGGCTTCTTGATTTTTCAGCCTGCCTTTTGGGGGAGGGGCCTGTGATGCCAATACTCAGGCAACCCTGTTTGGGTAGAGTGTCCATGTCCCCTGCAAGCTGTGAGCTGGTCTTTCCAGGCTTTTTTCTCTGGAGGCTTTCCCTGGTGGTTTGCTGTGCCTCTTCTGAGAGTCAGAGCAGCAGTGGCCGAATCTCATCCTCTGTCACAGAACAGAGTGATCGCGGACTGTTCTCCACTGATGTTCGGGCCACTTTAACTCTGCTTCTGTTGGTGCTGCTCAACCCTGCAGTGTCCTGGGATGTGCGCCGCACAGCCAGCGTCCCAGCCTGCACTTCCAAAGCCACCGCGTCTCTGTCCTTTGTGCTTTTAACACCGCCAGACGCCAGCTGCCAGACGCCCTGGCGTGCTCCTGGAGCTCCCAGTCTCAGTCTGGTTCCAATGAGCACACCGGAGTTCTGTGAGAAGTCTGGTGGCACGCACTCCCTGGCTTATGGTCTCAGTCTGCTCTCTCGCGGGTGTCGTCCGTGAGTCTGCCTGCTCCCCCGTGCAGGTGGCTATCACTTCCCGGCACCCGAATGAGGTCGCTCCCTCCCCCTTCTGATTATCTTCCAATATCTGTGCACAGTTTCATGGCTCCCCGCTTAGTACCTCAATACTCAGTGCTGGAGATATTCATTTGTAGAGATCCAGATGTATCTTCCTGCATCTCAGGCTGATTCCGTGGATGTTCTGGCTGGTCTGGTACCTATCCAACTCAACTCAGGGGACCGGCTGAAAAAGGGGTCCCCTACTCCTCCACCATCTTAACCGCCTCCTCCGTAAAGTAATAATTTTTAAGGTAGTTACTTTGGACAATGGAGTGTCATTTCCTTAAATGCAAAGACATTCAGGTACCATTGGACTCAGAAATTACATTCTTGGGTATATACAAAGATAAATGGAAACATATTTATACATAAAATCATGTAAACTAATATTCATAGTGGCATTATTCTTACAAACCAAAAAGTGGAACCAATGCATGTATCTATCAACTGATATATTAAAAAATAAGTTATATTCATAAACTGGAGTATCACATGGGAATATAATGTACGAAGTGCTGATACTTGCAACAAAATTGATGGACCTTGAAAACATGCTATGTGAATGAAACCAGTTACATAAGACTAAATGATACTTGATTCCATAGGAAATATTTTGAATATTAAAATCAATGGAGACAATATGTAGATTAGTGTTTGTGTAAGATTGGCAGTGTGAGGTACAGGATGAAACCTACAAAAACAGCAATCCTTTTTGGGGTTCTAAAATTGTCTGTGTTGATCATCACACTTCCCTGAGACTCTACTACCTATTGAGCTATACACACTGCTCACTATAACTTGGTGAATTTTATGATGTATGAACTCTATCTCAATAAAGCTTTTACTCAAAAGAATGAATCCAAAACATAAGGAAGAGATCTCATTCTAGCTCAAATTGTGTATTACATACTTATTCGATGGTCTAATTCCCTCTGCTCTGGTAAGAAAACAAGAGGCTAAGGATAGTTAGCCTTTATCCTTTATGCTCTTATCTATAGTTGACAGTGCCATGTGTGATATTTTTCTGTGAAAGTGTATTTGTTCATCTAATAACTTCCTATGATCACTGTTTTTTTAATGCCCTCTAAACTCATATATTCATCATTTCTATGTTCTTAAAAATAGTCAGTACACAATTGCTTACTTATAGTACTCCAATGTTTCACAATCCATATTTTCTTATTGTATATAATTCAGTTATTAAATCCCAGCATATACATAGCCATTTAATCTTTTAAATACTATATTTGTTCTCTTTTAACTCTTCTATTTTAATCCTAAACATGTTTATGTCAGGTTTATTAGTGGTATTCTTAAGTAAATCATTAGGAATTTTATCTTCTCTAAATTTTTACATTATTTTGATGCAGTCCTTATATCAGTTATAATTTCGAATTTATGCTGAGTACATGTCATAATTCCTTTTTATTTTTAAAACTTTTTAAAAGATTTTATTTTTTTTAAGTAGTCTGTGCTGTTAAAGTGAGGCTCAAACCCATGACCCCAAGATTAAGTACCACAAAGTCCACTATCTGAGCTGGCCAGTCACCACCCCCCTCCCCTGCAATGTGTCATTTTTCAATGTTCCTCTCCTTAGACAACAATTACTAAATTATATAAAAATTACACTACTTTCATATTAACAACACACTTCAGTCACCCACAGATTCAACAGACTTCAAAATAGAAACACAAAATGTTACTTACAAAAGGGAAAAAAAACTATTAAATTTAAGAACTCTTGCTTGAATAGTGTGTACAGGACTACCTCACCTTAAAATATACTTGAAG
Organism: Ursus arctos; assembly: GCF_023065955.2. NCBI lineage: Eukaryota > Metazoa > Chordata > Mammalia > Carnivora > Ursidae > Ursus > Ursus arctos. The sequence continues at coordinate 9,808,745 of NW_026623067.1, read as the reverse complement.
GAGTAAGCAGAGCTCTGTTACTACAGTGAATCATTTTAAAAATAAGTCACTGGTAAAGACTATATATGTGGAATGTTTGTAACATTTCTTGTATGTTGTAAACTTTTGTCAGTGTGTAATGTACTGTGGAATTCAGCATGCTAATAATTTTAGAGGAATTTAAAATTTGTGGTCCTCAAGAATGTAGGCCTGTGATTTTAATTTTCTTTTAAAGTCCTCTGGTTTTGGTATCACATCAACATTTTTCTCATGAAATAAGTTTGGAAGCATCCCCTGCTCTTCATTTTTTTTTTTTTTTAGACTTTGAGCATACTTATTAGTTCTTCATTAAATGTGTGGTAGAATTCACTAGTGATCTAACATAACATAATAAAAGATTATTATTAAAAAAAATAATTCACTAGCGATGCTATCTGCTCCTGGAATTCCTGTGTTGTGAGGTTTTGGTTACTGATACAATCCCTTACTTGTTAACGGTCTGCTTAGATTTTCCATTTCTTCATAATTCAGGCTTGGTAGATTGTATATTTACAGAAATGTATCTTTTTCTTCTAGGTTAGCTAATTTCTAGGCATACAATTTTTCAAGTTCATAGATACTTCTTATGACTGTTATTCTGTTATATCAGTCGTAGTATCTCTTTCATTGATAATTACATGAATATTAGTCCTTTCTCTTTTTCTTAGTCTAGCTAAAGATTTGCCAATTCTGTTTATCTTTTCAAAAAACAATTCTTTATTATTTTGGTTATTTATTTTGGTTTGTAGTCTCTATTCCATTTCTATCTACTGTTACATTTATTTCTGCCAAATTTGGGCTTTATTAATTCTTGTTTTTCAAAGTCTTTGATTCATGTAGTTTTTTAAAGATATTTTTTAAATCAGGTACATATCACTATAAAGTTTTTTAGAATTATTTTTGCTACATCTCATAAATTTTTGTAAGTCGTGTTTTGATTTGTATTTTTCTCAAAATTTTTATTTCTCTTTTAATTTCTTGTTTGACTCATTGGTTGTTCAGGAGTATAAGGTTTAAACTCCATATATTTGTAAATTTGTCTCTTTTTCTCCTATTAATATTTTTTAGTTTTATGCCATTGTGGTTGGAAATGAAACATTGTATTATTTCAATTTTCTTATATTTCTTTAGGCTTATTTCATGATCTGGCATATGATCTATCCTACAGAGAAATAGTCCATGTGCACTTGAGAAGAAAACATGTTCCTCTGATGATGGATGGAGTGTTCCATATATGTCTCTTAGATCCCTGAAGTTTATAGTTTTGTTCAGGTCTGTCCTTTTGTTTTCATCTTTTTATAGTTGAGATACAATGTTATATTAGTTACTGATGTACAACACAATTTGACAATTCTATATATTACACAAAGTTGATCATGTAACCGTAGTTACCATTTGCCACCATACAAAGTTATTGCAAAATTATTCTCTGTGTTGTAGTGTTCATACTTGTAACCTAGTTATTTTATAAATGGAAATTTATGCGTTTTAATCCCCATTCAGCTATTTTGCTGACCCCTGTACCACCTTTTCTCTACAACCATCAATTTGTTCTCTGCATCTTTGGATCTATTTCTCTTTTTATTTGTTCAATTCTCTCTCTCTATCTCTATTTCACATATAAATGAGATTATTTCATATTTGACTTTCTCTGTCTTATTTCACTTAGCATGATCCTCTCTAGGTCCATTCACATTGTCATGAGTGACAAGATTTTATATCATATGTATCTTTGCACCTAACATTGAACACTTACATTGCTTCCATATATTGGCTATCATTAATAACGCTGCCACAAACATGGAGTACATCTATCTTTCTGAATTCAATAGAGATATTATCTCAAAAATTCAGAATAACTAATATCAAAAAGACAAGTAATAACATGTGTGGATGAGGATGAGTAGAAAAGGGAAAACTCAAGCCCTTTAGAAGGGAAAGTAAATTGGTGAAGCCACTTTGAAAAACAGTGTGGAGGTTCCTCATAAAATTAAAACTAGAAATATCATATAATCCAGTAATTCTAATGCTGGGTATTTACCTGAGTAAAATGTCATCTGTTTATTGATTTTCTGTCTTGATGACCTATTCTACATTCAAAGTGGGGTATTGCTTCCTATTATTGAATTGGTGTCTATTTTTTCTTCAGGTATTTTTATATTTGCTTTATATATTATAATATTCTGATGTGTGGTGCATATATATATATATATATATATATATATATATATATATACAATTCTTCTATCGACTTGATAAATTGGCCCCTTGACCATTATTTAATTACTTTCTTTGTCTCTTTCAACAGTTCTTGATTTAAAGTCTATTTTGTGTGATATAAGTATTTTTTTTGTTCTACTTGCTTACCATTTGTATGACATATCTCTTTTCATCCTTTCCATTTTAAGTTATGTGCACTCTTAAAGCAAAAATAAGCCCCTTATAGGTAAAATATAGTTGGATATTTTAAATTTTTTAACCAATTTATGTCTATTTATTAGACAATTTAATCCATTTATATATAAAGTAATTATTGAAAGGTAAACACTTTCCACTGTCATTGTTATTTTCTTCCCCTGTGCTTTGGAGTTTCTTAACCTCTTTGTTTCTCCTGCTGTCTTTTGAGTGTGTGTGTGTGTGTGTGTGTGTGTGTGAAAACTTTGATTACTTTATCCTAATCTTCTGTGTACGTATGTAGGCATTTTTGTATTAATAACTATAAGATTATATATATATATATATATATAGTCTATTTTTATCTGATAACAACTTAATTGCATGCAAAAATATATTTTACATTTTATCTATATTCTGTGTTATTAATGTCACTATTTATGACTTTTTATAACTTTTAAACATCAATGAATATTATAGCTAATTTCTCTTAATACTTTCGTCTTTTAACTTTTGCACTTATGTTAAAAGTGATTTGTACATCAATATTATAGCTCCAGAGTATTTCAAATTTTAATGTATACACTTTCACAGCTATACTGCATATTTTCACATGTTTTCTTTTTTGTTTTTAAAATTTTATTTATTTATTTGACAGAGAGAGTGAGAGAGCATAAGCAGAGGGAGCAGTAGAAGGAGAGGGAGAATCATGACCTGAGCTGAGGGCAGAGGGAGATCATGGCTTGAGCCAAAGACAGACACTTAACCATCTGAGCCACCCATCACAGCTCATATGCTTTCATGCTTCTATTTAGCATACTTTTGTTCCAACTTGAAGAACTCCATTTAGCACTTCCTGTAGGGTAGACCTAGTGGTTTTTGTTTGTCTGGTAATATATCTTTATTTATTTCTGGTATACAGCACTGTCAGATAAAGTATTCTTGGTTGGAAAGTTTGCTCCTTCTGGGACTTCCATAATACTTATACTATTTCATTCGCTGATATTCAATTCACACTGAGTCTTTCTGTTTCTTTCTCTGACTGGACGATTTTAAGATCTCTGTCTTTGAATTCACTATTCTTTCTTCTGTTTGATTATAACAGTTGCAGAAGTACTCTACTTAGTATTTGGTTCACTCCAAAATTTGGTTTTCGTTTTTAATGGTTTCAATGTCTTTATTGAGCTTTACATTTTGGACATGCATTTTTTTCCTGATTATGTTTAGTTGTCTATGTTCTTTTAAGATAATTATTTTGAATTATGTGTCAGGCAATTCGTTAATCTTTATTTTCTTGAGGACAGCCACTGAAGGATTATTTTGTTCCTTTTATGGGCTTATGTTTTCATGGTATTTTATGGTCCTTAAAGTCTTGAATTGTTGTTTAACATTTAAGGATTTTTTTTTCTTTTCCAGTCCTTGATGAGTGGCTTGAGAAAGAAAGATATTTACCAGTCAGCCCTGTTAGAAAAAAGGTCTCTCAGTCATTTTCTACAGATGCACCCATCTCACTCATTTTTTTTTAATTGAGATTAGGTCAGGAATTATGTGCCTTCTTTCAATCTCACATATCAAACTGGGTGCTGGAATATTTTCATTTATTTTTCCCAGGGCAGTGCTCTATAGAGTTCAAGATTTCACACCTTCTCTCAACTCCACAGAGTCAAGCTGGCCACTGATAAACTTGTGCTATCTGAGCTGGTTTGTATGCCATCTATTGAAGTGCATATGCACCATAGGTGAAAGTTAACATGAATCATCATGGAGGTGTGTCTACAGTTTTGGAGCATGTATCATCCCATTGGAAGGGCTGCAAATGAGTCACTCCTCAAAATTCATGGACAGAGTCCCCAAGCCAGTTAGCAGAATGTGCAACTGGTTTTTGAGGTCTATGTGGTGGTTGCTGTGAGCCCCCCCAACACCTTTCCTCTACTCTTAGCACCTCCAGACTATTCATCTATGCCTACCATCTCAGTAAGTATATGTATGTTATAATAAAACAGTCTGTTTTTATCTGATAACAACTCAGATCAGTAATCTGGTAAGACAAGACATAAATGAGCCTCTTGGTCAATTTTCTGTGAGGCGGGAGATTCCAGGTCCTCACTCTGCTCTTGTTTTCTCCCATGGGATAGTTTGCAAGTCAAGTGTATCTCCTCATTCTAAGAGATATGCCCTTAGGGGAAAGTGTCATAAGTAATGTGCAATTATTCTTCTTACCCTCTTCCACACGTCTATCCTTGGATTCTTTGCTTGATCAGTGTCCTGGAATTTTTCTTCTGGGCTCCTTTGTTCCCTCAAAGGCATCACCATTTATGGATAGTTGTGAAAATTGTTAAATCTACAAATTTATGGGAGCTGGAATCTAGTCATCTTGCTTCAAATCCCCTGTTTTTTTTAAATGATTTTTTATTATATTATGTTAGTCACCATACAGTACATCCCCGGTTTCCAATGTAAGGCTCGATGATTCGTTAGTTGCGTATAACACCCAGTGCACCATGCAATACGTGCCCTTCTTATATTATATATTCAAATAGATATCTATGAAACAAATTTATAACCATATCATTTTCATTGCTATTTTTCTAAAGATCTTTGAAGGTTTAGGCCTTCTTTATGTACTAATTAAATACATTTTTAACCCAAATCATCTATGAATCACCTTTAGTTTTGCAATAGTTTTACTCTTGAAGCACCACATCAATGGCTTAGCTTATCATTAAGTCTTGATTTATTTCTTTGTATAAAATTTATCATATTACTAATATTAAATTCATTCTTATTATTCTTATTATTTATTTATTTTTTGGTGAAAGACCTGTTTCAAAATTTCCTCTACTGCCTAACAGGCAATCCATAAGGTAATATTTAAGGTGTGTGTGTGTGTGTGTGTGTGTGTGTGTATTTCATTCCAATATAAACCAACTTGTTTGATGTTTGAGTTGATTTTCAGTAAAAATTGTCAAACTATATTGTAAGTAAGACATTTCAGTTAAAGTGTTGGCATTTATTTATTTATTGAATATGTATTTATTTTAGAGAGAAAGAGAGAGCATGAGAGTGGGGGAGGGGCAGAGGGTGAGAGAGGGAGAGAGAGAGAATCCTGGAGCAGACTCCCTGCTGAGTGCAGAGACCCATGTGGGGCTGGATCCCAGGACCCTGAGATCATGACCTGAGCTGAAATCAACAGTTGGATGCTCAACTAACTGAGGTACCCAAGTGCACTGGCTTTCTTTTATTTAAATAAAAAAATGTATTATGGATATTATTTTATCGGTTTCACCAATTTCTTTCATATCTATTTGCTTGGAAGGGAATCCTGGAGGTGCAGTATTTCTTTAATAGTCTTTAATAACTGAAAATTGAAAAGATATGGAATATAGCATCCATAATTGCTTATGAGATTGACAATGTTATGTCTTTCCTATTCATTGTATTAAATGTTACATTTATAGTAAATAGAAGACCCATTATATGTGCTTTGGGCAAATTATAAGACTATAACACAATTCTCTAAATTATCTGTCAGTCTGTTAAGCAGAAATCTTTTAAAAATTAAATAATTTCTAAAAAATTGACTTAATCCAGTCAAACGTTTACGCATTACCAGGTTTTTCTCACATTACTGATAGAATCAATAACTGAAATTTTGTTTTTATATCTTTTGTGAACTTGGTTCTGTAAATAACTCAGTTGGGTCCGGCTGAAAAATCCTAAACGGACTCCATGTCTCCATTCCCTGGTGTTATTCTCATGAGTATGTTATACTGTAAAATAAGAGTAAATTTATTGTGCAACCATAATTAAGATCTCAAATCAGTAGATTTTAAGAATTCAAAGGTAGATTATCTTTGATTGGCATTTCTTAACCAGTTGACACGTTTCATAGAAGGACTTAGGCTTTCCCTGAAATCACAGAAATTCTCATGCTGGCTTTGAAAAAATAAGCAGACATATGTTATTCAGCTTCATAGAAATGATTCATTTCAACAACCACATAATCTTAGAATGTGACCTTAAGCTTCAGATAAAACTGAGACCCCAGCAAACATCTCGATTTCTACTTTGTGATAAGAAACCCTGGCCTATATAAACTGAGACATAATAAATGTTTGCTATGTATAGCTGCTAAATTGGTGTTAATATGATATACAGTGGGGATGTTGTAACCCACTTTTAACAGAACAGTTCATATTTATTTTAGGGTATAAAGGTTTTTCCTCTTTAGCCACAATAATTTCCAGAATTATATAACTGTATCATCTATTTCTGTATCCATATTGATATTTATATAGTTAGTCATATATGAATATCATTATAAAAATAAATTTGGAGTGTCCTACATGAGATTTGAGAATATGCAACCCACAGTAAACCAAGACTTCCTCATTAAACAAAATATATTATGTTTTCATACAATTACAGTACACAATCCATACAAGGATCAAGATACCCAAGGAAGAAAAATCCGGATTTTAGGATTCATGTTCATATTTTAGTTTCCCATGTATAAGACTGATATTTTTAGAAAATGGAAATAAATAAGAACACCCCAGACATCCACCATCCTGAAAAAGGACAATGTTCAGGACAATTAAAGATCAATGGGCATATATCTCAATACAATACCTCTTTTTTCTCCATCTAGTTGATAAATTCATTTTCATAATGATCCTTCATTCATTCCCATAACGTAGTATATACAGAGATTGGTAATTCATTTTTTTTATGATCACCCCAAATGAAGACATTGGATTATTCAGAATTCTTTTTTTCCCCTAATGTTAAGTTTATGATATGTTAAGAAACACAATAAGTTTAATCAATACAATCAAACAATCAGATGTTATCTTGGGCAATAACCTCTATTTGTTAACTGATAATATAAAAAAATGAATAAATTGTGGGTCTTGTCTTGCAACAAATATTTCCTTATAGCCATTGCTAGAAATTACCATAAAAATGTAAAATATTTGAAGAAAAAATGCAAAGTGTATCAATTTCTAAATCTTATGTTTTTGCTTATAGCTCTACAAAGATCAATAAATATTAGATACTTAATTATATTGATTGAATACATGAATTTGAGGATAAATCAAAGAATATGGGAGAAAAAAAAAGCATAAAGATCATCAGGCAATTTCCTCTGCAGACTTACCCTTCCCCAGCACCTTCTTGAATGCTCTGGCCACTTCCTTGTTGCGGAGGCTGTAGATAATGGGATTCAGCATGGGAGTAAGGATGGTATAGAAGACAGAGACCATTTTGTCCTGGGTGGGGGAACGATCTGAAGTGGGCCGCATGTATATGAACATGGCTGCTCCATAATACATTCCCACTACAGTGAGGTGAGAGGAGCAGGTGGCAAAAGCTTTTCGGCGACCCTCCCCAGACCCCATGTGAATGACAGCCACGATAACACGAGCATAGGAAGCACTGATTACTGCTACAGGGAAAAGAAGCATAATAATACAACAGATAAATATCATCCTTTCAAATAACAATGGGTTGGTGCATGAGAGAGTGAGAAGGGCAGGGACATCACAGAAAAAGTGGGGTATTTCCCGGGCTCCACAATATGAGAATGATAATGCAACTGCAACTTCAATTATACCATCAAGGGAGCCAAGAATCCATGAAGAAGCTGCCATGAGACCACAGATTCTCTGGTTCATGAGAACTGAATATCGTAATGGGTGACAAATGGCAACATAACGGTCATAGGCCATTGTAGCCAACAGGAAACATTCTGCTCCAAGCAGGGACACGTATAAGAATATCTGGGCTCCACAACCAGCCAGAGAGATGGACTTCCTGCCAGACAAGTAGTTGAAGGCCATCTTGGGTACAGTGGTGCAGATAACCATGAGGTCCATGAGGGACAGTTGGCTGAGGAGGAAGTACATGGGTGTGTGAAGTTGGATGTCCAGATAGATGAGGAGAACCATAGCAATGTTTCCAATAAAGGCCACTGTGAAGACACCCAAGACCAGAGAGAAGAGGAAGATGTGGGTGGGGCTGTAATTGAAGATTCCCAGCAGAATGAAGTCTGAGTTGAAGGTCTGATTCTCCCATGCCATGATAAATATGTTGCCTGCATGGAATACAAGAAGTGACACATGGCTGGGATTGTGTTATAGAAATATTAAGCACTTCCCTCCTCTCACCCTTTCTACCAAATTGCCTAAGTTAGAGAAAATTGTTTCTCTGGTCATATTTTGTTTTCATTTTTAGACTACATATATTAAAGCATAGTTTTAGCTTGATACAATTTTAATACAACATGCATTGTTCACGGACAAAGTAAGTTACACAGTAAAAATATGAGCATTTTCTCAAGTCATCTAATCAGGTTTGCATATTACAGAAAAACCTTCAAACATTCCTACTGAAAAACGCACATGAGTTTCCAAGCTTCCTATGAAAATGTATTGCCCAACAGAAAATTACCACATCACTTTACTCAGTAGAATTTCAGTTCTTCTAAAAAGCAGTATGTCATTTCTATTTCACTCTTTATTGTGTCTTTATTAAGAGAAGGAACAGGACTTCCCCATTAACATTATGTAGTCTATCTAAAACAGCCATGTAGTTTGAGTTATTCTAATATGCATTCAACTAAACTCTCCTGCCTCACATTTCTCTCCCTTCCTCACTATCCCTCTCAAGTTTCTTTCTAACTCATTTTTTTCTTTAACATGCATACTGTCTTCCCATATTCAGGTGATATCCATTGTCTTTATTTAGTGAATATTACTCCTTTGTTGTGCTCCTCCTATCCCAATCTTTTAAATCCCCCTTCATCGGAATACACTTCTTGAAGCTGATAAGTATAACAAAAATAAGTGGTGATGCCTTTGGGAAAGGCTCATCAGTATTTCTAATAAGCCCATCTTACATTAAAGAGGGCATGTGATATGATGGGCCCTGGGTGATTAACTCAGCTAATGAATCATTGAACATTATATCAAAAACTAAAGAAGTACAATACCTTGGCCAATTGAATTTAAATTTAAAAAGCCCACCTTATTTGCATCATACCTCAATATTACAAACAAAATTAACTTTCTATTCTTTCCTTCACCCAACACTACTTTTGGATTTTCCCAAAGAATAATTGTATTGTGTCGCTCCTCTTAAAACCTTAATTCTCAAAAGTCTCAAATTGTCTGTAGAGCAGATTCTCATCTCCTTGCTGACCTTCTTTTGAGATATTGTGGAAAGTCATTCAAGACTCTAATATTCAAACAGATATCTCCAAGATATCTGTTCTCCATTTCTGTATATGGACTTTATGCATTATTATTTACATTTCTGGAAGATACAAGAAATAAATCTGAGCTTAAGTCTCTTTTTAGGAATGTCTGCTCTTCCACAATCCTTCACCTTTATAAATCACATCTCCCTTCAAATTCCAACACAGCAGTATATTTCTCCATGCCTCTTTCTTCAGTCTATAGCTAGCAAGCTCTACATATACTAAACTTACAGGAGATGTATGACCTCTTCCTCTATTCTATATGAAAGGAAAATATTACAGACCTTCAGATCAGAGAAGCCTGAGCTTACAATCTTGCTCTATCACCAACTTGTAGGTCAACAGGCAGGTTAACTGATATCTCTGAGATTATATTTTTAATCCCCTCTATCCTTCACAGTGTTGTTATAAACTAGAAAGAGTTAATTCTTTAAAGCTTCATCAAAATATGTGCATCATACCTTGAATTAATCATATGAACATTATCATCATTATTCAGATCCTTGTCACACACATATTTCTGTCTTGCAATAATCTCCACTGCTGTTCCCCTTATTTAAAAAAAAAAAAACACTCTATTTTTCTTACTAGATTGTTGGTTCCTGACTAGTAAGCTATATGCTTATTTTATATGTGTCGAATCTAACTAAAATGGTTTGCAGAAAGATGAAGGCCATAAGATCATCACAAGTAATTGGAAGCAAGAAAAAATAGACCACATGCACTCTAGAGGCTTGCAACGATTCTCAACTTAGCATTTATAACACTGTTCTAAATAATGCCTACGTTATTTAACATCTTCACAGGTATTATTTAATTTTATCTTCAAAAAGACCTGTTTCAATTATAAGAAACACATTAATTTTACAGAGAATATAAAGGTGAAATTTGCAGATTGACATGAAATAGTGCCCTCCTATATAAATGACTTTAAAGTATCACAATTTCTAATAATATAGCTTTTGAATAAATTTTGATTCCATTTGGTTGAACTACAGACTGTCATAGATATTTTGCTATATACAGTTTCCCTTTCTTACCTTCTAGGTGTTTTCAAGAAGATACTACAAGCAGAGTAACTGAAAACCTTTAAATTTCCAGAAGAAACCTATGCAAAACAATTTTACTAAGTCATCAGTGATTTAATTTTACAGTCTCTCCAGAGAATTCAGTCCCTGATCTTCAATTATAGTACCTCATGTTAGCATCCACTTTTCCTCTGAAGGCCTCAAACATAATTAGTTTTCAACTTGAAAATATGACTTTTATTGATATTTAAGATCAAATCAAAAGTCATGTCACCTTGATTGATAATTTGGTTCTCCTTTGTTTCCCAGTTCCTACATATATTAATTATGACATTTTCAACCTTTACCTATGTATTTATTTATTTGAGAGAGAGAGAGAGAGAGAGAGAGAGAGATCACAAGAGGAGGGAAAGAGTAGAGGGAGAAGCAGACTCACTGCTAGGCAGAGAGCCCAATATGGGACTTGATTCCAGGACACTGGGATCATGACCTTAACGAAATACAGATACTTAATCGACTGAGACACCCAGGTGCCCTTTTTATTTTTTTTTTAATTGAAGTGTTGGTTTTTATTCCTATGGCTAAAAAAATTATGTCACTGATGATTTCATCTTTTGTCGTTAATTCTTTTTAAAGTTTTATTAAGACTGATTTTTCATTATTTTCCATATTAATCTTAGAATTAGTTATTTGTTTCCTTAAAACTGTGTGGTTTACATTGCAATTGCATTATATGTGGGTTAATGAAGACTTTTAACGATCCCATGTTATCTTCAAACTGCTTAAATGTAGGAGTCCCTGGGTGGCTCAGTTGGTTAAACATCTGCCTTCAGGTCAGCTCATGAGCCCAGGGTCCTGGGATCAAGCCCTACATAGGGCTCCCTGCTTAGCAAGGGAGTCTGCTTCTCCCTCTCTCTCTGTCCATTTCTCTGCTTGTGCTCTCTCTCTCAAATAAATAAATAAAATCTTTAAAAAACCCACCAAACTGCCTGAATCTAGATTTTAACATAATAAAATTAATAATTTTGTATTTCAGTCACATGTGAAGTCACACAAGATACAGATGTAGTGAAAAGAAGGGGCATATGAACCCCAATGTTCATAGCAGCAATGTCCACAATAACTGAGATACCCTTCAACAAACAAATGGATAAAGAACATGTGGAGGAGTTAAGATGGCGGAGGAGTAGGAGACACCTTTTTCAGCCAGTCCCCCGAGTCGAGCTGGATAGGTACCAGACCAGCCTAAACAACCACAGAACCAGCCTTAGACGCAGGAAGATGCATCTGGATCTCTACAAATGAACATCTCCAGTGCTGAGTATGAGGTACGGAGTGGGGAGCCATGAAACCGTGCACAGATATCAGAAGATAAATGGAAGGGGGAGGGAGCCACTTGCACGGGAGAGCAGGCGGAGCTCGCCTACGGCTCCCACAAAAGAGCAGACTGAGACAGTGAGCCGGGTACACACGCCACCAGGCATCTTGCGGAACACCAGAATCCCGGTGCACTCACTGGATCCAGACCGAGACCCGGAGCTTCTGGAGTGCACGGGGGGCAGCTGGCGGCTGGCGGCGTTAGAAACACAAAGGACAGAGACACGTGGGCCCTGGAAGTGAGGGCTGGGACACCGGGTGTGGGGCGCACATCCCAGGACACTGCAGGGTTGAGCAGCACCAACAGTAACAGAGTTAAAGTGGCCAGAACATTAGTAGAGAATGGGCCCGAATCACTCTATTCTGTGACAGAGGCTGAAATTCGGCCGCTGCTGCTCTGACTCTCAGAAGAGGCACAGCAAACCGCCAGGGAAAGCCGCCAGAGAACAAAAGCCTGGAAATACCGGCTCAGAGAGTGCCCATCCCCATCCCCCCTCGCAGGGAACACGGAGACTCTACCCAAACAGGGTTGCCTGAGTATTGGCACAGCAGGCCCTTTCCCCAGAACACAGAAGGCAGGCTGAAAAATCAAGAAGCCCACAACCCTGGCGCCTGGGTGGCACAGTCATTGAGCGCCTGTCTTTGGCTTAGGGCGTGATCAAGGCATTCCGGAAAGGAGTCCCTCATCGGGCTCCTCCGCTGGGAGCCTGCTTCTTCCTCTCTCGCTGGGGAGAAGGGAGAAGCACTCCCCTGCTTCTGTTCCCTCTCTCGCTGGTTGGCTGCCACATAAATAAATAAATAAAATCTTTAAAGAAGAAGCCCAGAACCCTAAGATCCCTATAAAACAAGGGGCATGGCCTGGGACCCAGTCAATAATTTGGGCTCTGGACAACCCCGCAACCTCTCCTCATCAGAATGACAAGAAGGAGAAGCCCACCACCCCCAGCAAAGAAAAGACAGTGAGTCTGTGGCCTCTGCCACAGAAATAATGGATATGGATGTAACCAAAGTATCAGAAATGGAATTCAGAGTAACGATGGTCAAAATGATGAATACAATTGAAAAAACTATTAACGAAAAGGTTACTGAGAATATAGAATCCCTAAGGACAGAAATGAAAGCGAATCTGATAGAATTAAAAATTCTATGAGCCAAATGCAAGCAAAACTAGAGGCTCTGACGGCCAGGGTCACAGAAGCAGAGGAACGAGTTAGTGAATTGGAGGATGGGTTAATAGAGGAAAAAACCAAAATAGAAGCTGCTCTTAAAAAAATCCAAGCCCACGAATGTAGGTTACGGGAGATTACTGACTCAATGAAATGATCCAATGTTAGAATCATTGGCATCCCCGAGGGGGTGGAGAAAAACAGAGGTCTAGAAGAGATATTTGAACAAATTGTAGCTGAAAACTTCCCTAATCTAGCGAGGGAAACAAACATTCATGTCCAAGAGGCAGAGAGGACCCCTCCCAAGCTCAACTATGACAAACCTATGCCACGTCATGTCATAGTGCATTTCGCAAATATTAGATCCAAGGATACAGTATTGAAAGCGGCCAGGGCAAAGAAATTTCTCACGTACCAAGGCAAAGGCATCAGAATTACGTCAGACCTGTCTACACAGACCTGGAATGAGAGAAAGGGTTGGGGAAGCATATTTAAACCTCTTTCAGAGAAAAACATGCAGCCAAGGATCCTTTATCCAGCAAGACTGTCATTCAGAATTGATGGAGAAATAAAGACATTTCAGAATTGCCAGTCACTAACCAATTTCGTAACCACCAAACCAGCCCTACGGGAGATATTATGGGGGGTTCTATAAAAGTAAAAAGGCCCCAAGAGTGATACAGAACAGAAAGTCACAGCCAATACAAACAAAGACTTTACTGGTAACATGGCATCATTAAAAGCATATCTGTCAGTACTCAGTCCTAATGTGAATGGCTTAAATGCTCCCATAAAATACCACAGGGTTGCAGATTGGATAAAAGGAAATGACCCATCCATTTGCTGTCTACAAGAGACTCATTTCGAACCCAAAGATGCATTCAGACTGAGAGTAAGGAGATGGAGTACCATCTTTCACGCAAATGGACCTCAAAAGAAAGCTGGGGTAGCAATTCTCATATCAGATAAATTGGATTTTAAACTACAGACTATAGTTAGAGATGCAGAAGGGCACTATATTATTCTTAAAGGAAGTATTCAACAAGTGGATATGACAATTATAAATATATATGCCCCCAACAGGGGAGCAGCAAGATACACAAGCCAACTCTTAACCAGAATAAAGAGACATATAAATAAAAATACATTAATAGTAGGGGACCTCAACCCTCCACTATCAGAAATAGAACACCCTGGCAAAAACTAAGCAAAGAATCAAAGGCATTGAATGCCATACTCGACGAGTTGGACCTCATAGATATATATAGAACACTACACCCCAGAACCAAAGAATACTCATTCTATTCTAATGCCCATGGAACATTCTCAAGAATAGACCATGTTCTGGGACACAAAACAGGTCTCAACCGATACCAAAAGATTGAAATTATCCCCTGCATATTCTCAGACCACAACGCTCTGAAATTGGAACTCAACCACAAGGAAAAATTTGGAAGAAACTCAAACACTTGGAGACTAAGAATGATCCTGCTCAGGAATGACTCGATAAACCAGGAAATCAAAAATCAAATTAAACAATTTATGGAGATCAATGAGAATGAAAATACAACAGCCCAAAACCCATGGAAAACTGCAAAGGCAGACCTAAGGGGGAAATACATAGCCATCCAAGCCTCACTCAAAAGAAGAGAAAAATCTAAAATGCAGTTTTTATATTCTCACCTCAAGAAGCTGGAACAGAAACAGAGGAACAGGCCTAATCCACTCACGAAGAAGCAGTTGACCAAAATTAGAGCTGACATCAATCAAGCAGAAACCAGAAGTACAGTAGAGCAGATCAACAGGACTAGAAGCTGGTTCTTTGAGAGAATCAATAAATTTGACAGACCACTGGCAAGACTTATCCAAAAGAAAAGAGAAAGGACCCAGATTATTAAAATTATGAATGAAATGGAGAGGTCACCACCATATGGTTTCTCTCATGTATGGAACATAAGAACTAGGAAGATCAGTAGGAGACGAAAGGGATAAAGAAATGGGGGGTAGTCAGAAGGGGGAATGAAGCATGAGAGACTATGGACTCTGAGAAACAAACTGCGGGCTACAGAGGTGAGGGGGTGGGGGAATGGGATAGGCTGGTGATGGGTAGTAAGGAGGGCACATATTGCATGATGCACTGGGTTATATGCAAGTAATGAATCATGTAACTTTACAGCAAAAACTAGGGATGTATTGTATGGTTACTAACATAATATAATAAAAATATTAAAAAAGAAAAGAATGTGATAATGTGAATAGCTGATTTGCAATTAGCACCAGAATAAATCAGATACTCAAGGAGAAAGAAAAAGAAAAAACAAACAAAAAAACAAACAAAAACCTACTTGAATAACAAGAATTAATAAAGCCCAAATTTAGCAGAAATAAACATTACAGTAGATAGAAATGGAATAGAGACTACAAAAACAAAATAAATAACCAACGTAATAAAGAATTGTTTTTTGAAAAGATAAACAGAATTGGCAAATCTTTAGCTAGACTAAGAAAAAGAGAAAGGACTAAAATTCATGAAATTATCAATGAAAGAGATACTGTAACTTATACAACAGAATGATAATCATAAGAATCATCTATGAACATGAACAATTGTATGCCTAGAAATTGGCTATCCTAGAAGAAAGAGATAGGTTTCTGTAAATATACAATCTACCAAGACTGAATTATGAAGAAATGGAAAATCTAAGTAGACCATTAACAAGTAAGGGATTGTATCAGTAACCAAAACTTCACAACACAGAAATTTCAGGAGGAGATGGCATCACTAGTGAATTCTACCAAACATTTAAGGAAAAACTAATACGTATCCTTCTCAAACTCTAAAAAAATGAAGAGCAAGGAATGCTTCCAAACTTATGAGAAAAATGTTGATGTGATACCAAAGCCAGAGGATTTTAAAAGAAAATTAAAATGACAGGCCTACATTCTTGAGGACCACAAATTTTAAATTCCTCTAAAATTATTAGCATGCTGAACTCCACAGCACATTACACACTGACAAAATTTCACAACATGAAAGAAATATTATGAACATTATACATATATAGTCTTTACCAGTGACTTATTTTTTAAATTATTTACTGTAGTATCAAGCTCTGCTCAATCCTTCAAGTATATTTTGAGGTGAAGTAGTCCTGTACACACTATTCAAGCATGAGTTCCTAAATTTAATAGTTTTTTTTTCTTTTTGCTTTTGTCAGTAACATTTTGTGTTTCTGTTTTGAAGTCTGTTGAATCCGTGGGTGACTGAAGTGTATTGCTAATATGAAAATAGTTTAATATTTGTATAATTTAGTAATTGTTGTCCAAAGAGAGGAACACTGAAAAATGCCACGTTTCAGAGGAGGGGGGTGGTGACTGGCCGGCTCAGTTAGTGGACTTTGTGGTCCTTTTCTTGGGGTCATGGGTTTGAGCCTCACATTAAATGCATAGGCTACTTAAAAAAATAAAATCTTTTAAAAATTTTAAAAATAAAAAGGAATTATGACATGTACTCAGCATAAATTAGAAATTAAAGTGATATAAGGACTGCATCAAAATAATGTAAAAATTTAGAGAAGATAAAATTCATAATGATTTACTTAAGAATACCACTAATAAACCTGGCATAAACATGTTTAGGATTAAAATAGAAGAGTGAAAAGAGAACAAATATAGTATTTAAAAGATTAAATGGCAATGTACATGCTAGGATTTAACAACTGAAGTATATACAATAAGAAAATAAGGATGTGAAACATTGGAATACTATAAGTAAGCAATTGCATACTGACTATTTTTAAGAATTAGAAATGATGAATACATGAGTTTAGAGGGCATTAAAAAACAGTGATCATAAGAAGTTATTAGAAGAACAAATACATTTTCACAGAAAAATATCACACATGGCACTGTCAACTATAGATAAGAGCATAAAGGATAAAGGCTAACTATCCTTAGCCTCTTGTTTTCTTACCAGAGCAGAGGGAATTAGACCATCGAATAAGTATGTAATACACAATTTGAGCTAGAATGAGATCTCTTCCTTATGTTTTGGATTCATTCTTTTGAGTGAAAGATTTATTGAGATAGAGTTCATACATCATAAAATTCACCAAGTAATAGTGCACAGTGTGTATAGCTCAATAGGTAGTAGAGTCTCAGGGAAGTGTGATGATCAACACAGAATTTTAGAACCCCAAAAAGGATTGCTGTTTTTGTAGGTTTCATCCTGTACCTCACACTGCCAATCTTACACAAACACTAATCTACATATTGTCTCCATTGATTTTAATATTCAAAATATTTCCTATGGAATCAAGTATCATTTAGTCTTATGTAACTGGTTTCATTCACATAGCATGTTTTCAAGGTCCATCAATTTTGTTGCAAGTATCAGCACTTCATACATTATATTCTCATGTGATACTGTAGTTTATGAATATAACTTATTTTTTAATATATCAGAGATAGATACATGCATTGGTTCCACATTTTAATTTACTATGAATAATGCCACTATGAATATTAGTTTACATGATTTTGTTTAGAAATATGTTTCCATTTATCTTGGTATATACCCAAGAATGAAATTTCTGAGTCCAATGGTACCTGAATGTCTTACCATTTAAGGAAATGACACTCCATTGTTCAAAGTAACTACCTTAAAAATTATTACTTTACATTCCAGCTACCTGTGTTCTGGGGTTCAAATTTCTCTACATTCTTAAAAACATCTGTTGGTATCTGTGTGTGTGTGTGTGTGTGTGTGTGTTTTAATAAAACCATCCAAGGAGGTGGCAAGATGGCAGAGGAGTAGGGGACCCCATTTCAACTGGTCTACTGAATTTAGCAGGTTATATATCAAACCACTTGGAATACCCACTGAATCACCCTGAGATGTAAGAATATATATTTGGATCTCCGCTAGCGGAAAAGCAACTGCTTTTTGTGGGGTAGGACATGCAGAGTCATGAATCTGCTGGGAGATATTGGATGATAAACAGAAGGGGGAGGGAATCTCCATAAACTGGCTCCTAGAAAGTGATATAACACCAGAATGCAAAATCAGAACCCTTAGAAATCTGCTCTAGTGAAAGACATCCCTCTCTGAAAGGGGCTCTGGAAATGAAAAGGCAGAATTCTAGTAGGGCATTGTGTTCTTGGGATACAAGGAGTAGAACAAAGGGGGTCCTGAATGGCTAGAGTGGCTGAGCAATGGAGCCAGGAAGCAGGTTACGGTCAGCAAGCCCAGGAAAGGACTCTCAGTTTAGATCACCATAAACAATGAGCCAGGCCAGTTGATAACTGCTTTTTTCCTGAGCAATCTGAAAAAATCAGGAACCTGTGCCCAACTGGGCAAAAACTCACAGGATGGGAGAGGCCTGGAAAGGGCAGTAGGGTGACACCCAGACAGGATCCAGGAGCTTCAGGAATTGCATGAGCCAACAGCCACTCACTGTTTTAGAATCACAAAGGGCAGTGGCACTCCTGGGCCTCTGGGACTACCTCTGGGAGAGCTGCCATGGGTGCACACCATGGGAGGCTGGTTTTTGGAAGTGCATACAGAACTGGAAACTGTCCTGCAGGCTTTATTAAAGAAGGCAGACAGTGCTATTTCTCCTCTGGGCCAGAGGTTTGGGTGTGGCCAGTTTTGTTCTGATCCTCTGAGGAGGCTTGGAAACCCTCAGTGAACAAAAGCCACATAAAGGACCGGATTCCACTGAACCAATCCCCCTGACAAGGGGTGGGGCAACTCCACAAGGGCAGAGTTACCTAACAAACAGCTTGGCAGGCCCCTCCCCCAGAAGACAATCTGGAAGAACAGTTGGATGACAACCATATGGATCCTTTAAAAAGTTAAAATTCCAATGCCAGGGGGAAATAGTGTATTGAGCTCCAGGAGTTGCCTCACAAATTCTTTACTTTACTCCTTTTCTTTTTTTTTTTTTCTTTTGCTTTTGCTTTTTCCCTTTTGTTTCTTTTTTGCCTTTTTTCTCATTTTAACTAGATGTTTATTTTATAGCTTATATTTAACAGTCCCTTTTTAACTTGTATTTTTTCACACCTATATTTTTATAGATATATGCTTCATTTTAGTCCTTTTTTCACTCTATTCAATTATATATATATATATATATATATATATATATATATATATATATATATATATATAATTTTACATTCCTTGCAATTTTGGGAAGTAGTATCTTCTAACACAGAGACCAGAATTCACCCAGCTACAAGTTGAAACCCTACTTTGTCCACACTGAGAGGTTATAGTCCCTCTTCCCTTCT
The DNA here is from genome assembly GCF_023065955.2 of Ursus arctos. Taxonomy (NCBI): domain Eukaryota; kingdom Metazoa; phylum Chordata; class Mammalia; order Carnivora; family Ursidae; genus Ursus; species Ursus arctos. The sequence continues at coordinate 9,789,207 of NW_026623067.1, read as the reverse complement.
TCACTTTTTTTATTTTTATTTTATTTTTTAAAATTTTATTCTTCTATTTCAGTTTAGCTTTGTTTATTTTGGTGGTTTCCAACCACTGTGGATTTCACTAGGGTGCATCTTGCTAGTGTCATGGTTAATATTTTGGACTCTGTTCATTAGCTCTAACTTCCCTCAACAGAATGACTAGGAAGAAGAACTTTCAAAAAGAAAAGAACCAGAGACAATGTCACAGAACTAATAGATATGGATATAGCTAGATGTCCGAGATAGAATTAAGGATAGCTATCATAAAGTTTATAGGTAGGCTTGAAAAAAAATTAGTGACATTATAGAATCTCTAAGGGCAGAAATGAGATCAGATCAGGTGGAACTTGGCCCTTGTAATCTGTATCTTCTCTGTAATCTAAATAAATATTGCTCCTTTGGGGGGAAAATGCTATGAATGAGAGGTAGTTTAAACTGGATACTCTAACAGCCAGGGTAAATGAGGCAGAAGAGAGAATTAGTGATCTAGAAGATAAGCTGATGGAAAGGTAGTAAGTTGAGGAAAACAGAGATAGTCAGATAGAAGTCCATTAAGAAAGGCTTGGAGAGATTAATGATGCCATGAAATTTTACAATGTCAGAATTATTGGGAATCCGGGAGATGGTGGTGGAGAGAGAGGGCTAGAAGGTGTATTTGAGCAAATAATAGCTGAGAACTCCTGTATAATGGGGAAGGAAACAAGCATTTGTCTCCAAGAAACAGAAAGGACCCCTCCCAAAATCAATAAAAATAGATCAACACCCCAACATATAATAGTGAAGCTTTCAAATTTTACCACCAAAGAAACTATCCTGAGAGTAGCTAGGGAGAGGAGGTTCCTTACATATGGAGGTAGGAACATCAGAATAACATCAGACCTATCCACAGAAATCTGTCAAGCCAGAAAGGGATGGGAAGACAAAATCAGGGGACTGAATGAGGAGAACATGCAGCCAAAAATACTTTATCCCTCAAGGCTGTCATTCAAAATGGATAGAGAGATAAAGAGCTTCCAGCACAGGCAGAAACTGAAAGAATATGTGACCACTAAGCCAGCCCTGAAAGATAGATTAAGGGGAATACAGTAAGCAAAGAGAGACCCCAAGAGTAACATAGACCAGGGAGTAACAGAGACAATCCACAGAAACAGAGACTCTACAGACAATAAAATGGCACTAAATTCATATCTTTCAATACTACTCTGAATGTAAATGGGCTGAATTCTCCCATCAAAAGACACAGGTTTTCAGATTGGATAAAAGAGTAGGACTCATCCATATGTTGTCTACAAGAGACTCATTTTGAATCTAATGTCACACCCAGACTGAAATTGAGGGGACGGAGAAGAATTTACCATGTCAAAGGATCTCAAAAGAAAGCTGGGGTAGCAAACCTCACATCAGACAAATTAGATTTTAAACCAAAGACTGTAGAAAGAGATATAGAGGGACATGATAGCATACTTAAAAGGTCTGTCCAACAAGAAGATCGGACAGTTCTTATGGAAATACAGGTAATTTAGAATCAACAAAATGATGCCAAAAAAGAATGAGTTGGAGGATTACAACTCTGAATTTCAAAGCCTACTACAGAAATATAATTAGTGGGGACAGAGGAGGTTAGGAGGACTGCAGAATAGGAGGATCTTTTTTTTTCATTTTTATTATGTTAGTCACCATACAATACCTCATTAGTTTTTGATGCAGTATTCCATTTTTCATTGTTTGTGAATAACAGCCAGTATTCCATGCAATACGTGCCCTCCTTAATACCCATTACTAGGCTAGCCCATCCCCCCAGCTCCCTCTCCTCTGAAACCCTCAGTTTATTTCACAGAGTCCATAGACTCTCATGGTTCATTCCCAGTTCTGTTTACCCCCCTTCATTATTCCCTGCCTTCTCCTAACAACCTCTCTTCTATTCCTTATGTTCCAAAAATGAGTGAAACCATATGATAATTGTCTTTCTCTCCTTGACTTATTTCACTTAGCATAATCTCCTCCAGTTCCATCCATGTTGCTGTAAATGTTGTGTAATCGTTCTTTCTGATGGCTGAGTAATATTCCATTGTATATATGGACAACATCTTCTTTATCTATTCGTCTGTTGAAGGGCATCTCGGCACCTTCCACAATTTAGCTATTGTGGACAATGCTGCTATGAGCACTGGGGTGCATATGGCCCTTCTCTTCACTATGTCTGTATCTTTGGGGTAAATACCCAGTAGTGCAATGGCTGGGTCACACTGTTTTCCAAAACGTCTGTACCAACTTGTATTCCCACCAACAGTGTAAGAGGGATCCCCTTTTTCCACATCCACTCCAACATTTGTTGTATCTTGCCTTGTGCATTTTCGCCATTCTAACTTGCACAAGGTGGTATCTCAATGTGGTTTTGATTTGAATTTCCCTGATGGCTAATGATGTTGAATATATTTTCATGTGTTTGTTAGCCATTTCTATGTCTTTATTGGGAAAGTGTCATAACTATCCTCAGGACATTGACCACTTGAATCTGCCAGGCTTCCTGTTTCCTGACTGATTAATTGCCTGGCCATTAGGAGTGCTGCTGGCAGGCAGCTTTCAGCTACCCACACCTTAGGGGATTGTTTCACCTGTAGAAAACTGCTTTGCCCAAGGCAGCCCAATAATACATGATCGGTGTGGGAATGTAAAGAGGGGGGTAAACAGAAGGGGGCATGAACCATGAGAGACTGTGTACTCTGGGAACCAAACTGAGGGCTTCAGAGGGGAGGGGGGATTGGGATAGGCTGGTGATGGGTATTAAGGAGGGCACATATTGCATGGTGCACTGGGTGTTATACACAAGTAATGAATCATGGAACTTTACATCAAGAACTAGGGATGTACTGTATGGTGACTAACATAATATAATAAAAAATATTATTTAAAAAAAAAAGACTGCATTTGATTCATAGCCTTCTTAATTTCCACCAGATTCGTTCTCATTTCAGCTCTTATAGATTCTATATTTTCGTTAATATTTTCTTCAAGCCTACACATCATCTTGACAACTGTTACTCTGAAATCCACTTCTGACAATTTGGTTATATCCATATCCATTAATTTTGTGGCAGAGGTCACAGTCTCTGCGTCTTTCATTTTTGGGGGGTTCCTGCTCCTTGTCATTCTGATTAGGTGTGGTTGCAGGGATATACAGGGCCAAATTATTGAAATGGACCCAAGCAAGGTGCAATTGATTTATAGGGACCTTAGAGATGTGGGCTTCTTGTTTTTTCAGCCTGCCTTCTGGGGAGGGGCCTGCTGTGCTAAAGCTGGGGGCATCACGTTGCCGGATTTCAAGCTATACTACAGAGCTGTGATCACCAAGACAGCATGGTACTGGCACAAAAACAGACACATAGACTAATGGAACAGAATACAGACTCCGCAAGTGGATCAACTCCATAGTCAACTAAGTTTGACAAAGCAGGAAAAAACACCCAATGGAAGAAAGACAGTCTCTTCAATAAATAGTGCTGGGAAAATTGGACAACTATATATAGGAGAATGAAACTTGACCACGCTCTCACACCATACATAAAGATAAACTCCATATGGATGAAAGACCTCAATATGAGACAAGAATCTGTCAAAATCATAGAGGAGAACATAGGCAGTAACCTTTTGACATAGGCCACAGCAACTTCTTTCATGCCACATCTCCAAAGGCAAGGGAAACAAAAGCAAAATTGAACTTGTGGGACTTCATCAAGATAAAAAGCTTCTGCACAGCCAAGGAAACAGTCAAAACAACGAAGAGGCAGCCCAAGGAATGGGAGAATATATTTGCAAATGACACTACAGATAAAAGACTAGTATCCAAGATCTACAAAGAACTTCTCAAACTCAATAAACAAGCAACAAATAAATCAAAAAATGGGCAGATGTACGAACAGACACTTTTCCAATGATGTCATACAAATGGCTAACAGACACATGAAAAAATGTTCAACATCATTAGCCATCAGGGAAATTCAAATCCAAACCACATTGAGATACCACCTTATGCCAGTTAGAGTGGGAAAAATTGACAAGACAAGAATCAACAAATGTTGGAGAGGCTGTGGAGTAAGGGGAACCCTCCTACACTGTTAGTGGAATGCAAGTTGGTACAGACTCTTTGGAAAATAGAGTGGAGGTCCCTCAAAATATTAAAAATAGAGCTACCCTATGACCCAGCAATTGAACTACTAGGTACTTACCCCAAAGATACAGATACAGTGAACAGAAGGGCCATATGCACCCCAATGTTCATAGCCACATTGTCCACAATAGCTAAACTCTGGAAAGAGCTGAGGTGCTCTTCAACAGAAGAATGGATAAAGATGTGGTCCCTTTATTCAAAGGAATAGTACTCAGCCATCAGAAAGATGATTACCCAACATTTGCAGCAACATGGATGGGACTGGAGGAGATTATGCTAAGTGAAATAAGTCAAGCAGAGAAAGACAATTATCATACGGTTTCACTCACTTATAGAACATAAGAAATAGCAGGGAAATTGGTAGGAGAAGGAAGGGAAGAATGAGGGGGGGTAAGCAGAAGGAGGAATGAACCATGAGAGACTATGGACTGTGGGAAACTAAATTAGTGTTTCAGAGGGGAGAGGGGTGGGGGATGGGCTACCCTGGTATGGGTATTAAGGAGGGCACATATTCCATGGACTACTGGGTGTTATGTACAAACAATGAGTCATGGAACACTACATCAAGAACTAATGATGTACTGTATGGTGACTAACATAACATAATAAAAAATTTTAAAGACATATAAAATAAAAATAAAAAGTAAATAAGTATGTAAGTAAATACATAAATAAATCTTTAAAAAAATGATGTTGCATGTCTTTAAGGCTCATGCATTGTCCATCACTGGACGTTATGGGAGTACAAATTAATGCCACAGATTACCAATAAGGTAAGTTGCTCCACATTTTAGTCATTGGAGAAATGAAAATTGAACTCCAAATTAGATAGCCCTAGTTATTCTCTACAACTAATAAACATTTTAAAAAGAACTGACAGTGCTGAATGAAATGTAGTTGGCATCACCTATTGAATTTGAACACAAAAACCTTGTGATCCTGTATGTGTCTCAAGAGACATAGATATGAATGTGACAGCTCCACTTTTAACAGTCTCAGATCCAAAGGAACCTAAATGTATATCAGTAATCGAATATATAATCTCATGTTACCATCACCACATTCCAAGTAATAAAAATATTCTCTCTCTCTCTCTCTCTCTCTCTATATATATATATATATATATACTCACTAGAATTTATACATTATTATGTGAAGTTTATTGTATATTTGTTATAGCTCTATGTACATTATTATGTGAAGTTTATTGTATATTTGTTATAGCTCTATATTTGGAAAAATAACCAAATATATATGTATATATAAATTGAAATATGTTTGAGCAATGGACACTTATCACTTATAATGCATAATACTGCATACCAGCTGCATGAAACTCTTGAGCACTTGAAATAATCAGAATTGAGGTGTACTGTAAGTGTAAAATGCACAGTATATTTTAAACTTTATATGTAAAAATAACAAAATATTTCAGTATTTTTTGTAATGATTACATATTGAAATATTTTAGATATATGAGAATAAATAAAATATATTATTAAAATTTTGTTTTTCTTTACTTATTTAATATGTTTAAAATTATCTGTGCTTCCACTGGAGAAGATGGGTATTTATTGGTTTTAAGATGACATGCATACTACACTGCTGCTGATGTACTACTCATTAAGCATAAACGGGTTTGCCTCTTTTTTTTCATTTTTTAATTGTTGTTTAAATTCTGGGTAGTTTGCATATAGTGTAATTTTGGTTTCAGAAATAGAATTTAGTGATCCATCACTTACATATAATTCCCAGTGCTTATCACAACTGCCCTCTTTAAAACCCATCACGCCTTTAACCGATTCCCCACCCCCCCATCAAACCTCAGTTTGTTTCCTATAGTTAAAAGAGTCTTTTATGGTTTGTTTACCTCTCTTTTTTTCCCGCTTCCCCTATTTTCATCTGTTTTGCTTCTTAAATGTCACATGTGAGTGAAATCATGTGGCATTTGTATTTCTTTCTCTGACTTATTTCACTTAGCACAATACACTCTAGCTCCATCCATGTCACTGCAAATGGAAAGTGTTTAGTCTTTTTGATGACCGAGTAATATTCCACTATATATGTATACATATATACATATGTGTGTACATATGTGTATACATACACACACAAATATACACATGTATATATACACCTATACATATATACATATATATACACTTCTTTATCCATTCATCAGTTGATGGATGATGGACATTTTGGCTCTTTCCATAACTGGGCTATTGTCAATAATCCTGCTATAAAAATTGGGGTGCATGGGCCACTTTGAATCAATATTTGTGTAAAATTTGGGTAAATACCTAGCATTGCAATTGCTGGGTCATACGGTAGTTCTCTTTTTAACTTTTTGAGGAACCTCCATATTATATTCCAGAGTGGCCGCACTACTTTGTATTCCACCAAGAGTGTAAGAGGGTTCCCCTTTCTCCACATCCTTGCCAACATCTGCTGTTTCCCGTGTTCTTAATTTTAGCCATTCTGAATGGTGTAAGATGGTACTTCATTGTGGTTTTCATTTGTATTTCCCTGATGATGAATGATGTTGAACAACTTTTCATGTGTCTATTGGCCACATGGATGTCTTCTTTGGAAAAATGTCTGTTCAGGCCTTTCCCCATTTCTTAACTAGATTGTTTGTGGTTTTTTGAGTGTTGAGTTTGGTAAGTTCTTTGTAGATTTTGGATACTTACCGTTGTCAGATATGTTATTTGCAAATATCTTCTCCTATTCCATAGGCTCCCTTTTAGTTTTATTGATTGTTTCTTTCACTGTGCAGAATTTTCTTTTTTTTTTATCTTGATGAAGTCCCAATAGTTCATTTTTGCTTTTGTTTCCCTTGTCTCTAGAGATGCACCTGGCAATATGTTGCTGTGGCTGAGGTAAAAAATGGTTGCTGCCTGTTGTCTTCTCTAAGATTTTGATGGTTTCATGTCTCACATTTAGTTCTTTAATCCATTTTGAATTTATTTCTGTGTATGTTGTAAGAAAGTCATCCAGTTTCACTTTTCTGCATGCTGCTACCCATTTGTCCCAACAACTGTTGAAGAGGATGTCTTTTTTCAATTGTTATTCTTTCCTGCTTTGTCAAAGATTAGTTGATCAGGTAGTTGTGTGTTAACTCATTTTTTAAAAATATTTCCTTTTATCTGTTATTGCCAGGTACTCTCTTGTGAGCAAAATAGACAGTCTTTATCACTCCAGTTATAATGCTGGCAGAAGACTGCAGGAAGAACTGAAACCAGGTGAATTTGGTGTCCAAGATACCAGCTAAGAAGCTGTTGCATTTATCCAGTTTAATATAATGGGATCATAGATATAGTTTGTGAAAGTCATGAAAATGCAATGGTTCAGCAAAGGGTGGTTCCTGGTAATGTAAAGGCCATTTTGTCCTGTATTGAGTTTGAGGTGCTCAGAAGACATCAGAGTGTATTTATCAACAGGTCATATTGGAGGAGGGCATTCTGCTTAAAAGGTGAAATTAAAAAGAGAGAGACAAACAGACAGAATGTGACTACCAGTTAATGCATGAGGTGGACCCTGGGTTTGCTTGATGAAAAATTTTTATTGAAATATCATTTTCTTGTGTAAAGCATACTTCAATACAAAATGTTATTTTTGTTTTTAAAGATGTATCTATTGAGAGAAACTAAGAGAACATCCACACAAGTGGGGGAAGGGCAGAAGATGGAGAGGGAAAGAAGCAGACTCCCCACTGAGCATGGAGCATGCTCACAAGAGGCTAGCTTCCAGGACCCTGAGATAATGTTCTGGGCCTAAATCAAGATTCAGCTGCTTAACCGACTGAGTCACCCAGGCACCCTAGATTATAAGATATTCCATCGAATGAAGTGTCTCTAAGAAATAAATAGCATTAATGAAAAGTGGGAGGGTCAATTTTTTTTTAGTTGGTTTTCCACAGAAATCGATCTTAAGATGGAGATTTAGTGTAAGTTGTTTAACTGACATTAAGGGCATAAGTAATTGATTTGGAGAAGCTAAGGAAGCTAATGAGGGTGTTTTATTCAGTAATCTACCAGTAAGCAACTTAATCCAATGGCTCATTTATGGGAAGGTGTGTAAACCACATACTCCTCAGAGACAACTTTGGCAGTGAGAGAGGACATAGATCTTGACACTCACCAATGATTAGGTCAGGACTTCTTTAATGGGTGTGCTCATCCCTCTGCCCTTACAGTATGTGTACATACACATGGATAGAGTGGCCTTTCATAGAAGTTTAAAAGATGTAATTGGGGCTGAGTGTGCTGGCTGGAAATTCTTATAAGAAAAAAAAAAAAAACAAAACACAAAACACTCACTTGGCATGACAAGTCAATGCAGTATGTGGATATTTTTGTTTCCTTATCCAAATAAGGCAGTTGACATTGCCAAAGAGATATAAGATTATTAATGTAATCAAGAAATCTGAATATAGATGTGATATTAGATTACACTATGAAAATTCTGTTAATTTTTTAAGCATAATAGGTATCATAGTAATAAAAAAAGGTGACATTTTCAATTACAGATATATAATTTTAAGAAAAGGTGGGGAGGCAAGATGATAGCAAAGTAGGGGACCTCATTTTATCTGACCCCTCAAATTTAGCTGGATATCTATGAAACTATTCTGAACACACTTGAATTCAGCCTGAGATATAGGAAAATATATCTGGATCTCTACAAGCAGTAAAATGACTGTTTTTTTGCAAGGTAAACGGTGCTGAATCATGACTCTTTGGGGAAATATTGGAAGATAAATGGAGGTGGGAGGGAGCCTCCATAAGCTGGCTAGGGGAAAGTGATATAACATCAGAGTGCAAAACTGGCACCCTCAGAAATCTGCTCCAGTGAGAAATATCCCTTTTGGAAAGAGGAAAGGGGTGACTAGAGCAGAATTCTAGGTGGATCATGGTGGTCTCAGGATCCTAGGGAACATAGAAAGAATGAGGGTGTCTGATTCAACAGAAGGTCCAAGGAGTGGAGTACATAAACTGGTTAGGGTCAAGAGCCCAGAAGGGACTCTCAGCTCCAGTCACCATAGACCACAAGCTGGGCCAGCATGGAGACCACTCTTTGCTTGAGCACTCTGAAGAGGACTGGAACCTGTGGGCCATTTAACAACCCCTGGGAGAGACAAAACGGCTGTGCCCAAGACTGGGCAACAGCTTTCAGGTTGGTAGTAGCCCTGGAAAGCACAGTGGGATCCACCCAGGTGTGATTTTGGAGCGGGGGAGCAGAGTGGGCACACCAGCCCACAACCACTCGCAGTCACAAAGACACAAAGCTCATTGATTTTTGTGGGCCCCAGGGGCTCTCCCTGGGAGAACTGCAGTGAGGGTGAACTGTGGGAGTCTATGGGTTTGGTGCACACAGAAATGGAGATGGTTTGACCTGGGGGGTCTTATTAAAGAAGGGAGACTGCAATTTTGCAGCTCTGGGCCAGAGATTCTGGCATAGACATTTTTGCTCTGACTCTCTGAAGAGGCTCTGAAAACCAGTAAGGAACAAAAGCAACACAGAGAACCAGACAAGAGGTGGTGGAACTCCACCCAGGCAAAGGAACCTGAGAATCAACACAGAAGGCTCCTTCCCCTGAAGACAGGCTGGAAGAACAGGTGAATAACAAGCTTATAGATTCCATAGGACTGTAAAATTCCCACAACAGGGGAAAATAACATATTGAGCTCTAGGTATTTCCTCACTATGCACTTCTCCCTCAGTCTAAAATTTTAATTTTTTAACCTTTTTTTCTCATTCAAAATAGATATTATTTTACCAATTTGTTTTAAAGTCACTTTTTATGAACATTGGGGTGCATATGACCCTTCTTTTCACTACGGCTGTGTCTTTGGTGTAAATAGCAATTCAATTGCATTACTGGGACATAAGGTAAATCTATTTTTAATTTTTAAAGGAACCTCCACACTGTTTTCCAAAGTGGCTGTACCAACTTTCATTCCCACCAACAGTGTAAGAGGGATCCCCTTTCTCCACATCCTCTCCAATATTTGTTGTTTCCTGCCTTGTGTGTTATACGCAAACAATGAATCATGGTACACTACATCAAAAATGATGTACTGTATGGTGACTAACATATCATAATTAAAAAAAAAGAAATCACTTTTAAACCTTTTTTTCACATCTACATTTTATATATTTATACTTCTTTCTGGCCCTTTTTTACTCTACTCAGTTTTATTTTTTAGACATACATGAACTTTTTTTACTTTGCAATTTTGGGATGTGTGTCTTCTAACACACATACCTAAATTCAGTCAGGAACAAGTACATCACTGCTTTGTACACATTGTGAGATTACACTCTCTCTTCCCCAATACTTTTTATTTTTTTAATATTTTATTTATTTATTTGATAGAGAGAGTACAAGGAGGGGGAACAGCAGGACGAGGGAGAAGCAGGCTCCTGTTGAGCAGAGAGCCTGATGTAGGGCTCAATCCCAGGACCCTGGGATCATGAAAAACCAAAGGCAGCTGCTTAACCAACTGAGCCACCCAGGTACCCCTCATCCACTCTTTTAGTCATTTTGTTCATTTTGTCATTGTAAGCTCTTCTGTAGTGGCTGCAGTTCACTTCAGATTTTTTCTACGGTGCGTTTTGCTTGGGTCGTGGCTGATATTTTGGACTCTGTTCATTTGCTCACCCATCCTTCCTGGAGCAGAATGACTAGAAGAAGGAACTCACAACAAAGTAAGGAAGCAGAGGCAATGTTCTCTACCACAGAGCTAATAGATATAGATACAAGCAAGATGTCAGAGCTAGAATTCAGGATAGCAATTATAAACCAGGCTTGAAAAAAGCATACATGACAACAAAGAATCTCTAAGGGCAGAAACGAGAACTAATCATGCAGAAATTAAAAATACTATGAATGAGATGCAGTCTATACTATATACTCTGACAACTATGGTCAATGAGGCAGAAGAGAGAAAAAGGGATCTAGAGGACAGGCTGATGGAAAGGAAGAAAGTTGAGGCAAAGAGAGAAGAACAACACACAGCCCCAAAAGAAAGGCTTAAAAATTTTAATGATGTTTTGAAAAGAACCAATGTCAGAGTCATTAGATTACAAGAAGGTGTAGAAAGAAAGAGAGGGCCAGAAGGTATATTTGAGCAAATCACAGCTGAGAACTTCCCTAATATGGGGAAGGAAACAAGCACTCACATCCAAGTGGCAGAGAGGACCCCTCCCCAAATAAATAAACAGAGATCAACAACCCAACATATAATAGTGAAGCTTGCCAATCTTAGAGCCAAAGAAACTATCCTGAGAGCAGCTGGGAGAGGAAATTCCTTGGATACAGAGGTATCAGAATAACATCAGACCTATCCACAGAAACATGGCAGGCCAAAAGGGTTGGCAAGATATACTCAGGGTGATAAATGAAAAGAACCTGCAGCCAAGATTATTTTATCCAGCAAGGCTGTCATTCAGAATGCAAGGAGAGGTAAAGAGTTTCTAGGACAGACAGAAACCAAAAGAATGCATGACCACCAAGACAGCGCTGAAAGAAATATTAAGGGGGATACTGTAAGCAAAGAGCGACCCCAAGAGTAACATAGACAAGAAAATAACAGACACAGTCTACAGAAATAGGGATTTTATAGGCAGTACAATGACACTAAATTTGTATCTTTCAATAGACACTCTGAATGTAAATGGACTGAATATTCCGATCAAAAGATACAGGGTATCAAATTGGATAAAAACAAAGGACCCATCCATATGCATCTACAACAGACTCATTTTGAACATAAAGAAAACCCCAGACTAAAAGTGACAGGATGGAGATTCATTTACCATGCTAATGGACCTCAGAAGAAAGTGGGTGGAGCAATCCTCATATCAGATAAACTAGATTTTAAACCAAAGACTGTAGTAAGAGATGTGAAGGGACACTATATCATACTTAAAGGGCTTATCCAATGAGAAAATCTAACAATTGTAAATATCTATGCCCCCAACTTGGAAGCAGCCAATTATATAAACCAATTAATAACCAAAGTAAAGTAACATACTGATAATAATCCGTGAATACTAGGAGACTACAACACTCCACTCACAGCAATGGAGAGATCAGCCAATCAGAACATCAACATAAAAAAAGGGTATTGAATGACACTCTAGACAAGATAGACTTCACAGATATATATAAAATATTCCATCCTAGGAAAAGTGTCTGTTCATATCTTCTTCCCATTTTTTACTAGATTATCTGTTTTTGGGGTGTTGTGTTTGAGAAATTCTTTATAGATCTTGGATACCAGCCCTTTATCTGTAGAGTCATTTGAAAATATTGTCTCCCATTCCGTGCATTGACTCTTTACTTTGTTGACTGTTTTCTTTGCTGTGCAGAAACTTTTTGCCTTGATGAAGTCCCAAAGGTTCATTTTTGCTTTTGTTTCCCTTGCCTTTGGAGACATGTCATGAAAGAAATTGTTGTGTCCAATGTCGAAGAGATTACTATATATGTTCTCCTCTAGGATTTTGATGGATTCCTGCCTCACATTGAGGCATACGAATGGCTAACAGACACAAAATGTTGAAAAAAATGTTCTACGTCATTAGCTATCAAGGAAACTCAAATCAAAACCACATTGAGATACCACCTTACACAAGTTAGAATGGCAAAAATTGGCAATGTAAGAGACAACAAATGTTGAAGAGGATGTGGAGAAAGGGGAACCCTCTTACACTGTTGGTGGGAATGGAAGTTGGTATAGCCACTTTGGAAAACAGTGTGGGGGTTCTGCAAAAAGTTAAAAATAGAGCTACCCTATGACCCACCAATTGCACTACTGGGTATTTACCCAAAAGATACAGAGGTAGTGAAGTGAAGGGCAATATGCACCCCAATGTTCATAGCTAAACTGTGGAAGGAGTCAAGATGCCCTTCAACAAATGAATGAAAAAAGATGTGGTCCATATATACAATAGAATATTAGCCATCAGGAAAAATGATTACCCAACATCTGCATCAACATGGATGGAACTGGGGGAGATTTTGCTAAGTGAAATAAGTGAAGCAGGGAAAGACAATTATATGGTTTCACTTATTTGTGACATAAGGAATAGCAGGGAGAACATTAGGAGAAGGAAGGGAAAAATGAAGTGGGGGACTCAGCGGGGAGACAAACCATGAGAGACTATGGACTCTGAGGAACAAACTGATGGTTTTAGAAGACAGAGGTGTGAGGGAATGGGCTAACCTGGTAATGGGTATTAGAGAGGGCACATATTGCATGGACCACTGGTTGTTATGCACAAACAAGGAATCATTTAACACTACATCAAAAACTAATGATTTACTGTATGGTGACTAATGTATCATACTAATAAAAAATAAAAAGAAATAAAAATAAGCTAGAGCTAAACACAAATACTGTATGATTCTACCTATGTGAGAGATCTAAGGTAGTCAAATTTATAGAAACAAAAATTGTAATTGTGGGTATCAGGTGCTGGCAAATGGAAAAGTAGTTATACCTTAATGGATATATAGTTTCAGTTTTCCAATAAGAAAAATTTCTGGAGATTTAGTTCACAAAAAATATGAATGTACTTAACACTACTGAACTTAAAATAGTCTTTGCATGTCACCTCAGTCCTCCTCTTTTTTTAGTACAATTGTCATCTTCTATTATAGTAATTGTTTACTTATTCAATTTAAAGCTTTAGTCCCTCCTCAACCACAACAGAATTTAAAGTTTCATGATATCAGAAGAGGTTCTTTTTCTGTTTTATTTTTTTACATTTTATAAAATAGCAAAGAATAAATATTAGGTATTCAATAAAAGCTCATTGAATGCTGGTATTTTCACCAAGTTAATAATATGTGAAATATGTACAGTGAAAAGGCTTGCATTCCTCTAATGTAAAGCTCATCCACATTGTGCTATCCTACACAAGCTGGCACTATGGGAACCATGGTCAGGTCAGAAAAGCCATATCCACTCCCTTCCCATAGTGAGTCATTTTTTAATAGCCATTTATATCATTTTTTTATCATAGCTAAATAAATATGTGCTTCCTGGTTTTAGTATACTTATTACTGTCTCATTTCTGTATAGCAGATCTCCTAGAAGAGAGGGGTGAGACATTAGTTATTTGTCCAATTTGCTGCTGAGTTAGTTTTCTGACTTTCTTCACAGAGTTCTTTCTAAACTCCCAAATCTGAGTAACATCTGTGTTCTTCACTTTCAAACCTTCTGAATGATGAGATAACCAGGGCTTCCATGATTTCTTACCACACAGAATAGTGGAAAGCTATTAATCTGAGTGTGTAAGATTCATGCGTATTAGTACTTCCAGGTGTACAATGTCAGTATCCATACATGTAATTTAACTGGACCAAATTCATTTACTTTCAAGACACAATGTTCTCCTGAATTTCTCCTGGGATTCTGGTGATCTGTAGATATTTAAGATCATGATCCCAAAAGACTTGTTCAGAATGACATAGTAATTGTTACATACTTATATAAACATGAATCGTATAATCATAATTAGACCACAGAATTCCTGTCAAAGTTTTTAAATGAAGCAATACTCACGTTTTTGTCAGGACTTTGAAAAATTGCTTCAGCTACATTCAATCGCCTTTTCTGAAAGATATTATCATAAAAGGAATTGTTCTTCTCCAGGTAGAGACATAGTGAGTATATTGTTGTTGTTATATTATTATTAGTAGTAGTAGTACTATTTTTATTAATGTTGTGTGAATGAATTAGAGCTGAAAACCATATTGTCTACTGGTGTGGACATAACCTACCTAGTTTAGCATTTCAGTGAAAAGTCGAACTAATTATAAAACCAAATGCATATAAAGATAAACACAAACTAAATATAAATATTTTATATTTAAATTAAAAAGCTAATTATAAAACTGAAATAGTTCATTCAATGTAAAGAGAAAGTTTACCTTGTGGCCTCATTCAAGATCAGCTCAGTAAACCAATGAGTTAAATGTTACCACCATTCCTATTGTTTCAAAGGCCATGGAAGTTCAGGTGGGTTAAAGTGTCAAAAAAAAAAAAAAAAGGTAGTGTGGTTTGCAGTATCAATTGAAAATGCAAGAAACAATTACTTATTGAGTCTTTCCAAATTGCTGAGGAATGTGGGGAGTGAATGTGCCTATGAATGCCTTGGAAAGAAGAGTTATTATTTAAAAGAAAGATAAAAGAATATATATGTAATATAAACTATATAAATTAGAATAATTTATCCTAGGAACATTTAAAATATGCTACATTGCAAGCATATCTCCATTATTAAAATACCAGGCTTAATCTCTTATTTACTGTTGAGTTCCTTGTAACTGATCATGAACTGGGATATTTTAGGGTTTCAATCATTAAGTTCTGCAATGGCTAAATAAATAAGCAAATATATAAATAAGTGTGTAATTTTGTAAGTAACTTAAAGCAATAATCAATGAATTATCTTTAAGTTCTACAAGATAGAAAAATATATCCTTTATATTGTTACATAAAAGGTTATATATTATTTATTTACTTTCTTATAAATAAGAAACTCTAATTTGTAAACCATGTAGAACATTCATTAGATGATTACAGGGGGCAGAAATTGTAAATTATTAGTTCAGCTTTTCTTTGTTTTTAGTTTAGGCTTTTTTTTTTTTGAGATTTTATTTATTTATTTGACAGAGATAGAGACAGCCAGCGAGAGAGGGAACACAAGCAGGGGGAGTGGGAGAGGAAGAAGCAGGCTCCTAGCAGAGGAGCCTGATGTGGGGCTCGATCCCATAACGCCAGGATCACGCCCTGAGCCGAAGGCAGTCAGTTAACCGCTGTGCCACCCAGGCGCCCCTAGTTTAGGCTGTTTTAATTAAATTTCTACTTAAGGGGATAAATTTGACAACCTAGACAATTTAAGTTACTGTTGGTGAATTTAAGGAGTGGATTATTTGTTAATGTTTTTTTTTTAAAGATTTTATTTAGTTATTTGACAGAGAGAGAGAGGGAGAGCACAAGCAGGGGGAGCAGCAGAGGGAGAAGCAGACTCCCCACTGAGCAGGGAGCCCTATGCAGGGTTTGATCCCCGGACCATGGAATCATAACCTGAGCTGAAGATAGATGCTTAACCGAATGAGTCATCCAGGTGCCCCAGGAATGGATTACTTAAATAGAAACTTTTATTACTGATTTGTTAATTTAATATAACAATTATAACTTCTAAGGGAACACCTACCCATATCACATGACCAATAAGTCATAAGAGTTGATTTTAAATCATCTACGATTTTGATTGTCTGCTAGTTTTGGAAATGTTTCTATACAATTGAATTCTAAAACATGAATGAAATCCTAACAATGCAATGGCATGGACAGAGCTGCTGAGTATTATGCTAAGTGACATAAATCAGTCAGAGATAGACAAACATGATATGATTTGACTTATATTTAAGTCAACAAAATTTAAGAAACAGAACAAATGAGCAGAGGGGGAGAAAAAAAAAGGGAGGCAAACCAAGAAACAGACTCTTAACTATAGAGAACAAACTGATGCTCACCAGATGGCAGGTGGGTGGGTAGATGGGTTAAATAGGTGATGGGGATTAAGGAGGGCACTTGTCATGAGCACAGGGTGATGTATGGAAGTGATGAATCCCTATATTATACACCTGAAACTAATATTACAATGTCTGTTAACTAACTAGAGTTTATAAAATATAAAATATCTTCTCATAAAATAATAAAAACATTAAAAAATTGAATTCTGAAACATGTAGCACTACCATGATTTATGGTTAAAATAATTAGGATAATTTATAGAACTAATAAGTGATTGAGGTAGGAGACAGATCACTTTTTAATTTTTTATTTAAATTCAATATAATTAATATATAGTGTATTACTAGTTCCATAGGTGCAATTTAGTGATTAATCAGTTGCATGTAACACCCAGTGCTCATTACATGAAGTGCCCTCCTTAATGCCCATCACCCAGTTACCCCATCCTCCCACTTACCACCCCCTTACACCCCTCAGTTTGTTTCATATAGCTAAAAGTCTCTTATGGTTTGTCACCCTCTCTACCTTATTTTGTTTTCTCTTCCCTCCCCCTATGCTCATCTTTTATTTCTAAATTCCACATATCAGAGAAACCATATGGTATTTGTCTTTCTCTGACTGACTTATTTTGCTTAGCATAATACCCTCTAATTCCATCCATATCATTGCAAATGGCAAGATTTCATTCTTTTTGATGCCTGAGTAATATTCCCTTGTGTATGTGTGTATCTATGTATGTTTGCATGTATGTATGTATTTATGTATGTACATAAGTATGTATGTATATATTCCAGATATATATATATATACATACTACCTCTTCTCTATCCATTCATCTGTTGATGGATATCTGGGCTCTTTCCAAATTTTGTCTATTGTGGACATTGCCTCTGTAAACTTCGGGGTGCATGTGCCACTTTGAACCACTGTTTTTGTATCCTTTAGATAAATATCTAGTGGAGCAATTTGTAGGTCATATGGTAGTTCTCTTTTTAACTTTTTGAGGAACGTCCATACTATTCCCCAGTGTGGCTGCACTACTTTGTATCCCCACCAACAGTGTAAGACTGTTTCCTTTCTCTACATCCTTGCAAACATCTGTTGTTTCCTGTGTTGTTAATTTGAGTCATTCTGACCAGTGTGAGGTGGTATCCCATTGTGGTTTTGATTTGTATTTCCTTGATGCCAAGTGATGGTCAGCATTTTTTCATGTGTTTATTAGCCATTTGTATGTCTTCTTTGGAGAAATGTCTGTTCATGACCTTGGCCCATTTCTTGACTGATTTTTGTTTGTTGTTTGGTTGTTTGTTTGTTTGTTTTGTTGTGTTGAGTTTGATAAGTTATTTATAAATTTTAGATAGAAGTCCTTTATATTATATGTCACTTGCAAATATCTTTTTAGTTTTGTTCACCATTTCCTTTGCCTTGCAGAAGTTTTTTTATCTTGATGAAGCCCCAATAGTTCATTTTTCTTTTGTTTCCCTTGCTTCTGGAGGCATGTCTAGCAAAAAGTTTCTGCAGCCAAGATCAAAGAAGTTGCTGCCTGTGCTCTCCTCTAGGATTTTGATGGATTCCTGTCTCTCATTTAGGTCTCTCATCCATTTTGAGTTTACCTTTGTGTATGGTGTAAGAGAATGGTCTAGTTTCACTTCTCTGTATATTGCTGTCCATTTTCCACCATTCATTGAAGAGACTCTTTTTTTCCATTGAATATTCTTTCCTCCTTGTTGACTAGTTGACCATTGACCATAGCATTGAGGGTTCATTTCTGGGTTCTCTCTCTCTCTCTCTCTATATATATATAGATAGATAGATAGATAGATAGATCTATCTATCTATCTATCTATCTATCTATCTATCATCTATCTATCTATCTACACACACACACACATATGCACCAGTATCATACTGTCTTGATGATTATAGCTTTGTAATACAGCTTGAAGTCCAGAATTGTGATGCCTCCCACTTTGGTTTTCTTTTTCTACATTATTTTGGCTATTCGGGGTCCTTTCTGATTCCTTACAAATTTTAGAATTGTTTGCTTCAGCTCTGTGCAAAATGCTGGTGGTATTTCGATAAGCATTGCTTTGAATGTGTAAAATGCAATAAACCAATTTCCTTGAAATCCAAAATTGTCTGCTCTTGGAATATGTTACTTTACCACAGAGAAAGTCGAGTTAAAACAAGATGTTGTTTCTTAAGTAAGAAATTGATGCTTCGAGTATTTAATGACTTCCACTTGAGGCAGTCTGGAGCTTTTTGCTAATTTTAATTCATTTATGAAGACTTGAGTTGTTATTTTGGAAAGCTGATGTCTGTTTTTAGAAGTCCTCAAATATCTAACTATAAAAGGAGACGAGTAGGTACAATATTTACCTTTTTAGGTTGAGTGATTTAACTTCAAAATAGCTGATCACATAATTCTTTTGTGAGTTAGGAATAAAACAGACTGTTTACTGATGGTGAATGACTAACTCAGAAAAGCTTTTATGTGTTTTACTTGTGAATATACAAATGCTTTAAATATCCAGATTTTGACTAACTAAAAAATTGTGGTCTTCAAGGGGAAAACAAAACAAAACAAAAAACCACAAAGATTGTTTAAATGTATTATAAGGGAATGGATATAAAATAAAATTGCAATTTATTAAAAATAGAAAGAAGTGTTTGCAAATTTTCAAATTATATGTTAACAAAATGAAGTGAATTCTGTATAGTCCAGGTTTTCTTTATTAATCATAAGTTGCATAAACTTAAGTGTAGCCAATTCACACCTAGTCTTCCCATTAGGACAACAAGTTACAGTAAATTTTTAGCTCCTAACAAATGAAACAAAAACTTAAGTTCCCTAAGTGTTGAAGTCTATTCATAGGACAATTAAAATGATTGTTATTTAAATGATACAAATGGTGGCTTTTTTAGGAAATATTCCAGATAAAAGTTACAAAGTTCTCAGAGTGTCAACAGTGTAAGGGATGCTAATTTTATGACAAAAGGGATTTCTTTTGTAACTTTCTAAACAATTAATATACAAACATTTTCAGATAAACCAATTCAGAGTTTTACTAACAATGAGAAAAATCTGTAAAAGAACGAAATTTTAGTCAAAAATGAAACTTTAAAAATTTTTTTTGTTGCCATGATCTTAGTTCTTTACTCAGGAACCAGGGTGTTATGAATAAAACAGTTTTTAAATATTTTGTGAGATTAGAATTTAAACTCCAAAACCTCTCACTCAAACCAATTTGTGGGACAAATCAAGTTAGAGAATGTGTAAAGTATTATCTAGTCTGGAAAATCAAGTGTTAATCTTATTTTTAAAATTGATTCAAGAGATATGTACAGGTTCTCTATGCACAAGAAAATGGGAAAACAGAAGTCTGGTGGGGAAAAGTAAAAATATGTGTCTCTATTTCCATAGGTGTTTCCTAGTTTCCAAACAATTTCATTTACCTGACCAATCCCAGATCCCTTCCCCCAATCACACACTTTCTTACATATTTTCACCAAATTTCTTCAATTAATTTTCACCAAAATTCTTAAAACTAACTGAAATATTTTATTTTTCACCACGTTTTAACTGTTCTCTGTTAGCTTCTAACAGAATGCAGATTTCATGAGAGTAGGGACTTATTTTGCTTCTTTTATTAATCACAAATCTCTTGACCTGTGTGTGAGTGTTGTGTGTGTGTTTGTGTTGAATCATTGATTCAAGGAATAAACAAACATAATATTAAAAATATAGGTTTGCTTTTGCAGATAAAAGAAATACATCTTGGGTGAAGTATATTTCCAACTTCACAAGACTGGTAAGTGGTGGTGATGTTTCCCAAACCTACTGTCTATTCATTTTAGAGCCAAGGTCCTGATGATTCTTCCATAAAATAATTTTGGATACATGTTATATATGCCTAATGTAATCATATATAAAATTTACATAAGGGAAATTATAATTACTGCATTATCATAAAGGTGTACACACATTCTTTTGGAAACCTATAGAAACATTGAACTGGACAATTCCCATCTGTCTCTTTAACGTATCTTGTGTTTGAGAACCAATCATGTGAGAAAAAGTTTTTGTGATGAAACAGCAGCTGTTAAACTTAGGCAGGATTTTTGCTGTCTGTAAAATAGGAATATAATACTACTTTTGAGTGATTTAAAACTGATGTATAAATTTTACTGGGAAAATGTCCAACAGTAGTATATGCCTTGAAAATAATGGATCTGAAATAATAATCATAACATTTCTGAAAACCATATCAAGGGATGTGATATCTTGGGCACGTTTCTTAAACATACTGTCTTAAGCATCTTGTCCCACCTAATTTTGACCAGATGCTGTGAGATAAAGTACAACCAACCCAGTTTGATAAAGATATATGGACCGAGCTTATACTTTGAAATGGCCATGTCATACATTGATGAAAACCAATATTTTGATCCAGATAACTGGAAATTAAAGCCATACTATTAAACATTACAAATTATTGTTTCCTCTCTACACAACCTCAAAAAATATTGAGAACATAAGTTGTTTCAGTTTACTTATTAAACATGTAGAGATAGTATCCTGGTAATTAAGATACAGTTTTCTCCTTTTCATCAGAAGTCATATACATAAATAATAAGAATATATTAGTAATGTGACAGCTTATTCAATATTTAAAATCTAAAGTTAATATCAAATATTTGTATAAAAAAACCCAAAACACTTCACCTGACCCTTGAAGGACACAAAGTTATATACAATTTAATCCTTGAAGAACTTATCAACAACAACAATAACAACAAGATAGGAAGGGCATCTGTTTGATTTCTTTTTGATGTAAAACAGTTTGTGAGACAAGTCTTAAAACTGATGTGATAAAAAAGAGGTCATGAGACTGGGCAGGTTGTCAGCAAACACTTCATATACAAGTTATTTAATAAGTTTATGACAGAGAATACTAACAAAATTGTGTTTGAGGGAACTGATCAATAGGAAGGAGTCTGCATTGTAAGATTTTGAGCAGAATGTAGAAGAATTTAATTTCAAATAAACTGTGAGTTGTTCATTGGAAGAAAAAGTTGTGCAAGAATAATAGGATGGTGATGGGTATTAAGGAGGGCACGTATTGCATGGTGCACTGGGTGTTATACGCAAGTAATGAATCATGGAATGTTATATCAAAAACTAGGGATGTACTGTATGCTGACTAGCATAATATATTAAAAATATTATTAAAAAAAGAATAATAAAGGAGATCCAGGAAAATACATGTTACCCAGGTAAGTTAAGATGAAAGTTGGTTAATACATACGCTACTGAAAAAAAACAGAGGGCTGATGACATAAGCAATAAAGATGTGGTAGCAATGACCAACAACTTTTTAAGTGATGCAGAATCACAGGAAGAAATTCTAGAAAAGTTGTTGAACAAGCTGAAGATTAAAGTGAGAAAAACAAAATCTGTAATTTAACAGAAAAAAAGCTGAATTAGTATCATAAGATATTGTGCTATAATTTTGTTGTTTTTTTTTCAGCTAGTAGAATCAAAGAAGTTATGAAAAGTTGAAAAATTGAAGATGATAAAGAAGCAACATTAGGGGAAGATTCAAGAGGCATTCTGGAAATAATACTTTGCTCATTAATTCTCTCTTTAAAAGCAGAAAGAAATAACTAGAAAAAATAATCTGAAGTATAAAAATGTAATTAAAAAAACTAGGAATAAAGTCAGTGTAGGTAAATGTATCAGCTAATTAGTTTATACTGCATTTGAGATATTGGAGTAAGTAAAGTAAAATGATATTAATATTCAGTGAAGTTCAGTAAAGTAAAATGATATTAATATTTTGTCACAGGAAGAGAAGATAACTTTTCCAGTATTATGCATAAAACGTGGGAAAAAGACAGTCTCTTCAATAAATGGTGCTGGGAAAATTGGTCAGCCTCATGCAAAAGAATGAAACTTGACCGCTATTTCACACCATACACAAAAATAAACTCCAAATGGATGAAAGACCTCGATGTGAGACAGGAACCCATCAAAATTCTAGAGGAGAACATAGGCAGCAACCTCTACGACATCGGCCAAAGCAACCTTTTTCATGATACATCCCCAAAGGCAAGAGAAACAAAAGATAAAATGAATTTATGGGACTTCATCAAGATTAAAAGTTTCTGCACAGCCAAGGAAACAGTCAGAAAAACTAAGAGGCAGCCCACGGAATGGGAGAAGATATTTGCAAATGACACTACAGATAAAGGACTGGTATCCAAGATCTACAAAGAACTTCTCAAACTCAATACACGAGAAACAAATAAACAAATCAAAAAATGGGCAGAAGATATGAACAGACACTTTTCCAATGAAGACATACAAATGGCTAAGAGACACATGAAAAAATGTTCAAAATCATTAGCCATCAAGGAAATTCAAATCAAAACCACACTGAGATACCACCTTACGCCAGTTAGAATGGCAAAAATAGACAAGGCAAGAAACAACAATTGTTGGAGAGGATGTGGAGAAAGGGGATCGCTCCTACATTGTTGGTGGGAATGCAAGTTGGTACAGCCACTCTGGAAAACAGTGTGGAGGTCCCTTAAAAAGTTAAAAATTGAGCTACCCTATGATCCAGCCATTGCACTACTCGGTGTTTACCTCAAAGATACAGACGTAGTGAAGAGAAGGGCCATATGCACCCCAATGTTCATAGCAGCATTGTCCACAATAGCTAAATTGTGGAAGGAGCCGAGATGCCCTTCAACAGATGACTGGATTAAGAAGTTGTGGTCCATATATACAATGGAATATTACTCAGCTATCAGAAAGAACGAGTTCTCAACATTTGCTACAACATGGACGGCACTGGAGGAGATAATGCTAAGTGAAATAAGTCAAGCAGAGAAAGACAACTATCATATGATTTCTCTCACCTATGGAATATAAGAACTAGAATGATCAGTAGGGGAAGAAAGGGATAAAGAAAGGGGGGTAATCAGAAGGGGGAATGAAACATGAGAGACTATGGACTATGAGAAACAAACTGAGGACTCCAGAGGGGAGGGGGGTGGGGGAATGGGATAGGCTGGTGATGGGTAGTAAGGAGGGCACGTATTGCATGGTGCACTGGGTGTTATACACAACTAATGAATCATCGAGCCTTACATAGAAAACCGGGGATGTACTGTATGGTGACTAACATAATATAATAAAAAATCATTATAAAAAAAAATTAGTTCTAGAAAAAAAATCATTTTACCCCATATTTTCTGTACCCTCAAATAAAAATGTAAGACTGAAAACAACCAAAATATTTTATTCTAATTATCCAGTGTTTGGTGACATTATCTCCAAAATTTCATTCAAACGCAACTGTATTTACATAATCTGTATCTATATTTATATGCAACTGACCATGAGAACATTGTGTCCTCCAATGGAAGTGTGTAGAAATATGTATTGAACTTTTATATATTTATTGTAGGTTGTAATTGTCATTTCATTACTACAGTAGGAATAAAATAATATGTACAAATAATAATATCTTGTGGACTAAAGGAGGACCACCTAATTTTCTTTCAAAAATATTAGGAGTTTCAATATAGGTTAGAATTAGGTAGGGATCAAGACTAAAATATTTAAGAACCATATTTCCATAATTTGATTCTTCATGAGCTCAAGACTTCACTTCTTACTTTCCAGGTACAAATTGCATTACCCACAGATGCTAAATTCCACAATAATGATGGGATTTCTCCTCACGGGGTTTTCTGATGTATGGGAACTACGGGTTTTGCATGCCATAACTTTCTTTCTGATGTATACAGTGACTCTGATGGGGAATATTCTCATTGTTACTGTCACCACCCTTGACAGGAGTCTTCACACACCCATGTACTTCTTCCTCAGGAATCTATCCATCTTGGATGCCTGCTACATTTCTGTAACTGTTCCTAACTCATGCATCAATTCCCTGCTTGACAACAACACCACTTCAAAGGCTGGGTGTGTAGCTCAGGTCTTCCTAGTGGTTTTCTTTGTATATGTGGAGCTTCTGTTTCTGACTATCATGGCCCATGACCGTCATGTGGCTGTCTGCCAACCCCTTCACTACCCTGTGATCATGAACCCTCAAATCTGCATCCAAATGACTCTGGCTTCCAGACTCAGTGGTCTCATCTATGCAGGTGTGCACACTGGCAACACATTCCGGCTGCCCTTCTGTCAATCCAATGTTATCCATCAGTTTTGTTGTGATATCCCCTCTCTTCTAAAGCTCTCCTGCTCTGACACCTTTAGCAATGAGATGGTGACCATTGCCTCTGGTCTGGGGATTGGTGGTGGCTGTTTCATCTTCATCATCAGGTCTTACATTCACATATTTTCTACTGTTCTCAAGTTTCCAAGTGGAGCAGACAGGAAAAAGGCTTTTTCTACTTGTGTCCCTCACATCCTGGTGGTGTCTGTCTTCCTCAGTTCAGGCTTTTATGTATATTTGAGGCCATCTGAAAACTCTTCCACTATTCATGACATGGTCCTTTCTGTTTTCTATTCCATAATCCCCCCACTCTTCAACCCTGTTATCTATGGTCTTAGAAATGAGCAAATAAAATATGCCATTAATAAAATGAAGAGAATGTTTATTCAGGAAATGTATAGGAAATTGCTGAGGCTCACCCTAAATTATTGAATAAAATTCATGTTTTCAGCAATAAATTGAGAAATTGATTGGAATTCTATCAATATAACTGACATTAATATATAATGTCATTAAAATATATCATTTATCAATATAATTTCCCTTCTGAAGTGTTGACTTATCTGAATATGCCACTGGGTAAAGGATCTGGTATTATGAATAAGAAATCCCTATTCATGCTTTGACAACTTAAGAACACTCGCTAAAAATTTTAGTCTAAAAAGACAAGTTATCCTTAGAAGTATTTTCTATTAAACTACTGTTTTGTATTTATTCACAATTTAAATATTTAAAAACCTAGTATTAAACAGTAGTATAGAAGAAATAGTCACAATCATTCAAAAATAAATATGAAAATATAGTTTTTTCTGAATACCACTTTATATGAATGCAGCGTAGCTATGAAATGAGAAGTGAATTTGGTGGGAATATAGAGTCATGTATGAGAGGATCAGAAATATTTTATACAACTTGTTCACATGGCAAGGGAAATATAGATACATTATACTTGTCATCAGACCAAAATTTTGCTAAAAATTATTTTCAAGTGGCTTAGGAATACATTTACTTGCTTATGCTTTAAACATTATTTGCTAGATTGATTATAGGAATATACAAATTTTCTCTCGCCACTTATCATCATATGCTTCTCCATACATCCATTAAGACCACTAAGAAGTGAATATAATGCTACTTTGCTTTCTGATACTGTCATCTAAAATATTTATATTTTTTGTCAATATTATAAGCCATTATATGGTTGATTATGCTGCAAGAATTAGCAACCTCAGAGTTTTAGTAGTTTAATGGAACAAAGCTTTACCTCTAGCTCATAGCATATGCCAAATGGCAGCCAGCGGGGCTCCCTGAATTGGATACATTTGACAGAGACATTGAAAATAAGAATTCGGTCACATTGAAGTATGAGTTTCAAACATTTACTTTAAAAAATGCAAATAGAACGGGTGGGAGTGTTCTCCAATCAGAAGCCATGTGACTACTGCTGACCTGAAAATATCAGCTGTGTGGGTTCTTTTATAAATATGGATATAATTTAAAGTAACTCTGGACACCTTCCAGGAGGATTTTGGCTTTACAGAGGAGAAACTTGAACTCTCAAGGAGACAAACATATAACAAATATTAAAAAGAAATCCAAGTATGCATTTTGAAAACAGGTTTTAGTAGTAAACAATGTAAGCTATATATTTGAGAAGAGATTCAAACATATATTTTGACCTCAAGGAGAATCACAATACCAAAGATATGGCATTCATGTGAAAAGAAATTTTGACTTATATAGGAAAACAAAGAGAGTCATGGCAGAATTTTTACTGTTTTTAAAAACAAAATAATTTTAAGTATGGGAAAACAGAATACCATAGTCAAGACTCAGTCACAGGGAGCAAGAAAATGTAGAGAAGCGCACACCGGTTCTTTATGTCTCTACCAGTCATTTTTGCTCACACTTTATTGACCAAATAAGTCACATGGCCACACTTGCTGTCAAAGGGAGAGGTGGGCAATCCACACAAACTCTAAGAAGGGGAAATGAACAATAATGCCATTAAGTATGAGAAATGATTTATATCTCCTAACTGAAAGGATGAAATGTGAGATTCTGAATGCCTGTTGTCCATGCAGTTATTATTAGCATTATGATCACTGTACATATTCTAAGCCATCACATCATAACAAAATTTTTCAGAGCAAAATGAGTGCAACAGAAAGTAGCATGAAGTCTACAAAGCCTTTTAATGCATTATCTTATCAACTCTTCAATAACCGCATGTAACTGATAATGTTCCCACATTGTACAGATTAGTGTCTTGGTTTAGAAATATAGGAGTTTGTCTATTTTCTATTGTATTTATTTACGCTTTAATTTCTATGGTTTTCATCCTACTTTGGGCTCAGTTTGTACTTAAAAAATCGTCTTTGAGTCCTAAACTGAGGTTATTTGATACAGACAGAGTTACTACTATAAAGTTCCCTCTAAATTCTGATTTTGTTGAGTAACACAAGTTTTGCTCTGTTGTGTTACATTTCTGTATTTATAAGATTGTACTGATTTCAGATTTGATTTTATTTTGTCCTATAGGTTGTAAGAGTGTGCTGTTTCATTGCCAAATGTTGACTCTTTTCCAATATTATTTTGTTATTAATTTCTAGTTTTATTTCATTGTGATCGAAAAATATATTTTGTGTGATTTCAATGCTCTCAAAATTGTTACAACTTGTTCTTTGACTTAACGTATGATATATCTTGGAGAAGGTTGCAGGTATCTTTGAGAAAAATGTATATTTGCTGCTGTCGGGTAGAAAGTTCTATATATGCTCATTAAGTACATTTAGTCTATAGTGGTGTTCGTGTTCATGTTATTCATTTACCTATTGATCCTCTGTACAGATGATCTATTAGAACTTAGTATCATGGCCTGGGAATATTTCTAAACAGCTCAGGACTTCACTCTCTGAGTCCTTGGGTTTTCTCTCTACTTCATTTGGAATAAATAAACTGACTTGGAACAGAGTATAGTTTTCCGCTGGAGTTTCACAAAATTCAAGTAATCTAAAAGCCCGTTTGTTGTCATTGTTGTTGTATAAAATATCTGTTCCTGCACAGTGTATGAACTTCAAAAGACCATCTTCATTTCTGATGCCAACTGAAAGTTTGTGGGTCCCCCAAACCATTCTCAGATTCAGTAATTTGTTATAAATACTCACAGAATTCAGAAAAGCTTTTAGCCAATGGTTATGTTTTTTTAATATTTTTTTATTATATTATGGTAGTCACCATACAGTACATCCCTGGTTTCTGATGTAAAGTTCGATGATTCATTAGTTGCATATAACACCCAGTGCACGGTTAAGTTTTATTACAGCAAAAGCCATACAGATCCAAATTAGCCAAGGGATACAATATTTCAAGTTGCCCAAAGACCCAGAACAAATAAATGTATGAGGCTGGAAATTTGAAGGGCTTATAAGTTACAATACAGGATCTGTATTGTAAACATTCCTTTAAGAAAGGCTAATCCATTACTGAATAGTTCCCTTTAGTCCATGCTGGCCAGGAAAATAACATCTTTAAAAATTCACAGCTTTTCTGAAACAAGGAAACATAGAAAACTTGAACAGACTAATAACCAGTTAAGGAATTGAATCAGTAATCAAAACTTTCCCAACAAACAAAAGTCCAGGGCTGGATGGTTTCACAAATGAATTCTACAAAACATTTTAAAAACATTTATACAAATTCTTCTCTGACTATTCCAAAATATAGAAATCAAAAGAAAACTTTCAAACTCATTCCAAGAGGCCAACATTACCCTGATACCGAAACCAGACAAAGACTCTGCTGAAAAACAGAACTATAGGCCAATAGCCCAGATGAACATATATGCAAAGATTCTCAACAAAATACTAGCAAATTGATCCAACAGAACATTAAAGGAATCATTCATCATGATCTAATGGGATTTATTCCTGGGAGGCAAGGGTGGTCCAATATTCACAAATCAATAAAGGTGATACACCACATTAATAAACAAAAGGATAAGAACCATATGATAATTTTAATACAGAAAAAAACATTTGACAAAGTACAACACTCATTCATGATGGAAACCTTCAAGAAAGAGTGTAAGAGGGAACTTACATTAACATAATAAAGTCCATATACAAAAACCCACAGCTGATACCATCCTCAATGTGGAACAAATGAGAGTTTTTTGCTTTTCCCTCATGGTCAGAACAAGACAGTAATATCCATTCTCAACAAAGCTATTTAACATGATACTGGAAATTGTAACCACAACAGTCAGAAACCACAAAGAAATAAAAGACATCCAAATTGGAAAAAAGAAGTCAAATTTTCATCATTTGTGGTGACATGATACTCTATATAGAAAACCTAAAATACTCCACCAAAATAATTGCTAGAACTGATACATGAATCCTAGAGTTGCAGTGTATAAAATCAATATACAGGAATCTGTTTGATATCTATACACCAATAATGAGGCAGCCAAAAGATAAATCAAGGTATAAATCTCATCCATAATCGTGCCAAAAACCATAAGATACATAGGAATAAACCTAACCAAAAAGGTAGAATATCTGTACTCTGAAAGTCATAACACTGATGAAAGTAATTGAAGATGACAAAAGAAATGGGAGAAAAAAAACATTAAATGCTCATGGATTAGAAGAACAAATATTGCTAAATGTTTATATTATGAGTGCAATCTACACATCTAAAGCAATGCCCATCAAAATGCCACAAGCATTTTTTTCACAGAGATAGAACAAGCAATCCTAAAATTTTTATGGAACCACCAAAGACCCCAAATAGCCAAAACAATCTTGAAAAAGCAAAGTAAAGCTGGAGGCATCTTATTTCTAGACTTCAAGTTATATTACAAAGCTGTAGTGATCAAGACAGTATGGTAATGGCACAAAATAGGAAAAGAGATCAATAGAACAGAATAGAAAAGCTGGAAATTATCTCTCAACTATATGGTCAACTGCTATTTGACAAAGCAGGAAAGATTATCCAATGGAAAAAAAGACAGTCTCTTCAATAAATGGTGCTGGGAAAATTGGACAGTTATATGCAGAAGAATTAAACTGGACAACTTTCTTATACCACACACCAAAATAAATTCAAAATGCTTGGAAGACCTAAAGTATCCATCAAAATACTAGTGGAGAACACAGGCAGCAACCTCTTTGACATCTGCCATAGCACCTTACTTCTAGGTATGTCTCTTGAGGCAAGGGAAACAAAACCAAAAATAAGCTATTAGGACTTCAGCAGAATAAAATCTTCTGCAAAGCAAAGGGAACAATCAACAATATTAAAAGGCAACCTGCAGAATGGGAGATGATATTTGCAAATGACATATCTGGTAAAGGGTTAGTTTCTAAAACACACACACACACACACATATATATATATATATATATATATATATATATATATATATATATATATATATATATATATAAAACTCAGCACCCAAAAACACAGATAAGCCAGTTAAAAATGGGCAGAGGACATGAGTAGACATTTTTTTCAAAGAAGACATCCAGATGGCTAACAGACACATGAAAAGATGCTCAACATCATTCATCATCAGGGAAATACAAATCAAAACTATAATGAGTCAGAATGGCTAAAATTAGCAACACAGGAAACAACAGGTGTTTGCAAGGGTGTGGAGAAAGGGGAGCCCTCTTACACTGTTGGTGGGAATGCAAACTGGTGCAGCCACTCTGGAAAACAGTATGGAAGTTGTTCAAAAAGTTGAAAATACAACTACATTTTGATCCAGCAACTGCACTACTAAGTATTTGACCAGAGAATACAAAAATACTAATTACATTCACCTTGATGTTTACAGCAGCCTTGTCAACAATAGCCAAATTATGGAAAAAACCAAATGTACATTGAGTGATGAATGGGTAAAAAAAAAGATGTGATATGTATACACAATGGACTATTACTCAGCCATCAAAAAATGAAATATTACATTCACAATGTATTGAGCTAGAGTGTATTATGCTAAGTGAAATAACTCAGGGAGAGGCAAAAGCCATATGATTTCACTCATAGCTGAAATTTAAGAAACAAAACATAGAGACAAACGCTATATGATATCACTCATAGGTGAATTTTAAGAAACAAAACTAATGAACATAGAGGGGGGGAAGAGAGAGAGAGAGGGAAATAAACCATAAGAGACTCTTAACTATAGAGAAGATACTGAGGGTTGAAGGAGGGACATGTGAGCAGGATAGGCTAGATGGGTGATGGGTATTCAGGAACATATTTGTTATCATGAGAAAAATAGGAGAAATATGAGCTTTACGATTCAGATAGAGCAAAAAAACTCCTGTTTTTCAAAGAAATAATCATCTAACTAGAAACACGAAATCAACAGATCCTTTTAGTAGCCTAAAAAGAGGGTTCATAAAGATCAGTATACAAAATTCCTTAGCATTTCCTTTACACCAGCAATGGTGATTTCAGGAAAATAAAATACTATTTACAATAAAAAGTTAGTATAAAATAAATATTTCAATGTAATTTACAATACAAAAATATCCTATATGGATAAAATAAAGGATGTGCAAGATGACTAGAAGAAATAGGCATTCTCTGTTCAAGGATGGCATTACAATATTTTAACAATGTCAATTCTCTTTCATATATATTTTTAATATTTATTTTACACATCTAATATTACTCAGTGTTAAATCATAACAGTATACAAAGAAACCATTGGGACACTATCGATCTCAAAACCTGACTTCGAGTATATAGGATCTTAAAATCTGATAAAGGAGAAATTATATATTAAAAGGACAAAAATTACTATTACCTTGAGTAGAGAAAACTTGCTCAGACAGAGAGAAAAATAAATTTAGGTTCCTATTTAAAAAAATACAGAAAAATGATCCCTGTTGATTAAATGTTTCAATAAGGAATGCTATATTATGTCATTATTTGAACATAACATAAAATAATCTACTTCTTATAAGGAATGGACAGATTTCTTCAACAAAAGATTAAGGAAATATTATTTAATTACATTAAAATTATGAACATTTATCTCGTAAAAGACATCATAGTCAAAGTCAACACAATGATACGGACTGAAAGAAGATAATCTACTTGCCTAAAACAAACAAAACAATAAAATCTAAAATGTTTAAGAAGTGTTTACATATTGGGGGCGCCTGGGTGGCACAGTCGTTGGGCATCTGCCTTTGGCTCAGGGCGTGATCCCAGCGTTCTGGGATCGAGCCCCACGTCGGGCCCTTCCGCTGTGAGCCTTCTTCTTCCTCTCCCACTCCCCCTGCTTGTGATCCCTCTCTGGCTGGCTGTCTCTCTCTGTTAAATAAATAAAATATTAAAAAAAAGAGGTGTCTGCATATCATTGAAAATACCTCAATTTAACTAAAAATCAAGGAAATAAAATTTAGATAACAATGAAGTACTGCTGTGTTAAATAGAATAGCAAAACTCCAGAGGCTGAATAATGTTAAATGGTGCAATGAAAGGGGGCATATAAAATTTTTCTCAGTTCCCACTTGTAACATAATTGGATATTGGCATCTTTTGGTACAATCTACTGGTATCAGTTAATTTATATTTAAGATTCGGCAATTGTGCTCATGGTCATTTACACAAAAATAAATTCTCAGAAATACCTGAATAATGAAAATAATGCAAATAACTTCAAATTTGCTTCCAGTTATGAATAACAGGTTCCCCAAAATCTGTGATTTAATCACAAAATTATTTATTTTTTTAATAAAAATGCCTAGATTTAAGCAGTTTGTGATGGGAGATAAAATGTAAGCATTTCCTAAGAAATCTTAGATTAAATAAGTAAACAATAGATGACATCTTCAAGGACATCACGAATTGTTTTCAAGCCATAGAAATAAAAACTAGGTAATATTGTAATAAATAAATTAAGCAATGGCTTCAAATAGGTACTTTCATGTGTGGAAATGTGATAAATATTAAATGACATTATAAATCACTGTAGAAAGAGGGTCCAATGCAAGACATAATTTTGTGGATTAGGAAAATCCATATAAAAATATGAAATTATACTATCATTTTGCTTTCACAAGATATATGTTAATGACTTTAAAGACAATTCATTGAAGAGGATATCTGAATGCCCAGTAAATATATGAGACAAATACCTGTATCAGTAAAAACAAAAAGCATATTAATATAAGAATGAGAAACAATCTCTCACAAATAGGTTCACAAAAGTTTGATTCTTTAAGATTTATTTTATTTATTTTAGAGAGAGAAAAAGAGAGCATGATTTGGGGCAGAGGGAGAGAGAGAGAATCTCAAGCAGACTACCCATCAAGCAAGGAGCCTGATGTGGGGCTCAATCCCTGGACACTGAGATGATGATTTGAGCCGAAATTAAGAGCCAGCTGCTTAATCAATTGAGCAACCCAGGCAACTCTAGGTTCATAAAAGTTAAAAAAAAAAAGCAGTAACAAATGATTTTGACAATGTAGTGAAAGAAAATGCTTTTTTTCTTTGCATTGCTAGTGAAAATATAAAATCCTACCAAATTCTCTTGCATACAAGTGGATGGTATTTTTGGAAACCCAGACATCTTCCTTTTCAGATATTGTTTCTATCCTATATAACTCTTAAGTGGAGAACATCATTAACAAAATGAAGGGTTACTTAGAAGCTGAAGTCAATTTTAATGAGCAGTAGATTCATAAGGAAGTAATGGTTTGGAACTGAACATGATCAATATGAGATGCAGAAAGAATGTCAAAACAATATAAATAGCAGGCATTGGGTAGCCTCTGGAATTTAAGGAAAAAAAAAACCTATTAAATGAAGATATATAGATGCAGTGATCATAAACATGAACCAAAGAAAACGAAAAGGACAACTTTGAAAACTTGGGGGAGTCTGATTATCCACGGAGGAAAAATTAACCAGGCACATAATATTTGGAGATAATGACAAGATAACCAGTACTAGAATCTGAATAGAGTAACCACAAATAGCAAGTGTTTAAATAAGAAAAGGAAAAGAAATTAAAATTGTGTTGAAATCTCCAGTGTAGAAATCTCAAGTCAAATGACTCCTCAAATGGAAGCACTTGAATAATCAATTTGGAAATAATAGTGAATTTTAAAAGAGTTCTACTTAGAGGTAATAAAGCCCAAATCTCAATGAGTATCTCTATTCATTTTATTTTAGAATCAGGAAACCAATTGCCTGTTTGTCACTTGTCCATCTTGTGGAGTTAGTAGTGAAATATTTTGAAATTATGAAAATAATTTTAAAAGACAATTGCAAATGGAGTCATCAATATATGAACGAGCCAAGAGACACAAGGAGAAAAATAAGGGGGTCATACTATTAATCTAGGATGTAACTGCATTTTATTTTGATCACAAATATTAATAAGACTAACATAATATAATAAAAATATTATTTTAAAAAGATCTACATTTTCAAAATAGAGAAATAATTTTATATGAGGCCTTAGGAGAAAAAAATAGGTAATAACATACATTACTATAATTAAAGTCTAGGGACTGGATAACCTGGAGGGATTGCAAATTGAAATCACAGATGACTTAGCAAGATGTGTTACTAGGTTTTCTCTAGAAATTTAAATGTTTTCAGTTGCTTAGTAAGTAGTTCCATATCTCTCTCCCTAGAAACATCTAGAAGGTAAGTCCAAGGAAGATGGTATATATTTCGAACTGCCTTTCTGAAGTTCAGTAAGCTGGAACTACATGTCCTTCAAAAGTTACATATTAGAAATTT
Organism: Ursus arctos; assembly: GCF_023065955.2. Taxonomy (NCBI): domain Eukaryota; kingdom Metazoa; phylum Chordata; class Mammalia; order Carnivora; family Ursidae; genus Ursus; species Ursus arctos. The sequence goes on along the minus strand of NW_026623067.1, from coordinate 9,754,432 downwards.
TGTTACTTTGAAGTCCTCCAAATAGAGAGGTAATTTTCCAAGTTTACCTGCAACTTATATTTTTATATTATCTGTAAAATTAGAGTAATGTATTTCTTATATTTAATACAGGGAATTGTGAATGTTAAGTTAAATAATAACTGAAATGATGCAAAGTTAGTGTAAGAGATTATTGAGAGCAATAAAATATATGCTAGTTATGGACCTTTGCAAGACTCCAGTGGAGCTACTCTATTCATGTTTTCAATCACTTATGGGAATCTTATGAATTCCACCTGTATGCACACATCTATTGTTTATTCATTCCATAAAAATTAAAGATATAGTTTACCAATCAAGAACCAACAATCTGGTAAGGAAGACAAAATATTAAAAAAATAATAATTGCAAGTGAGTAACAGTGGAACTTACTGCAAGTATTTTAAAAAGTGTGATAAGATATGTACAATAAAGGTAATTCTGATCTCATGAACATAGCCTGAATGACACTTTCATGAGGAATTCGTAAACCTTAATATATTCTATCTTATAACAACTCTATGATGTGGGCAGGAGCATAAAACAATCTCAGAGAGGTTAGTTAACTTGCCTGATGACACAGGAGTTAATGATAGAGCAAGGCTGAAAACTCATGTTTATCTGATCTTAAGGTCCACAATATTAGGTTTTTATATAGAACAGAGGTAGATGACACATCTTCTGTAAATTTAACATATTCAGGCTTGCTGTCTACAGAATGAAGAAGGAAATAAAGAAAGATGCATGTGCTTTGAAACTTGAAGGACAAACATGATATGATTTACAAAGGCAAAGGATTGTGGAACAGAAAAGACATTCTTTTTTAAAAGATTTTTAAAACTTGTATTTATTTATTTGAGAGAGAGAGAGAGAGCGGGTGAGAGAGATCATGAGCAGGGGGGATGGTCAGAGGGAGAAGCCGACTTCCCACTGAGCAGAGAGCCTGATGCGGACTGGATCCCTGGACCCTGGGATCATGACCTGAGCTTGAAGGCAGAACTTAACCCACTGAGCCACCCAGAAGCCCAGAGGAAAGACATTCTGAGTAAATCCTGAGTAGGAATCTACCTTCAGATTTATGTGTTGTATCTTTGGGATCTCTAAGCAGAAATGTGTGGAGTTGATATTGGGAAATGGAGAACACATGACTTGAAATAAAGGCTTGAATGACTTTCTGCAATACCTCACAAACAAGATCAATAAGGAGATGCTGCAGAAGATTTGAGACATTTAATGCTTTTGAGAAAAAGAATAATATAATCCAATGGTGCTTTGGGGAAAACCCAAAAGGACTATGTCAAATGACTGAAAAATAGAAAATCAGATTTATGCATAATGTCAGTGGGTACAGATGCAAATAAGATTTTTTTTCCCTGAAGTAGTGATGAATTTTTTCAAAAGGCATCAGCAATCCTTTTTGTGAGAAGTGGTTTAATCTTCTATTAGGAGGCAAGGGCAGTTGTTGCATGTTGTTTTATACATAAGTGCCTAGTCCTTGTGTCTGGTGGTGGGATCATAATGATCACTCATTGAATGCATCACATTTAGCACAGAAACGGGCTCAGTGACCACGATTTGAATTCAAACAAAAAATCTCCTGCTTTTTTTTTCTCCCTTGTTCCTCTCAGTTTCTCTTCAGTCGAAGATTTTTTTCCTTTATTATTCACTGCCTTTCAATATTCTGTTGTGTGCTGTCTTTACTTAGCCAATGTGACTCTCCTCCTCTTTTCTGCCCACCTCACTCACTTTAATTTCCCTTTTAACCTGTAAGTATAAATATGAATATATATATATATATATATATATATATATATATATATATACACACACACACAACTGTTTAGCTATAGTTATGTTGTATATTTTTCAAGGTATTTTTGGCAAACAATGACTTTTTATTCCAAAATGTGAGGATTTGATAATTCGTGATGTTAATAAGTTTGTGAGGAAACTATTATACTACATATATAGTGAAATGATGTGCATTATATCCTGAAGTGCATACCAGTAACATCTATAGCAAGCCTTCATATATTATATATCTAAAAGAGGATGGAGTATACAGGCTCTATCACTCCACTTACTAAACTTAAATATTGCAGTGTTCTGTTGATAAATAACAATTCAAAACTGTGTATTGTAAATAGAGACTGTCCAGTCTTGATTAGTCCTACTTTTCCCACACTGTTATTATTCAATGGGTCTCTTGTGGACTAAATGAAAAGATGAATTTGTTTATGTGAAGAGACTGTGAAGAGGCATAGTATTAAAGTACACTAGAGTTTGTTAGTGCACATGGATTGTAAAATACAGTTAGGAGCAGAAAATGGGATGGCAAATGAGACTTAGTTATAGAGTCAGTTCCTGTCATTTATTAATAATAGAGTCAAGGGCAGCACAGTGCTAAATGATTACAACCCTTCCTTAAGCAATTTCTCTTTCATAAGCTACTCCAAAGAAATTTAATCTATGAGTTTGAACAGAGAATGAACTGCGGGACGCTAGAAACATTTCAGTTCCTCCAATGATTCCAGCTGTGGAAGAAGATTGGGTCTTAACAGCAGTACATGGCCCTAATTAAGCAGAAAGATAAATAAAAAGACAATTGGATACAGGTTAAAAAAAAGAAAAGAAAAAGGCACCTGGTCCATGGAGTTTCTCAGGCTCTGTAGCTTTCTTGGCATTCCTAATCTCCTAATTTAAAGACTAGTTAATTATATAGTTCTGGTCCAACTTGAAAGAGTCAATGAATCTGACATGCTGTGTATAATTCAAGGATGCAGCCCAATTGCTTAAAATCATACCCTGTAGGGAAAAAAATGACCAAAGTTCTGTTAGAATTAAATTAATCAGACTACTTCTGGGGGTGCTAAGGCTTCTAGGATTAATATAAGCAGCCCAAGAAAGCTTTTCTCCTTTTGATGCTTGTCCCCCCAGTTCAACAATCCATTTCCATAGCCACAACATAAAGTTTAGTAAATCATTCAGACCAGCACACAATACAGGACTTCTAAACCAGTCACCCCCTTTGCAGGAAAGCCAGGGCTAGAGCAGAAAGGAAAACATCTGACCCCAAAATAAAAATCACAATCATTTCCTATAAAAGTATGCCTCAATTCACTAAGTATCTATTGTATATGACTCATTAAATCTCCGCCTTCATTTAATTTACGTATTAATGAGGAAAAACAGGAAAAAATTAGTTTGGTGCCAGATGTGGGAAATACTGAGGAGAATAAAAACAAAATAATATTTAGCAAGAGGCCATAAAGGCTTTATGAAGCAGAAAGCATTTAGGTAAGAACATGAAAGTGGTGAGTAATTGGTCTAAGGTATAGAGAATGGTTAGAGGGAACAGCCAGTACAAACTCACTGGGTTAGTGCATTCCAAGTGTGTTCCAGAAATGAGGAGGCCAGTGTGGCTGGTGGTAGGCGAGCCAAAGAATCAGTAGGTAGAGGGGATGAAGGTAAGAGGGTGATAGGTTCCATATTGAGGACACAAAAGATAATATGCTCTATTATTTATGTGCAATCAAGGTAAAAAATCAGGCGAAACATACTTTAGAGATAATTATTAAATTATATGTATCATGTGGGGGGGGTGATGGACTATGAAAGGATAGGAGGAAATCTTTTGGAAAAAATCCATATCTATATCTTAGTGGTAGCCACATAGGTTCAAACATGTATCAAATTTCATCCATGGTATACTTAAGATGAATTCAGTCAACTAACCTCTATATATGTATATGTATATGTATGTATAGATAGATGATAGATAGATAGATAGATAGATAGATAGATGATAGATAGATAGATAGATAGATAGATAGATAAACACACACACACACACACATACGTTTCACTTCCATAAGATGTTTGTACAAATACCAGGAGACAACAACATAAAATTGCCATATTATATCTAAGCCATCCCTAATAAAATTAATACATCTATTTACTGATGATGTTAAAAGATGAAAAATAAGTATGCAGCAATAAATTTTATGCCATAGACATTTATTTCATTAGCAATTCATTTAAAACATTTTATATAATTAGTTCATATGTGAAAGTTATGGTACAACAATTTTTCATAAATAATTTAGCAGCAAAAGAGCAAAACAAAACAAAAAAATAATTTAGCAGCACAGAATATGCTGTAATCAGATTGTATATGTAACATACAATACTTTAATGTAGCATACAATATTATATATATAATGTATACATTCCTTCCCTGTTAAAGTATAGGTACATTGGTTGAAATACTTTTCAATACACTGAAAAATCAGTGATCTTAATTTCAAACGTGTTCACACTTATTTGCATGATAACATGTTCATTACAGTTTGATGTATTTAATTTTTATTTATTTATTATTATCTTTTAAATTTTTTATTATGTTATGTTAGTCACCATACAGTACATCCTTAGTTTTTGATGCAGAGTGCCATGATTCATTGTTTGCATATAACACCCAGTGCTCCATGCAATATGTGCCCTCCTTAATACCCATCACTGGCCCAACCCAATCTCCCAACCCCCTCCTTTCTGAAGCCCTCAGTTTGTTTCCCAGAGTCCATAGACTCTCATGGTTCATTCCCCCTTCTGTTAACTCCCCCTTCATTCTTCCCTCCCTTCTCCTACTGATCTCCCTACTATTTCTTATGTTCCACATCTGAGTGAAACCATATGATAATTCTTTCTCTGCTTGACTTATTTCACTTAGCAAAATCTCCTCCAGTCCTGTCCATGTTGCTGCAAATGTTCGGTAATCATCCTTTCTGATGGCTGAGTAATATTCCATTGTATATATGGACCACATCTTCTTAATCCAGTCATCTGTTGAAGGGCATCTCGGCTCCTTCCACAATTTAGGTATTGTGGACAATGCTGCTATGAACATTTGGGTGCATATAGCCCTTCTCTTCACTAGGTCCATACCTTTGGGGTAAATTTTAAATCTAAAAAGGCCCTTTTAGGGGCATGTGGGTGGCTCAGTTGGTTAAACATCTGCCTTCAGCTCAGGTCATGATTCTAGGATACTGGGATCAGGCCTGTGTCAGGGTCCTTGCTCAGCAGGGAGCTTGCTTTTCCTACTCCCCACTCATGCTTTCTCTCACTGTCTCTATTTCTCTCAAATAAATAAATAAATAAAATCTTAAAAAATAAAAAATAAAAGGGCCTTTTTAGTGGTATTAAGCTAACATCATTGCTTTTGCTAGACATTAATACAAAACAGGTAACTGATCCCTTCTCTCTGTTCCTATAGTCTAGACCATTAAACCTTTAAGTCCTAAACCACACCCAGGTTATTAAAGTTCTACTTAGAATTTTAAAATATTACAAAACAGGTAAAACAATGGATAGTAAAATCATGTTTTAAATTACAGTTTTTGTCAAATAAAATGTACATTTTTAGTAAATTGGGCAGAAACACATGGAAATTTTTCATTTTCCAAAGCCTCAAACTAAAACATCAAGCACACTTCCTTGACTTCTGGAGGCGGGTAGATCCATAAATATAAAAATAAAGTAAGCCAGTGCCTTGATCATTGAAGAGAGCAACAAGAGATTTAAAAAAATGATTGTGAAAGTAGGAAAAATAAAAAATATGCTATTGTATAGGTGAAGAAATCCCCTCCGAGACTCTTGCTAAGGAAATGAGAGAGATTATTTTATACAAAGGAAAATAGTCTAAAGATAAAGTAGGAGCCTTCTCTCTTTTCTTCAATAGTATTTATTTTAAAAATATGTTACAAAATATATTCAAAGTTATGTTTGTAGTTTATAAATGTGATCTCATTTGTCTTAATAGCACCTGCAATGCCAATATTCACAAATACTAAAATTGAGTGGAGAATGAGGCTTGGAGAAATTAATTATATAAGATTACGCAGAAAAATAATGTTTGAGCCCTTTGAACTATGCTTTTTCACTATACCCTGGACTACTTCTCCTGTAAAATGACCCATGCCAGAATATCTCATAGGTACATCAGATTTTAAGAGATGGAGTAGGGATGGGCATATTGGTGAGGTACTGCTTCCACTACAACTTACCTTATTAGCTGTAAGTATTACTTAAGGTAATTTTTTAAAATTATGTTATGTTAGTCACCATATAGTACATCATTAGTTTTTGACGTAGTGTTCCATGATTCATTGTTTGTGTAGTTCTAACTGATGATTTCTCAATGTCTTCTGTTTACTTGGTGTTTGAGTAATCCCATCTCATTTCAACTAGTACATGATTCCTTTTACACTTTGGTAGACAACATTTGTATTAGTATCATAGGGTGATGTGCTAAATTCAGTGGAAAATCTCATTGACTTCCCAGCAATTCATGAGCTTTCTTGTGACTCTTAGTGCATTTCCAAAGTGATAATCCACATTACACAGTTGAGTTCACTAGTTGCTAAAATGAGATTATATGCATCTTGGGAAACCTCCTATGTTCTAATGATGAAACTTACTATGTGTGTTATCTACATTTATTTTTTAAAAATCACATAAAGCTAACAATAAACTTTAATATTCCTGGTTTATAAATAAAAAAAAGTATGGTCAGAGAAATATTTTTCTATATGTAGAAATGTAGGTGTGGTGATTTAAGCTAGAAGTCCTTGATATTTCCATGAGCACAGTCTTGACCACTTCATATGTTATATTCTCTAGAGTGAATATCATGGAATGGGAGAATCAGACCTTCAACTCAGATTTCATTCTGCTGGGAATCTTCGATCACAGTCCCACCCACATCTTCCTCTTCTCTCTGGTCTTGGGCATCTTCACAGTGGCCTTCATTGGAAACATTGCTATGGTTCTCCTCATCTACCTGGACACCCAGCTTCACACACCCATGTACTTCCTCCTCAGCCAACTTTCCCTCATGGACCTCATGCTTATCTGCACCACTGTACCCAAGATGGCCTTCAACTACTTGTCTGGCAGGAAGTCCATCTCTCTGGCTGGTTGTGGAGCACAGATATTCTTATACGTGTCCCTGCTTGGAGCAGAATGTTTCCTGTTGGCTACAATGGCCTATGACCGTTATGTTGCCATTTGTCACCCATTACGATATTCAGTTCTCATGAACCAGAAAATCTGTTGTATTATGGTTGTTTCTTCCTGGATTGTTGGCTTTCTTGATGGTATAATTGTCATTGCAGTTGCACTGTCCTTTCCATATTGTGGTGCCCGAGAAATACCCCACTTTTTCTGTGATGTCCCTGCCCTTCTCACTCTCTCATGCACTAATACATTGCTGTTTGAAAGGTTAATGTTTATTTGCTGTGTAATTATGCTTCTTTTTCCTGTAGCAGTAATCATTGCTTCCTATGTTCGTGTTATTGTGGCTGTCATTCACATGGGGTCTGGGGAGGGTCGCCAAAAAGCTTTTGCCACCTGTTCCTCCCACCTCATGGTGGTAGGGATGTACTATGGAGCAGCCATGTTTATATACATGCGGCCTGTTTCTGATCGTTCCCCCACCCAGGACAAGATGGTGTCAGCCTTCTATACCATCCTTACTCCCATGCTGAATCCCCTCATCTACAGCCTCCGTAATAAGGAAGTGGCCAGAGCATTCATGAAGGTGTTGGGGAAGGGCAAGTCTGGGGATCAAATTGCTTAATTAACTTTTTTCTATCTTCTTGGCTTTATGCTGAAATTCATGTATTCAATTGGTGCAATTCAGCCCCCAATATTTACCTCTTTGTATCAAAAGTTTTATTAGACAAGCACACAAGATTTAGAAAGTGAAAAACTGCATGCTTTTTTATTCAAATATTATATTTCTTTCATTATGGAAACTTCAAAGTGTGGCTATAAGTAAATATTTGCTGTAAGGTAACATGCACAATGTATAGTCTGACTGTCTTATGCAATACCAGTTAGCAACAGAAAGATATTTCCCAATCACAATACTACATAATAAAAAATTAAAAATAAAATAGGGCACTAATAAACTTTCTTTAATATATGGTAGTCTTACATTTGGCCAATCAAAAAATTCTCCAGAGTCCAATATCATACATTGGATAGATCAATTTGTTAAAGTGAAAAACCAACTTAATTATATTCCAAGTTATAGATTTATAAGATTATTATAAAAATTAATATACTTTACCTAGATAGAGAAAAGAGGCATCAGATTGATGTTTAGGCATATTGAGTCTATGTCAGGATATCAGAGGTTTAGGGAATGCCTATTTATTTCCTTTTTTAACAGACATCAGCCTTCAACATGAGAGAATGAAATGTGATTCCTCAAAGTCTGGTCTTTTCATGTTTACATGTCTTGATCATTATAGGGGTTGTGTACTATAATTATATGGAAAAGTGATCAATTTTATAAATAGAAAAGTTTAGGTTTTCTGAAGTCTGGATTTTTTTTTTTATAAATCACATGTCATGTTTGACATCACTATAGGTAGTGCTGTAATATTTATATGAAATGTAGTGCAATTCTGGGGATTCTTTTGTTTTATGAGGAGCAACCACTATCTGAGTTTTAGCTATTTTCTTTAAACTCTATTGTTTTGAAATTGAATGAAATGAAACTGAATTACTTTTCCTTCTGCCTAACAGATGAACACAAACTCAGCAGCTTTAAATAACAACTGTTTATTAAGTCCCAGTGTATATAGGTAGGAATTCTGGCATGGCTAACCTGCGTATTCTGCTTAAGGTATCACAAGGTGGCAATCCAGGTGTTGGCCGAAGCTGCAGTTATATCTAAGGCTCAGGGTCATCTTTCAAGCTCATATGGCTGTTGAAATAATTCATTTCTTTGCACCTGAAAAACTCATTATCTTACTTCCTCAAGACCAGTAGGAGAGTCTGTCACCTAAGGAAAAGCCTGAAGTCCTCTTTTAAAGGTCTACCAACTGGTTAAGACAAGCAAACTCAAGATAATCTACCTTAGATAACTTGATTTGGGATCTTAATTACATTGGTACACTCAGTTAACTCTTTCTTTATATAATAACCTCATCATAGGAGCAATGCCAGAAGAAATAAATCATGGGGAATGTTTAGGGTTCTGTCTACCACACACACCCACATAAATTCCAGACTGCTATTTATAAACGATATAACAAGGTAGTTATAACTCTTCCTGTCAGTGTTGTGAGAACTTTTTGATTATGGAACTTTAAGAAATTCTTTTATGGACTCTAGAGTTGGGGGATGTGGTAAGAGTAAAAGCCTAGGAATGGAAAAGTACCTGGTGTTGAGTCTGAACAGGGAAAAATGTCTTACGGTTTTCCCCATTTTTCCTGCGGTAAGGAGGTCTTGGAAGAGCCACCTGAAGAGGAACTCTGATAAATAGAATTAGCAGTTAAAGAGCCATCAGAGCCAGGAAAGGAAACACATAATAGCATGACCAGCCAATGGGTCCTGAGTCCTTGACTACAACTACCACAGCAATGCATTGGCTGTGCACCAAGTCTAGAGTGAGGAGGGTAGCTTTTTCTCTTAATGCATTTAGTGTATACATTACCCTCAAATGGAAATTTACTATTATTAAGGAAACATTTCACATCACATATTGTTGACTGATATGTGAGTTAGTTGAAGATGGGGCAGGAAAGGGGTATCCTATGTAATGTAAATTGGGAAGATATTAAGAATGATTATCCAGAGTATCATGTATCACTTCATTTTTCCCACTAATAATTTATTTGTTTTTATTTAAAAACAAGGCAACTAAGGAATTTTTTTTTTAATTTTTAATTTTTATTTTATTTTTTGATGTAAAGTTCGATGATTCATTAGTTGCGCATAACACCCAGTGCACCATGCAATACGTGCCCTCCTTACTACCCATCACCCGCTTATCCCATTCCCCCACTCCCTTCCCCTCTAAAGCCCTCAGTTTGTTTCTTAGGGTCCTTAGTCTCTCGTGTTTTTGAGCGCTACATCAAAACTAATGATGCATTATATGTTGGCTAATTGAACATAATAAAAAAAATCAAAATTATAATTGCAAAAATAAAAACAATGCTGCTGGGAAGAATATAATATGACCTATAGCCATACATTCTCCTAAGATTAAAAAAATAAATAAAATTTTGTGTTTTCAGACTAAACCTACAAAGTTTGATAGGGATATGAAGTGAAGGTTTCCATTACAGTAAAATTCTCATGAGCATCATGTAGATTTCTAATTTACATAGAATTTAAAGGTAACATTTTTATACCTTATTTTTTCTTGTAAAATGTGTATGCACTATTGTGGAAAAATAAGTGTTTTTTGTTCCTTAATGGAACTGAGTTGCTCTATTCTTTCATGAAGGCAATTTAACCTTATTCTTCTAGATGTGCAATTTTAGGTAGCTTTGAACAAATATTTTCTAAGTTAAAATGTTATCTTTAATAATTAGTAGTCAAATATTGATACAAAAATAAGGAAAGGAGAAAAAGTACAAAGAATATATATGACAAATTATAGAAGTGTTAAGTAAATACCACATAAACTTCTACCTTTATTATCACTTTCATATTTACATCCTGTAATTCATTATTCTTAAATAATAAAATCTGTGTGTTTGGCAGTAATTGGTTTTGATTCTGTTTCCAATTCAAAAACAGAAATCTTGGGGCACCTGAGTGGCTCAGTCAGTTGAGCATCTGCCTTTGGCTCAGTTCATGATCCCAGGGTCCTGGGATTCAGCCCTACATCAAGCTTCCTACTCAGTGGGGAGCCTGCTTCTCCCTCTCCCTCTGCTGCTCCCCTTGCTTGTGCTCTCTTGCTCTCTCTATCAAACAAATAAATAAAAAATATTTAAAAAATAAAAAAGTAAATAAATAAAAAATACAGAAATCTTACAATTCTTCATGGTCATCCCAGTCATTACTAGATACTAGGTACTATTTCCCCAAAATCCTTACCAATAAATGGACTAATCTACCCACTTTTTTCACTTACAGATATTTGGAGAATAAAAAGTATGTTTGGACCACACCATGTTCTTTCCAATCATTTCCATACTTTGGTTTGTTGGAAAATCATTTTTGTATATGGGTAAAATCTATTTTTTCATCAGTAAGCATATGCATTAATTAGATTATTTAAATTTCAATGACTTCCTTTAGTTCTATATCAGCTGAGATGATTTCTTATGGAGTGCTTGGTTTTCTTACCTTATTTGCTCCCTTTTTTCCTTCCCTCACCGTTTTTTATATTAATTCCATTTTCTCTTTTCTTGTCCTAAGTCCCAACTTTTCCTTTTTTATTCCCACTCACACATTGTCTTTTAGCTGAGTACTCCACATTCACAGTATACTGGTCCTATATCTGCATTTATATCTTTGCTCATGCTGCCAAAGGGATTCTCATAGACAGATGTTTACAAGGTTGACTTATGATTAGCTGGTAAAACACTCTGAAATCAATCCAATAGGTAATTTGTAAGTGCTTATTGGAGGTTTTCAGTCAGGCAATGATGCATGAAGGTAAGTGATACGTGAAGAGTTTACTGGTGATTTTCAATAGATACATTGTCTAGAACTGGCATACATTCTGGAAGTAAAAGGCAGCTATTTTTAGTTGGTAGGGGGAAATCAAATCAAAAGGGAGAACATGAACATTATAGTAAATGTAGGCAACCTATGGAATAGGAACAGATATTTGCAAATGTCTTATCAGATAAAAGGCTAGTATCTAAAATCTATAAAGAATTTATCAAACTCAACACCCAAAAAACAAAAATCCAGTCAAGAAAAGGGCAGAATATGTGAACAGATATTTCTTCAGAGAATACATACAAATGGCCAACAAACACATGAAAAAATGCTCAACATCACTTGGCATTAGAGAAATAAAAATCAAAACCACAATGAGAAACCACTTCACACCAGTCAGAATGGCTAAAATAAACAACTTATGAAATAATAGATGTTGGCAAGGATGTGGAGAAAGGGGAACCCTCCTACATTGTTGGTGGGAATGCAAACTGGTGCAGCCCCTCTGGAAAACAATATGAAGGTTCCTCAAAAAGTTAAAAATAGAACTACCCTACATCCCAGCAACTGCACTACTAGGTATTTATCCAAAGGATACAAACATACTGATTTGAAGGGGCCCCTGCATCCCAATGTTTATAGCAGAAATGTCTGCAATAGTAAAAATATGGAAAGAACCCAGATGTTCTTTGAGAGATGAATGCATAAAGAAGTAAAATGTGGGGGGGGGGGTGGGGGGGGGGGTGTGGTGTGAAATATTACTCAGCCATCAAAAAGAATGAAATCTTGCCATTTGAGATGAGGTGGACAGAACTAGAGGGTATTATACTAAACAAAATAAGTCAGTCAGAGGAAGACAAAAACCATATGATTTCATTCATATGTGGAATTTATGAAACAAAACAGAAGAACATAAGGGAAGGGAAAGAAAAATAAAATAAGTTAAAAATTGAAAGGGACTCTAAGAAACAAACAGGGTTGCTGGAGGGTTGTTGTGTCGGGGGAAGGAATAATTGGGTGATGGGCATTAAGTAGGGCACTTGATGTAATGAACCCTAGGTGTTATGTGCGACTGATGAATCACTAAATTTGACTTCTGAAACCAATTTTTAAAAAGGAGAAAGGAAGAATTAGGAGGAGGAAGGAGAGAGAGGAGGAAACAGAGGAGGAAGTGTTAGAGGCTAATCCTGGAGCTCCATATATAGACAAAGTGAAGAAGGTGATGAGTTTATTTTCAGACCAATCATGTTTGAATTTTGGTAGCACAAAAGAAAAAGGTGCTTAAAATATGTAACTGAAAATACAATAAGCTTCAAGTTTTAATCTAAGATCAGTTGCTTAAATTTAGAAAACTTTGTGAAAAATAATGGGAACATTAAAATGGGTCACAAATTAAGGAAAATAATTGTTTATTGTGCTGTTGAAGATCAACATTACATGGAAGAACTCTGGTTAAAAGCTATACATGTATGCATATGCTCATTATATATATTTATGTATATATTTTATATATAATTGCCTCAGAAGTATACAGACTTTAAGAGTACATACAAAAACAGAAATATATAAGATGTTGGTATAGGATTAAAAATTTTGACTTTAGAACGCAAGTGCATTCTTCTGTGTTATGCAACTAATAGAGGAAAGATCTATATGAACACTCGACCTTGCATATGCCATTAAATTATTTAATTCTTATTATGTCAACTGTATAATTGTGATAATGAAATAATAATAACAATCCTCTTATCTGCTTTACAGGTCTATCATGAAAAAATATGTAGCACTTTGCACTATAATATATTTTCATATTTTATTTTCACAATTTAAAAAAAATAACAATTATGGTACACTTTCTTACTTAATCCTATTCTTATTCATTGAATATGTGTTTTTAACTTAACAAATTTGTTAGTCATTCAAAATCAATGACTGTGAGCTTATCTTTATATCTTGGCCAGAAAAGAAGCTCTAAAATGTTTATTGAATATTTCATGTTTGAAAAATAATAGTGGCTTAAAGCACTCATTTCATATATGAGATAAATGTAAAGTGTTCAATGAAGCAACCATCACACTTTATTTTATTATTATTATTATTATGTTCAATTAGCCACTGTATAGTGCATCATTAGTTTTGATGTAGTGTTCAATGATTTATTAGTTATGTATAACACCCAGTGCACCTCACCATCAGACTTTAAAATACAATTTTAACAATTGTTTTCTGCTCAATTCTACATACGTCCAACCTAGTTATAGCTTTACTCATGAATTGCCTCTACTCAAATAATATGTAAGGTATTAAGACCCTAATCTTGCATTAAAGGATTGAAATGTAGATGGTGTGGAAAATGGAAGAAAGTCCTGTTTTGATGTTCCTCTTACCCGTATGGTTGATAAAGTCTCAGAAGTAGTTGATGGTGGTGCAGCTCTTAACTAAATAGAGATTCTAAGGGAGACACAGGGAACATGGCAGCATACAGTAAAATAAAACATAAAAACAAAGAATATAAACCTTATTAGGGAGAAATACAATGGGAGCACCTGGGTGACTCAGTCAGTTAAGCGTATGACTCTTCAGTTAAGCTCAGGTCATAATAATAAGGTTGTGAGATCCAGCCCAGCATTGGGCTCCAAACATACTAAGAAGTCTGCTTGAGAGTCTCTCTCTCTCTCTTTCTCTTCACCTTCAGCCCCTCCCCCAAGCATACTCTGTCTCTAAAATAAATAAAATATCAATAATAATATAAATAAATAAAATATATATGTAAATAAAAAATAAATGTTAAAAAAAGAAGGAAATACATTGGACAAGGGAAAGCAGAATTTTCTCTGTTTTTTTTCATATTTTAATGTTTTTTTTATTATATTATGTTAGTCACCATGCAGTACATCCCTGGTTTCTGATGTAAAGTTCGATGATACATTAGTTGCGTATAACACCCAGTGCACCATGCAATACATGCCCACCTTACTACCTATCACCAGTCTATCCCATTCCCCCACCCCCTTCGCCTCCAAAGCCCTCACTTTGTTTCTCAGAGTCCATAGTCTCTCATGCTTCATTCCCCCTTCTGATGACCCCCCTTTTCTTTATCCCTTTCTTCCCCTGCTGATCTTCCTAGTTCTTATGTTCCATAGATGAGAGAAATCATATGATATTGTCTTTCTCTGCTTGCCTTATTTTACTTAGCATTATCTCCTCCAGTGCCGTCCATGTTGCAGCAAATGTTGAGAACTCGTTCTTTCTGATAGCTGAGTAATATTCCATTGTATATATAGACCACAACTTCTTAATCCAGTCATCTGTTGAAGGGCATCTCGGTTCCCTCCACAATTTAGCTCTTCTGGAAAATGCTCCTATGAACATTGGGGTGCATACGGCCCTTCTCTTCACTACATCTGTATCTTTGGGGTAAATACCCAGTAGTGCAATGGCTGGGTCATTGGGTAGCTCAATTTTTAACTTTTTAAGGGACCTCCACACTGTTTTCCAGAGTGGCTGTACCAACTTGCATTCCCACCAACAATGTAGGAGGGATCCCCTTTCTCCACATCCTCTCCAACAATTGTTGTTTATTGCCTTGTGAATTTTTGCCATTCTACCTGGTGTAAGGTGGTATCTTAGTGTGGTTTTGATTTGAATTTCCCTGATGGCTAATGATTTTGAACATTTTTTCATGTGTCTGTTAGCCATTTGTATGTCCTCATTGGAAAAGTATCTGTTCATATCTTCTGCCCATTTTATGATTTGTTTATTTGTTTCTTGCGTATTGAGTTTGAGAAGTTCTTTGTAGATCTTGGATACCAGTCTTTTATATGTAGCACCATTTGCAAATATATTCTCCCGTTTCATGGGCTGCCTCTTAGTTTTTTTGACTGTTTCTTTGGCTGTGCAGAAGCTTTTTATCTTGATGAAGTCCCACAAGATCATTTTATCTTTTTTTTTCCCTTGCCTTTGATAATGTGTCATGAAAAAGGTTGCTTTGGCCGATGTCATAGAGGTTGCTGCCTATGTTATCCTCTAGGATTTTGGTGGATTCCTGTCTCACATCAAGGTCTTTCATCCATTTGGAGTTTATCTTTGTGTATGGTGTGAGAGAGTGGTCAAGTTTCATTCTTTTGCATGTAGCTGTCCAATGTTCCCAGCACCATTTATTGAAGAGACTGTCTTTTTTCCACCAGATGTTTTTTCCTGCTTTATCAAAGATTAGTTGCCCAGAGAGCCGAGCATCCATTCTGGGTTCTCTAATCTCTTCTTTTGGTCTATGTGTCTGTTTTTGTGCCAGTACCATGCTGTCTTTGTGATCACAGCTTTGTACTACAGCTCGAAATCCGGCATTGTGATGCCCCCAGCTTTGTTTTTCCTTTTCAACAGTTACTTGGCAATTCAGGGCCTTTTCTGGTTCCATACAAATTTAAGGACTATTAGTTCCAGTTCTTTGAAAAATGTCATTGGTATTTTAATCGGGATAGCATTGAAAGTATAGATTGCTCTGGGTAGCATGGACATTTTCACTATGTTAATTCTTCCAAACCATGAGCATGGAATATTTTTCCATCTTTTTGTGTCTTCCTCAATGTCTTTCAAGAGTGATTTATAGTTTGTAGAATATAGATCCTTTACGTCTCCGGTTAAGTTAATTCCAAGGTAATGTATTGTTTTTGGTGCTATTGTAAATGGGATGGATTCCCTAATTTCTCTTTCTTCAGTCTCATTATTCGTGTATAGAAATGCAAATGATTTCTGAGCATTGATTTTTGTATCCTGCCACATTACGGAATTGCTCTATAATTCTACTATTTTGGGGGTGGATTCTTTTGGATTTTCCATGTAGAGTATCATGTCATCTGTGAAGAGAGACAGTTTTACTTCTTCTTTGCTGATTTGGATACCTTTTATCCCTTTTTGTTGTCTGAATGCTGTTGCATAATATTGGCGAGAGTGGGCATACTTGCCATGTTTCTGATCTTAAGGGAAAGGCTTCCAGCTTTCCCCATTGAGAGTGGTATTTGCTGTAGGTGTTTCATAGATGGTTTTGATGAAATTGAGGAATGTACCCCCATCCCTACACTCTGAAGGGTTTTAATCAGGAAAGGATGCTGTATTTTGTCAAATGCTTTTTCTGCATCTATTGAGAGGATCATATGGCTCTTGACTCTTTTCTTGTTGTTATGATGTATCACAGTGATCGATTTGCAAATGTTGAACCACCCTTGCATCCCAGGGTTGAATCCCACTAGGTCATGATGGATAATTCATTAATGTACTGTTGGATCCTGTTAGCTAGGATCTTGTTGAGAATTTTGGCATCCATATTCATCAGGGAAATTGGTCTGTAATTCTCCTTTTTGATGGGGTCTTTTCCTGGTTTTGGGATCAAGGTAATACTGGCCTCATAGAATGAGTTTGGTAGTTTTCCTTCTGTTTCTATTTGTTGAAACAGTTTCAGGAGAAGAGATATTATTTCTTCTTTGAATGTTTGGTAGAATTCCCTGGGGAATCCATCAGGCCCCAGAGTCCTATTTTTTGGTAGGTTTTTAATCACTGCTTCAATCTCCTCATAATTAATTGGTTTGTTCAAAAAATCAATTTCTTCCTGTTTCAGTCTTGGTAGTTTACAGGTTTCCAGGAAGGCATCCATTTCTTCCAGGTTGAGCAGAGAAAGACAATTGTCATATGGTTTCACTCATTTATGGAACATAAGAAGTAGGAAGATCGGTAGGAGAAGAAAGGGAAGAGGAAAGGGGGGGACGGTAAACAGAAGGGGGAATGAACCATGAGAGACTATGGACTCTGGGAAACAAACTGAGGGTCTCTCTCTCTCTTTCTCTTCACCTTCAGCCCCTCCCCCATGCACACTCTGTCTCTAAAATAAATAAAATATATCAATAATAATATAAATAAATAATATATATATGTAAATAAAAAATAAATGTTAAAAAAAGAAGGAAATACATTGTACAAGGGAAAGCAGAATTTGCTGTTCTAAAGAACTAATGGTGGGAATAATAACCACACGTAAACACTTAGGTATATTTATATTTATACTTTATAGGGTGACTAAACATGGTACAAAAACTATCATTCTTAACAAATATATCCCTAATTCATTATGTCAATTTATTCTTCCCAACCATGACAAACTCTGGTCAAGCCCACCCTCAAGGTAAAGGCTTCCTTCATCTAACAATTTTAGATCTAGTATCTGAGATTCAGGGATCTTTATTTGATCTCTAAGGCAAGGTCATGGCACTTCTGTCAAATTCTTACAACTATCTATAGTTACCCTATAAAACCTAAGGACCAAATCACTTATAGCTTAATTCAATTTATTAAATTAGGATATATTTTAATTGTCCTTAGTGTTTACTTAAGTATGAATTAGTGAGGAATTGTGTATATTTGGTTAATTTATAACCTTGGCACAGCACTCATTAAATATATGTTGCATTAACAAAGAAAAATTATTAATTATGGCTAATATTGATAATTTAAAATCATCAAGGGTCTCAAACTGCAGGAAGTTTTCTTGTTTTTTTTTTAACATTTTATTTGAGAGAGAGAGAAGGAGAACACAGAGGGAGAGGGACAGGGAGAAGCAGAATCCCCACTGAACAGACAGACTGGTGTGGGACTCAATCCCAGGACTGTGGGATCATGACCTGAGCCAAAAGCAGATGCTTAACTGACTGATTCACCCAGGCGCCCATCAAACTACAGGAAGTTTTAAATGAAAACGTGTAAATAAAAGATTGTTGTGAACAGACCTAAAGAGCACAGAATGACAAGCATAAAATATTAAAATTTGCTTAGTTGCCTTTATTTTAAACCAGATTATTAAATAATAGATTTTAATTAAAAATATAGAAGGTATTTACAACACACTTAAAACAAATGAAGAAAATGTGTTAAATGCAATATTTCCATGCAGTAAACAATACAAGATTTTATATATATATATATATATATATATATATATATATATATAGGCAGAGGGGCCTTTTTTATTTTTGTCTTCTTGAATGTGTTAGACAATTCCAGCATATTTCCTGCTCCTGAGAGTAATTACTTTATAAGAAGAGGACATATAATGTCCAGGGCCTGGAACTTCAGGAAGCATCCCTGGTGTGTGTTGTGTGCAATTTGCTGCTGTGTTTGGTTGTTCACATCAATTGTCTCCTTGTCCGCAGTGGACAACGTTTGGACCTTGTCTAGAGTAGGGCAAGTTTAACTAGGTGTGCTCTGGTCTGCTTGTTAAATAAGACCTGATACTATTTCCACAAGAACTGAAGCTTTGCAGAATTCTATGGTTAGCAGATGTGATGCATATAGGGTTAATCTTTAGGCACACTTTCTGGAAAAAAAAAAAACAGTTACAGCAGAGCACAGGTGGCGGGACTTGGTGTAAGCAGGTTAACAGCCAGTTTTGGCCTTGTGCTATTTACTGAAGTTAGTTTATGATGAGGGGTGGGGAGGGACATGGCTCCTGCCAGCTCTGGAGAGGGGAGTCCATGCTTGCTGCTCTTAGGGAAGCCCTCCCAGAAAAACATATTACTTGCCCTCCTGAATCCCAGACATTTTTCAGATTGCTGTTTTCACACTGTCTCCATGTTGTTTGCCTGCCTGGAGCAGTGCAACATACTTTGGGCTCTATCCCAACCAAGCCTGCTGACTTTTAAAACTCCAAACTTTTGGTAGCTAGTATGGCAAGCTCCTGCAGTGGTCTTCTGGGAAAGGTCTCACTGGTCTGGGATTGATGCAGGTTTGACACAGAAAGGCAGTTGTGCCAGAGTGCAGGGACATGGGATTTGGAGCAAAGCAGGCTAAATACCTAGTGTCCAGGTTAGCAGCCCTGGGCAGCTGTCTGTGTGCCTATGCTGAAGGGCAGGGGAGGGAAATGGCACCCAGCCAGTTCTTTTTTCCTTGTTAGGTCAATACCACCTCTCACAGATGTACTCCAAGAAGAGGGAACAGTCTCTCCCTGTGTGCCTTTAGCAATCCTCTCATCACGCAGTCAGCCCCAGTGTTGCTTGTTTGGCTTCTCTCCAGGAGTAGGGCAGCAACTCCAGGGCTCTATCCCAGCCAAGTCACAGACCTCTAAAACTCATCCTTGAGCCCTGCTGGTTGCAAAAACTCACAAAAATCAGCCCATCTTATTTGCCCAGCCAATGACTTTGGGAAAGTATTTTCCTTGTACAATCCCCTGTAAGTTCCTCTCTCTCTTGTCTTTCCCCAGGACCAAGTCTCTCTCTCCTCTGCATCACCCACAATCCATTTCTCTCCAAAACAACTTCTCCCCACTTCCTACCTTCCTCAAAGTGTCCTCTTTTCTCCCTCTAGTTGTGCAGTTTGCTCTGTCAGTGCACAGGTTCAGAATGACTTAATAGTTATTTAGCTGTGCTTAAGGACAAATAAGCTAGTGTCCTTCTACTATACCACCATCTCACCAAATCCCCTGGAACAGTTTTAAATTTTGGGAGGAAAAATAAGAAATTAGGTAGGAGAAGACAGAAAAGTGGACAAAATAACAAGACACAGGAATTCATCCCAAAATAAAAATAAAAACAATAAAAGATCACAGCCAGAGATCTAAGCAAAACAGATAAAAGTAATATCTCTGATGGAGTAGTTAAAGAGCCAAACATAAAGAAATTCACTGGGTTTGAGAAAAGCATGGAAAATATCAGGGAGACCCTTACTGCAGAGATAAAAAGAGTCAAAAACCAATCAGACAGAAATGAAAAATACAACAACTGAGATTCAAAATCAGCTGCATGTAATGACCAAAAGAATGCAAGAAGCACAGAAATAAGAGAGTGGTATAGAAGATAGAATTATGGAAAATAATAAAGCTGAACAAAAGACAGAAAGAAAAATAATGGATCATGAGTAGACTTGGGAACTCAGTGACTCCATCAAATGTAATAACATTCATATCATAGGAGTCCCAGAATAAGAGAGAGAAAAGGCAAAGACAAAAGGCAAGAAATGATTAGATACATCTCCAGAAACAATAAAAAAACAGGTAAAATGGCACTAAATACATATTTATCAATAATTACTCTGAAAGTAAATGGACTAAATGCCCCAATCAAAACACATACAATGTCAAAATGGATTAAAAAATACCCATCTTGCTGACTGCAAGAGAATCATTTTAGACCTAAAGACACCTGCACATTGTAAGTGAGGGTGTGGAAAAATATTTTAATGCACATGGGCATCAAAAGAAAGCTGGAGTAGCAATACTTATATCAGACAAACTAGATTTCAAACCAAAGACTGTAACAAGAGATGAAGAAAGGCATTATGTCATAATTAAGGAGTCTATCCATCAAGACACTCTAACAATTATAAATATTTATGCCCCCAATTTGGAAGCACTCAAATATATATATATGTGTATATATATATATATATATATATATATATATATATATATATATTTATATTTATAGCAAAAATAAAAGAACTCGTTGGTAATAATAAAATAACATTAGGGGACTTTCACACCCCTCTTACATCAATGGAAAAATCATATAAGCAGAAAATCATCAAGGAAACAATAGCTTTGAATGAAACACTGGACCAGATGGACTTAACAGATATATTCAGAACATTTCATCCCAAAGCAGCAGACTGCACATTATTTTCAAGTGTACATGGAACATTCTCCACAATACATCACATACTACATCACAAATCAGGCCTCAACAAGTACAAGAATGAATGAATACATACATCCTACCATAATGTCATGAAACTGGAAGTCCACCAAAAGAAAAAAAAATCAGAAAAGATCACAAATACATGGAGGTTAAAAAAATACTAATAAAGAAAGAATAGGTCAATCAGGAAATTAAGGAACCAAAAAATATATGAAAATAAATGAAAATGAAAATACAATGGTCCAAAACATTTAGGATGCAGCAAAAGTGGTCATAAGAGGGAGTATACAGTAATACAGGCCTACCTCAAAAAACAAAAATGTCTCAAGTAAACAACCTAAACTCACACCCAAAGGATCTAGAAAAATAACAATATACAAGCCTGAAGTGAGCAGAAGGAAAATAATAAAGATTTGAGGAGAAATAAATGATATAAAAACTGAAAGGAAAAAAAAGAGAACAGATCAATGAACCCAGGAGGTGGTACTTTCAAAAAAGAATAAAATTGATAAACCCTTAGACAGACTTATCAAAAAGAGAAAAGAACCAAATAAATAAAATCACAAATGAGAGGAGAAATAAGAACTAACATCACAGAAATAAAAACAATTATAAGGCAATATTATGAAAAATTATATGTCACCAAATCAGACAAACTGGAAGAAATGGATAAATTCCCAGAAACATATATACTACTGAAATTGAAACAAGAAAAATGGGAAAAGTTGAACAGACCAATAACCTGCAAATATAGTGAATCAGTAATCAAAATTTATGGACACACAAAAGCCTAGGATCAGATGGCTATGCAAATAATTCTACCAAACATTTTAAAAAGACTTAGGGGTACCTGGGTAGCTCAGTCAGTTGAGCATCTGACTCTTGGTTTCCGTTCCAATCATGATCTTGCTGTCAGGGGATGAAGCCCTGCATTGAGCACCCTGCATCATGTTCCCCACTCAATGGGGAGTCTACTTCAGATTCTCTCCTTCCCTCTCCCTCTGCCACTCCCCCAATCACACTGTCTTTTTCTCTTTCAAGTAAATAAAAAAAAATTTAAAGAGTTAATACCTATTCTCTAGCAATTCAAAAAATATATATCAATCAAAGAAAACTGCCAAACTCATTCAATGAGGACAGCATTACCCTGATTCCAAAGCAATAGAGTCCACTAAAAAAAGAACAATAGGCCAATAACCCTGATAAACATGGACGCAAAAATTCTCAACGAAATACTAGCCAATCAAATCCAACAATGCATTAAAAGAATCATTCAGGGGGTGCCTGGAGGCCTCAGTCAGTTCATTGACTGAATTTGGCTCAGGTCATGATCCCAGGGTTTTGGGTTCAAGCCCCATGTCAGTCTTCCTGGTCAACAGGGAATCTGCTTGTCCCTCTCCCTCTGCCTCTCTACCCCACTCACGCTCTCTCTCTCCCTCAAATAAATAAATAAAATCTTAAGAAAAAAAGAATCATTCAGCACGATGAAGTGGGATTTATTCCAGGCTTCATGGTCGTTCAATATTGGCAAATAAATCTATATGAAACACCAAATTAATAAAATAAAGGATGAGAACCATGTGAACCTGTTAATATATGCAAAAAAGCATTTGACAAAATACAGCATACAGTCATAATAAAAACTCTCAACAAAGAAGGGAAAAAAAGGAACATACCTGAATTTAATAAAGTCTATATATGAAAAAACTAATATCAATGTAATCCTCAATGGAGAATAATAAGAGCTTTTCCTATATGGTCAGGAACAAGGTAGAGATGCCCACTCACACCACTGTTATTTTTTTAATGTTATGTTAGTCACCATACAGTACATCATTAGTTTTTGATATAGTGTTCCATGATGCATTGTTTGTGTATAACACCCAGTGTTGCATGCAATACGTTCCCTCCTTAATACCCACCATTGGGCTAATCATTCCCCCTACCCCTTACCCTCTGACACCCTCAGTTTCTTAACTGGGGCCCATAGTCTCTCAGGGTTCATCTCCTGATCTGATTTCTCACCCCTTCATTTTTCCCTTTCTTCTCCTAATGACCTCCATGGTACTCTTATGTTCCACATATAAGTGAAATCATATGCTAATTGTCTTTTTCTGCTTGACTTATTTCACTTAGCTAATCCCCTCCAGTTCTAACCATGTTGATGCAAATGGTGGGTATTCAACCTTTCTGATGGCTGAGTAGTATTCCATTATATATATGGACCACAGGTTCTTTATCCATTTGTCTGTTGAAGGGCATCTCAGTTATTGTGGACACTGCTGCTATGAACATTGGGGTTCATGTGCCCCTTCTTTTCACTACATCTGTATCTTGTGTGACTTCACATGTGACTGAAATACAAAATTATTAATTTTATTATGTTAAAATCTAGATTCAGGCAGTTTGGTGGGTTTTTTAAAGATTTTATTTATTTATTTGAGAGAGAGAGCACAAGCAGAGAAATGGACAGAAAGAGAGGGAGAAGCAGACTCCCTTGCTAAGCAGGGAGCCCTATGTAGGGCTTGATCCCAGGACCCTGGGCTCATGAGCTGACCCGAAGGCAGATGTTTAACCAACTGAGCCACCCAGGGACTCCTACATTTAAGCAGTTTGCAGATAACATGGGGTTGTTCAAAGTCTTCATTAACCCACATATAATGCAATTGCAATGTAAACCACACACTTTTAAGGAAACAAATAACTAATTCTAAGATTAATATGGAAAATAATGAAAAATCAGACTTAATAAAACTTTAAAAAGAATAATGACAAAAGATGAAATCATCAGTGACATAATTTTTTTAGCCATAGGAATAAAAACCAACACTTCAATTAAAAAAAAAATTAAAAAGGGCACCTGGGTGTCTCAGTCGATTAAGTATCTGTATTTCGTTAAGGTCATGATCCCAGTGTCCTGGAATCAAGTCCCATATTGGGCTCTCTGCCTAGCAGTGAGTCTGCTTCTCCCTCTACTCTTTCCCTCCTCTTGTGATCTCTCTCTCTCTCTCTCTCTCTCAAATAAATAAATACATAGGTAAAGGTTGAAAATGTCATAATTAATATATGTAGGAACTGGGAAACAAAGGAGAACCAAATTATCAATCAAGGTGACATGACTTTGGATTTGATCTTAAATATCAATAAAAGTCATATTTTCAAGTTGCAAACTAATTATGTTTGAGGCCTTCAGAGGAAAAGTGGATGCTAACATAAAGTACTATAATTGAAGATCAGGGACTGAATTCTCTGGAGAGACTGTAAAATTAAATCACTGATGACTTAGTAAAATTGTTTTGCATAAGTTTCTTCTGGAAATTTAAAGGTTTTCAGTTACTCTGCTTGTAGTATCTTCTTGAAAACACCTAGAAGGTAAGAAAGGGAAACTGTATATAGCAAAATATCTATGACAGTCTGTAGTTCAACCAAATGGAATCAAAATTTATTCAAAAGCTATATTATAAGAAATTGTGATACTTTAAAGTCATTTATATAGGAGGGCACTATTTCATGTCAATCTGCAAATTTCACCTTTATATTCTCTGTAAAATTAATGTGTTTCTTATAATTGAAACAGGTCTTTTTGAAGATAAAATTAAATAATACCTGTGAAGATGTTAAATAACGTAGGCATTGTTTAGAACAGTGTTATAAATGCTAAGTTGAGAATCATTGCAAGCCTCTAGAGTGCATGCGGTCTATTTTTTCTTTTAAAGGGGTATTTTATTTTATTTTAAAGATTTTATTTATTTATTCGACAGAGATAGAGACAGCCAGTGAGAGAGGGAACACAAACAGGGGGAGTGGGAGAGAAAGAAGCAGGCTCATAGCGGAAGAGCCTGATGTGAGGATCGATCCCATAATGCCAGGATCACGCCCTGAGCCGAAGGCAGACGCTTAACCGCTCTGCCACCCAGGCGCCCCTGTGGTCAATTTTTTCTTGCTTCCTATTACTTGTGACGATCTTATGGCCTTCATCTTTTTGCAAACCGTTTTAGTTGGATTAGACACATATAAAATAAGTATATAGTTTACTAGTCAGGAACCAACAATCTAGTAAGAAAAATGGAGTTTGGTTTTTTTTTTGTTTTGTTTTTGTTTTTGTTTTTGTTTTTTAATGAAGGGGGACAGCAGTGGAGATTATTGCAAGACGGGAGTGTGTGTGTGACAAGGATGTGAATAATGATGGTAATGTTCATATGATTAATTCAAGGTATGATACACATATTTTGATGAAGCTTTAAAGAATTAACTCATTCTACTTTATAACAACACTGTGAAGGATAGAGGGGCTTAAAAATATAATCTCAGATATCAGTTAACCTACCTGTTGACATACAAGTTGGTGATAGAGCACGATTGTAAGCTCAGGCTTCTCTGATCTGAAGGTCTGTAATATTTTCCTTTCATATAGAATAGAGGAAGAGGTCATACATCTCCTGTATGTTTAGTATGTGTAGAGCTTGCTAGCTATAAACTGAAGAAAGAGGCATGGAGAAATATACTGCTGTGTTGGAATTTGAAGGGAGATGTGATTTATAAAGGTGAAGGATTGTGGAAGAGCAGACATTCCTAAAAAGAGACTTAAGCTCAGATTTATTTCTTGTATCTTCCAGAAATGTAAATAATAATGCATAAAGTCCATATACAGAAATGGAGAACAGATATCTTGGAGATATCTGTTTGAATATTAGAGTCTTAAATGACTTTCTACAATATCTCAAAAGAAGACCAGAAAGGAGATGAAAATCTGCTCTACAGACAATTTGAGACTTTTGAGAATTAAGGTTTTAAGAGGAGCGACACAATACAATTATTCTTTGGGAAAACCTAAAAGTAGTGTTGGGTGAAGGAAAGAATAGAAAGTTAATTTTGTTTGTAACATTGAGGTATGATGCAAATAAGGTGGGCTTTTTAAATTTAAATTCAATTGGCCAAGGTATTGTACTTCATTAGTTTTTATATAATGTTCAGTGATTTGTTAGCTGAGTAAATCACCCAGGGCCCATCATATCACATGCCCTCTTTAATGTAAGATGGGCTTTTTAGAAATACTGATGAGCCTTTCCCAAAGGCATCATCACTTATTTTTGTTATACTCATCAGCTTCAAGAACTGCATACTGGGGAAAGGGGATTTAAAAGATTGGGATAGGAAGAGCACAGCAAAGGAGCAATATTCACTAAATAAAGACAGTGGATATCAGCTGAACATGGGAAGACAGTATGCATATTAAAGAAAAAGAATGAGTTAGAGAGAAATTTGAGAGGGATAGTGAGTAAGGGAGAGAAAAGTGAGACAGGAGAGTTTAGTTGAATGCATATTAGGATAACTGAACCTATATGGCTGTTCTAGATAGACTACATAATGTTAATGGGGAAGTCATTCTCCTCTTACTAAAGACACAAAAACTTAACAGTGAAATAGAAATGACATACTGCTTTTTAGAAGAACTGAAATTCTACTGAGTAAAATGATGTGATAATTTTCTGTTGGGCAATATATTTTAAAAGGAAGCTTGAAAACTCATGTGCATTTTTCAGTAAGAATGTTTGAAGGTTTTTCTATAATATGCATAAAGGCACGTTTGAATAAATTTAAAAGATTGTGTCAGAAGCATTTAATTAGCAATTATATGTATGAAGAGTAGAAAATAATACCTGAAAAATTAAGCTATACTTATTTACACTGTGTGGGTTTAGCTTCTTCATAAGCATTATAAATGTAAGGAATATATCTAAGAGAATTTATAATGGATTAAGAATGTAGGCTTTATTGAATACCTGAATTATAACTGAAATATTACATACACAGAATTGATGAGTACTGCAGAAATAAAGAGCTTAGGAGGACACAAAGTTGGTAGAGATGGCATGTATTTTCTTTTTTTTTAATAATAATATTTTTTATTATATTATGTTAGTCACCATACAGTACATCCCTAGTTTTTGATGTAAAATTCCATGATTCATTACTTGCATAAAACACCCAGTACATGTATTTTCAAATCGGTCAGGGACCGTTAGGAAAGAAAGTAAAATAATGTTTTGTCTCTTGACAGGTGAGGTAAAAAAAGGAACAGAAATGAATGTGAAAATATAGAATATAGATATAAAGATTTTATTTATTATTAATTTATTTACTTATTTATTTGACAAAGAGGGCGAAACCGTGAGCAGAGGAGAGGGGCAGAGGGAGAGGAAGAAAACTCCCCACTGAGCAGGGAGCCTATCATGGAGCTTGATATCAGGACCCTGAGATCATGACCTGAGCCAAAGGCAGTTGCTTAACCAACTGAGCCACCACAGTGATCCATACACACATAGTTATTAGAGATGAATGAGGAAAGGGTACGTTTATGAGGAGCTATTTCCACTCAATTCACCTTTATTAGAATAAATATTACTTAATGGACATCTGATTGTTGATTTCTCAATGTCTTCTATTTATCTGACATTTGATTAACCTTGTCTCATTTCCATCAATACATGATTCTCTCTACTCTTCAGCAGAATTGTTATGCTCAGTTTAAGGGGAAACATAAAGAAAGAAAACCTCATCAACTTCTCAGAAATGTATGCCTTTCATGATCATAATGGGTTTTTTTATGAATGGATAATCTACACTACACATAGGGGTTGATTAGTTACTCTAACCTGATTATATGACTTGAGAAAACTCTCATATTTTTACCATGTAACTTACTCTGTGTGTCAACAATGCATGTTGTGTTAAAAATCATATAAAGCTAAAAGTATGCTTTAATATATATAGTCTAAAAATGGAAACAAAATATGACCAGAGAAACAATTTTCTCTTACTTAGGCAATTTGGTAGAAAGGGTGACTTAGGAGGGAAGTGCTTAATATTTCTATAACACAATCCCAGCCATGTGTCACTTCTTGTATTCCATGCAGGCAACATATTTATCATGGCATGGGAGAATCAGACCTTCAACTCAGACTTCATTCTGCTGGGAATCTTCAATTACAGCCCCACCCACATCTTCCTCTTCTCTCTGGTCTTGGGCATCTTCACAGTGGCCTTCATTGGAAACATTGCTATGGTTCTCCTCATCTATCTGGACACCCAGCTTCACACACCCATGTACTTCCTCCTCAGCCAACTATCCCTCATGGACCTCATGCTTATCTGCACCACTGTACCCAAGATGGCCTTCAACTACTTGTCTGGCAGGATGTCCATCTCTCTGGCTGGTTGTGGAGTCCAGATATTCTTATATTTGTCCCTGCTTGGAGCAGAATGTTTCCTGTTGGCTACAATGGCCTATGACCGTTATGTTGCCATTTGTCACCCATTACGATATTCAGTTCTCATGAACCAGAAAATCTGTGGTCTCATGGCAGCTTCTTCATGGATTCTTGGCTCCCTTGATGGTATAATTGAAGTTGCAGTTGCATTATCATTCTCATATTGTGGAGCCCGGGAAATACCCCACTTTTTCTGTGATGTCCCTGCCCTTCTCACTCTCTCATGCACCAACACACTGTTATTTGAAAGGATGATATTTGTCTGTTGTATTATTATGCTTCTTTTCCCTGTAGCAGTAATCCTTGTTTCCTATGCTCGTGTCATCATGGCTGTTATTCACATGGGGTCTGGGGAGGGTCGCCGAAAAGCTTTTGCCACCTGCTCCTCTCACCTCACTGTAGTGGGAATGTATTATGGAGCAGCCATGTTCATATACATGCGGCCCACTTCAGATCGTTCCCCCACCCAGGACAAAATGGTCTCTGTCTTCTATACCATCCTTACTCCCATGCTGAATCCCCTTATCTACAGCCTCCGCAACAAGGAAGTGGCCAGAGCAATCAAGAAGGTGCTGGGGAAGGGTAAGTCTGCAGAGGAAATTGCCTGATAATTTTTATGCTTTGTTTTTTTCTACTATATTCTTTGATTTATGCTCTAATTTATGTATTCAATCAATATAATTAACTAATATTTACTGATCTTTGTAGAACTATAAACAACAACATAGTATTTAGAAATTGAAACACTTTGCATTTTTTTCTTCAAATATTTTACATTTGTATGGTAAGTTCAAGCAATTGCTATAATGAAATATTTGTTGCAAGACAAGACCCACAATTTATTCATTTTTTATATTATCAGTTAACAAAGAGAGGTTAATGCCCATGATAACATCCAATTGTTTCATTGCATTGATTAAACTTATTGTGTTTTTTAACATGTCATAAACTTAACCTTAGCAAAAAAAAAAAAAAAGAAAGAAAAGGAAAAAAAAAAGAATTCTGAATAATCCAATGTCTTCATTTGGAGTGATCCTTAAAAAAAAATGAATGACCAATCTCTGTACATACTAAGTTATGGGAATGAATGCAGGGTCATTATGAAAATGAATTTATCATAACTGGTTGGAGAAAAGAGAGGTATTGTATTGAGATATAGGTTTATTGATCCTTAATTTTTCTGAACATTGTCCTTCTTCAGGATGATGGATGCCTGGGGTGTTCTTATTTATTTTCCTTTTCTATGAATATCAGTCTTATACATGGGAAACTAAAATATGAATATGAATCCTAAAATCTGGAGTTCTTTTCCTTGGGTATCTTGATCTTTGTATGGATTGTGTACTATAATTGCATGAAAACATAATATATTTTGTTCAATGAGGAAGTCTTGGTTTACTGTACGCTGCATATTCTCAAATCTCATGTAGGACACTCCAAATTTATTTTTATAAAGATATTCATATATGACTTACTCTATATAAATATCAATATAGATATAGATATAGATGATACAGATATATAATGTTGAAGACTATTGTGGCTAAAGAGGAAAACCTTTATACCCTAAAATAAATATGAACTGTTCTGTTAAAAGTGGGTTACAACATCCCCACTGTATATCATTAACACCAATTTAGCAGCTATACATAGCAAACATTTATTATGTCACAGTTTATATAGGCCAGGGTTTCTTATCACAAAGTAGAAATCGAGGTGTTGGCTGGGGTTGCAGTTTTATCTGAAGCTTAAGGTCACATTCTAAGATTATGTGGTTGTTGAAATGAATCATTTCTATGAAGCTGAATAACATATGTCTGCTTATTTTTCAAAGCCAGCATGAGAATTTCTGTGATTTCAGGGAAAGCCTAAGTCCTCCTATGAAACATGTCAACTGGTTAAGAAATGCCAATCAAAGATAATCTATCTTTGAATTCTTAAAATCTACTGATTGAGATCTTAATTATGGTTGCGCAATAAATTTACTCTTATTTTACAGAATAACACCAGGGAATGGAGACATGGAGTCCATTTAGGATTTTTCAGCCAGAACCAACCAAGTTATTTACAGAGAAGAGATCACAAAAGATATAAAAATAAAATTTCAGTTATTGATTCTATCAGTAATGTGAGAAAAACTTGGTAATGCCTAAACGTTTGACTGGATTAAGTCAATTTTTAGAAATTATTTAATTTTTAAAAGATTTCTCCTTAACAGACTGACAGATAATTTAGAGAATTGTGTTATAGTCTTATAATTTGCCCAAAGCACATATAATGGGTCTTCTATTTACTATAAATGTAACATTTAACACAATGAATAGGAAAGACATAACATTGTCAATCTCATAAGCAATTATGGATGCTGTATTCTATATCTTTTCAATTTTCAGTTATAAAAGACTATTAAAGACATACTGCACCTCCAGGATTCCCTTCCAAGCATTTAGATATGAAGAAATTGGTGAAATCGATAAAATAATATCCATAATACATTTTTTATTTAAATAAAAGAAAGCCAGTGCACTTGGGTGCCTCAGTCAGTTGAGCATCCAACTGTTGATTTCAGCTCAGGTCATGATCTCAGGGTCCTGGGATCCAGCTGCACATGGGTCTCTGCACTCAACAGGGAGTCTGCTCCAGGAGTCTACTAAAGGATTCTCTCTCTCTCTCTCTGCACCCCTCCCCATACTCTCATGCTCTCTCTTTCTCTCAAAAATAAATACATATTCAATAAATAAATAAATGCCTACACTTTAACTGAAATGTCTTACAATATTGTTTGACATTTTTACTGAAGATCAACTCAGACATTGGTTAAACAAGTTGTTTTACATTTTGAATGAAGTTATATATATATATGTGTATATATATGTGTATATATATATAATTTCATTCAAATATAAATATAAATATATATATATATATATATATATATATATATATATATAAAACTTTAATCATATTACCTTATGAATTACCAGTTAAGCAGTAGAGGAAATTTTGAACATGTCTTTGGCTAAATAATAAATAAATAATAATAAAAAATAATAAATTCAATATTAGTAATATGATAATTTTTATATAAAGAAATAAATAAAACATTGATAACCTAAGCCCTTGATATGGTGCTTCAAGAGTAAAACTATTGCAAAACTAAAGGTCATTCATAGATGATTTGGGTTAAAAAATGTATTTAATCAGTACATAAAGAAGGCCTAAACCTTCAATGATCTTTAAATAAACAGCAATGAAAATAATTTTATGGCTATAAATTTGTCTCATATATCTATTTGAATATATAATATAAAACAGGGGATTTGAAGCAAGGTGACTAAACAGATTCCAGCTACCATAAATTTATAGGTATAATAATTTTCACAACTATCCATAAATGGTGATGCCTTTGAGGGAACACAGGAGCCTAGAAGAAAAATTCCAGGACACTGATCAAGCAAATAATCCAAGAATAGACACGTGGAAGAGGGTAAGAAGAATAGTTGCACTTTACTTATGACATTTTCCCCTAAGGGCATATCACTTAGAATGAAGAGACACACCTGACTTGCAATCTATGCCATGGGAGAAAACAAGAGCAGAGTGAGGACCTGGATTCTCCCGCCTCACAGAAAATTGACCAAGAGGCTCATATATGTCTTGTCTTACCAGATTTCTGAGATGATAGGCATAGATGAATAGTCTGGAGCTGCTAAGAGTAGAGGAAAGGTGTTGGGGGGGGGGCTCACAGCAACCACCACATAGACCTCAAAAACCAGTTGCACATTCTGCTAACTGGCTTGGGGACTCTGTCCATGAATTTTGAGGGGTGACTCATTTGCAGCCCTTCCAATGGGATGATACATGCTTCAAAACTGTAGACACACCTCCATGATGATACTTCCACATAAGTGTGGAAGTGTGTTAACTTCCACATAAGGTGCATATGCACTTCAACAGATGGCATGCAACCAGCTCAGATAGCACAAGTTTATCAGTGGCCAGCTTGACTCTGTGCAGTTGAGAGAAGGTGTGCAATCGTGAACTCTATAGAGCACTGCCCTGGGAAAAATAAATGAAAATATTCCAGCACCCAGTTTGATATGTGAGATTGAACAAAGGCACGCAATCCCTGACTTTCTCCCAATTAATAAAGAAGGGGGAAAAAAAAGAGTGAGATGGGTGCATCTGTAGAAAATGACTGAGAGACGTTTTCTCTAACAGGGCTGACTGGTAAATATCTTTCTATTCTCAAGCCACTCATCAAGGACAGGAGAAGGAAAACAAAAAATCTTTCAATGTTAAATAGCAATTCAAGATTTTAAGGACCAAGAAATATCGTGAAAACATAAGCCCATAAAAGGAACAAAATAATCCTTCAGTGGCTGTCCTCAAGAAAATAAAGATGAACCAAATACTAAGTAGAGAAGTTTTGCAACTGATATAATCAAACAGAAGAAAGAATAACTTAAAATCTTAGAATTATCTAGTCAGAGAAATAAACAAACAGAAAGACTCAGTGTGAATTGAATATCAGTGAATGAAATAGTATAAGTATTATGGAAGTCCCAGAAGGAGCAAACTTTCCAACCAAGAATACTTTACCTGACAGTGTGTATATCAGAAATAAATAAAAGATACATTATCAGACAAACAAAAACCACTAGGTCTACCCTACAGGAAGTGCGAAATGGAGTTCTTCAAGTTGGAACAAAAGTATGCTAAATAGAAGCATGAAAACATATGTGGGGTGCTGGGTGGCTCAGATGGTTAAGTGTCTGTCTTCGGCTCAAGCCATGATCTCCCTCTGCCTTCAGCTCAGGTCATGATTCTCCCTCTCCTTCTACTGCTCCCTCTGCTTATGCTCTCTCACTCTCTCTGTCAAATAAATAAATAAAATCTTAAAAACAAAAAAGAAAACATGTGAAAGTATGCAGTAAGGCTGTAAAAAGTGAATACATTAAAATTCAGAATACTCTGGAGCTATAATGTTTATGCAGAAATCACTTTTAACATGAGTGCAAAAGTTAAAACACAAAAGTATTAAGAGAACTTAGCTATAATATTCATTGATGCTTAAACGTTATAAAACATCATAGTGACATTAATAACACAGAATATAAATAAATAAAATGTAAAATATATTTTTGCATGAAATTAAGTTGTTACCAGATAAAAATAGACTGATTATATATATATATATATATATATATATATATATATATATATAATCATATATATATATAATAGTGATTGATAAGAAAATACCTATTTAGGTACACAAAAGATTAGGATAAGCTAACCAAAGTTTTCACATACACACATACACACACACACACACACACACACACACTCAAAAGACAGCAGGAGAAACAAAGAGGCAAAGAATCTCCAACACAGGGGAAGAAAATAACAATGACAGTGGAAAGCATTTACCTTTCAATAATTACTTTATATATAAATGGATTAAATTGTC
Organism: Ursus arctos; assembly: GCF_023065955.2. Taxonomy (NCBI): domain Eukaryota; kingdom Metazoa; phylum Chordata; class Mammalia; order Carnivora; family Ursidae; genus Ursus; species Ursus arctos. The sequence goes on along the minus strand of NW_026623067.1, from coordinate 9,720,524 downwards.
TAATAAATAGACATATACTGGCTAAAAATTAAAAATATCCAACTATATTTTACCTATAAAGGGCTTATTTTGCTTTAAGAGTATACATAAGTTAAAATGGAAAGGATGAAAAAGAAATATCATACAAATGGTAAGCAAAATAGAAAAAAAAAACAATACTTATTTCACACAAAATAGACTTTAAATCAAGAACTGTTGAAAGAGACAAAGAAAGTAATTAAATAATGGTCAAGGGGCCAATTTATCAAGTTGATAGAAGAATTGTAAATATATATATGCACCACACATCAGAATATTATAATATATAAAGCAAATATAAAAATACCTGAAGAAAAAAATAGACACCAATTCAATAATAGGAAGCAATACCCCACTTTGAATGTAGAAGAGGTCATCAAGACAGAAAATCAATAAACAGATGACATTTTACTCAGGTAAATACCCAGCATTAGAATTACTGGATTATATGATATTTCTATTTTTAATTTTATGAGGAACCTCCACACTGTTTTTCAAAGTGGCTTCACCAATTTACATTCCCTTCAAAAGGGCTTGAGGTTTCCCTTTTCTACTCATCCTCATCCACACATGTTATTACTTGTCTTTTTGATATTAGTTATTCTGAATTTTTGAGATAATATCTCTATTGAATTCAGAAAGATAGATGTACTCCATGTTTGTGGCAGCGTTATTAATGATAGCCAATATATGGAAGCAATGTAAGTGTTCAACGATAGGTGCAGAGATACATATGATATAAAATCTTGTCACTCATGACAATGTGAATGGACCTAGAGAGGATCATGCTAAGTGAAATAAGAAATACCAAATGATCTCATTTATATGTGAAATAGAGACAGAGAGAGAATTGAACAAATAAAAAGAGAAATAGATTCATAGACGCAGAGAACAAATTGATGGTTGTACAGAAAAGGTGGTGCAGGGGTCAGCAAAATAGCTGAATGGGGATTAAAATGCATAAATTTTCCATTTATAAAATAACTAGGTTACAAGTATGAACACTACAACATAGAGAATAATTTTGCAATAACTTTGTATGGTGGCAAATGGTAAATACGGTTACATAATCAACTTTGTGTAATATATAGAATTGTCAAATTGTGTTGTACATCAGTAACTAATATAACATTGTATCTCAACTATAAAAAGATGAAAACAAAGGAACAGACCTGAACAAAACTATAAACTTCAGGGATCTAACAGACATATATGGAACAATCCATCCATCAGCAGCAGAATATATTTTCTTCTCAAGTGCACATGGACTATTCTCCATAGGATAGATCATATGACAGTTTATGAAATAAGTCTAAAGAAATATAAGACCATTGAAATAATACAATATTTCTTTTCCAACCACAATGATATGAAACTAGAAAATATTAATAGGAGAAAATGAGACAAATTTACAAATATATGTAATTTTAACTTACGCTCTTGACAACCAATGAATCAAACAAGAAATTAAAAAGGAAAATAAATTTTTGAGAAAAATAAAAATCAAAACACAATATATAAAAATTTATGATATGTAACAAAATAATTTTAAAACAGTTTATACTGATGTGACCTGATTTTAAAATATCTTTAAAAAACTACATGATTCAATGTGAGACAGGAATCCATCAAAATCCTAGAGGAGAGCATAGGCAGCACCCTCTACGACATCGGCCAAAGCAAACTTTTTCATGACACATCTCCAAAGGCAAGAGAAACAAAAGATAAAATGAATTTATGGGGCTTCATCAAGATGAAAAGCTTCTGCACAGCCAAGAAAACAGTCAAAAAAACTAAGAGGCAACCCACGGAATGGGAGAATATATTTGCAAATGATACTACAGATAAAAGACTGGTATCCAAGATCTACAAAGAACTTCTCAAACTCAATACACAAGAAACAAATAAACAAATTATAAAATAGGCAGAAGATATGAACAGACACTTTTCCAAAGAAGACATACAAATGGCTAACAGACATAAAAAACTGTTCAAAATCATTAGCCATCAGGGAAATTCAAATCAAAACCACACTAAGGTGGTATACCTTACGCCAGTTAGAATGGCAAAAATTGACAAGGCAGGAAACAATTGTTGGAGAGGATGTGGAGAAAGGGGATCCCTTGTACATTGTTGGTGGGAATGCAAGTTGGTACAGCCACTCTAGAAAGCAGTGTGGAGATGCCTTAAAAAGTTAAAAATTGAGCTACCCTATGATCCAGGCATTGCACTACTGGGTATTTACCCCAAAGATTCAGACCTAGTGAAAGGAATGTTCATAGCAGGTTTGTCCACAATAGCTAAACTGTGGAAGGAGCCGAGATGCCCTTCAACAGATGACTGGATTAAGAAGTTGTGGTCCAGGGCTTCAGAGTTAAGATGGCAGAGGAGTAGGAGACACCTTTTTAAGCCAGTCCCCCGAGTCAAGCTGGATAGGTACCAGACCAGCCTAAACAACCACAGAACCAGCCTGAGATGCAGGAAGATGCATCTGGATCTCTACAAATGAACATCTCCAGTGCTGAGTATTGAGGTACGAAACGGGGAGCCATGAAACCGTGCACAGATATCAGAAGATAAACGGAAGGGGGAGGGAGCCGCCGCGTTCGGGCGCCGGGAAGCGGTAGCCACTTGCACGGGAGGGCGGGCGGGGCTCGCCAACAGCACCCGCAAAACAGCAGCCTGAGACAGTGAGCCAGGTGCATGCACCACCAGGCATCTCACGGAACACCGGAATCCCAGTGCACTCACTGGATCCAGACTGAGACCCGGAGCTTCTGGAGCGCACACGGGGCGGCTGGCGGTATTAGAAACACAAAGGACAGAGACACGCCTGCCCTGGAAGTGAGGGCTGGGACACTGGGTGTGGGGCGCACATCCCGGGACACTGCAGGGTTGAGCAGCACCAACAGTAACAGAGTTAAAGTGGCCAGAACATTAGTAGAGAACGGGCCACAATCCCTCTGTTCTGTGACAGAGGCTAAACTTCGGCCACTGCTGCTCTGACTCTCAGAAGAGGCACAGCAAACCGCCAGGGAAAGCAGCCAGAGAACAAAAGCCTGGAAATACCGGCTCAGAGAGTGCCAGTGCCCATCCCCATCCCCCCTCGCAGGGGACACAGAGACTCTACCCAAACAGGGTTGCCTGAGTATTGGCGCAGCAGGCCCCTCCCCCAGAACACAGAAGGCAGGCTGAAAAATCAAGAAGCCCACAACCCAGGCGCCTGGGTGGTACAGTCATTGAGCTCCTATCTTCAGCTTAGGGTGTGATCCCGGCATTCCGGAAAGGAGTCCCTCATAGGGCTCCTCTGCTGGGAGCCTGCTTTTTCCTCTCCCACTCCCCTGCTTCTGTTCCCTCTCTCGCTGGTTGGCTGCCACATAAATAAATAAATAAAATCTTGAAAGAAGAAGCCCAGAACCCTAAGATCCCAATAAAACAAGGGGCACGGCGTGGGACCCAGTCAATAATTTGGGCTCTGGACAACCCCGCAACCTCTCCTCATCAGAATGACAAGAAGGAGAAGCCCACCACCCCCAGCAAAGAAAAGACAGTGAGTCTGTGGCCTCTGCCACAGAAATAATGGATATGGATGTAACCAAAGTATCAGAAATGGAATTCAGAGTAACGATGGTCAAAATGATGAATAGAATTGAAAAAAACTATTAACGAAAAGGTTACTGAGAATATAGAATCCCTAAGGACAGAAATGAGAGCGAATCTGACAGAAATTAAAAATTCTATGAGCCAAATGCAAGCAAAACTAGAGGCTCTGATGGCCAGGGTCACAGAAGCAGAGGAACGGGTTAGTGAATTGGAGGATGGGTTAATAGAGGAAAAAACCAAAATAGAAGCTGCTCTTAAAAAAATCCAAGCCCACAAATGTAGGTTACGGGAGATTACTGACTCAATGAAACGATCCAATGTTAGAATCATCGGCATCCCGAGGGGGTGGAGAAAAACAGAGGTCTAGAAGAGATATGTGAACAAATTGTAGCTGAAAACTTCCCTAATCTAGCGAGGGAAACAAACATTCGTGTCCAAGAGGCAGAGAGGACCCCTCCCAAGCTCAACCACGACAAACCTATGCCATGTCACGTCATAGTGCATTTCGCAAATATTAGATCAAAGGATACAGTATTGAAAGCGGCCAGGGCAAAGAAATTTCTCACGTACCAAGGCAAAGGCATCAGAATTTACGTCAGACCTGTCTACACAGACCTTGAATGAGAGAAAGGGTTGGGGAAGCATATTTAAAGCTCTTTCAGAGAAAAACATGCAGCCAAGGATCCTTTATCCAGCAAGGCTGTCATTCAGAATTGATGGAGAAATAAAGACATTTCAGAATTGCCAGTCACTAACCAATTTCGTAACCACAAAACCAGCCCTACAGGAGATATTAAGGGGGGTTCTATAAAAGTAAAAAGGCCCCAAGAGTGATACAGAACAGAAAGTCACAGCCAATACAAACAAAGACTTTACTGGCAACATGGCATCATTAAAAGCATATCTCTCAGTACTCAGTCTTAATGTGAATGGTTTGAACCTTCCCATAATACGCCACAGGGTTGCAGATTGGATAAAAAGAAATGACCCATCCATTTGCTGTCTACAAGAGACTCATTTTGAACCCAAAGATGCATTCAGACTGAGAGTAAGGAGATGGAGTACCATCTTTCACGCAAATGGACCTCAAAAGAAAGCTGGGGTAGCAATTCTCATATCAGATAAACTGGATTTTAAACTACAGACTATAGTTAGAGATGCAGAAGGGCACTATATTATTCTTAAAGGAAGTATTCAACAAGTGGATATGACAATTATAAATATATATGCCCCCAACAGGGGAGCAGCAAGATACACAAGCCAACTCTTAACCAGAATAAAGAGACATATAGATAAAAATACATTAATAGTAGGGGACCTCAACACTCCACTCTCAGAAATAGACAGAACACCCTGGCAAAAACTAAGCAAGAATCAAAGGCTTTGAATGCCATACTCGACGAGTTGGACCTCATAGATATATATAGAACACTACACCCCAGAACCAAAGAATACTCATTCTATTCTAATGCCCATGGAACATTCTCAAGAATAGACCATGTTCTGGGACACAAAACAGGTCTCAACCGATACCAAAAGATTGAAATTATCCCCTGCATATTCTCAGACCACAACGCTCTGAAATTGGAACTCAACCACAAGGAAAAATTTGGAAGAAATTCAAACACTTGGAGACTAAGAACCATCCTGCTCAGGAATGACTCGATAAACCAGGAAATCAAAAATCAATTTAAACAATTTATGGAGAACAAAGAGAATGACAACACAATGTTCCAAAACCTAAGGGATACTGCAAAGGCAGACCTAAGGGGGAAATACATAACCATCCAAGCCTCACTCAAAAGAAGAGAAAAATCTAAAATGCAGTTTTTATATTCTCACCTCAAGAAGCTGGAACAGCAACAGAGGGACAGGCCTAATCCACTCACAAGGAAGGAGTTGACCAAAATTAGAGCTGAAATCAATCAAGCAGAAACCAAAAGTACAGTAGAGCAGATCAACAGGACTAGAAGCTGGTTCTTTGAGAGAATCAATAAAATTGACAGACCACTGGCAAGACTTATCCAAAAGAAAAGAGAAAGGACCCAGATTATTAAAATTATGAATGAAAAAGGAGAGGTCACGACGAGCACCATTGAAATTGGAAGGATTATTATAAATTTTTATCAACAGCTCTATGCCAATAAACTAAGCAATCTGGAAGAGATGGAATCCTTCCTAGAAACCTATAAACTACCAAGATTGAAACCGGAAGAAATTGATTCCTTAAACAGGCCAATTAATTATGAAGAAATTGAGTCAGTGATAAACAACCTTCCAAATAACAAAATTCCAGGCCCGGACGGTTTTCCTGGGGAATTCTATCAAACAATCAAAGAAGAAATAATAATTATTCTCCTAAAGCTATTTCAAAAAATAGAAACAGAAGGAAAGCTACCAAACACATTCTATGAGGCCAATATTACCTTGATCCCCAAACCAGGCAAAGACCCCATCAAAAAGGAGAATTACACACCAATCTCCCTAATAAATATGGACGCCAAAATCCTCAACAAGATACTTGCTAATAGAATCCAACAGTACATTAAAAGGATTATCCATCACGATCAAGTGGGATTCATACCTGGGATGCAAGCATGGTTCAATATTCGCAAATCAATCAGCGTGATACATCATATCAACAAGAAAAGGCTCAGGAACCATATGATCCTCTCAATCGATGCCAAAAAAGCATTTGACAAAATACAGCATCCTTTCCTGATTAAAACCCTTCAGAGTGTAGGAATAGAGGGTACATTTCTCAATCTCATAAAAGCCATCTATGAAAAGCCTACTGCAGATATTATTCTCAATGGGGGAAAAGCTGGAAGCCTTTCCCTTAAGATCATTTACTCAACAAGGATGCCCACTCTCGCCACTATTATTCAACATAGTACTAGAAGTCCTTGCAACAGCAATCAGACGACAAAAAGGGATCAAAGGTATTCAAATCAGCAAAGAAGAAGTCAAAATGTCTCTCTTCTCAGATGACATGATACTCTATACGGAAAAACCAAAAGAAGCCACTCCCAAACTATAAGAAGTTATAGAGCAATTCAGTAACGTGACGGGATACAAAATCAATGCTCAGAAATCAGTTGCATTTCTATACACGAATAATGAGACCAAAGAGAGAGAAATTAGGGAATCCATCCCATTTACAATAGCACCAAAAACCATACGTTACCTTGGAATTAACTTAACCAGACGTAAAGGATCTATATTCTAGAAACTATGAAACACTCTTGAAAGACATTGAGGAAGACATAAAAAGATGGAAAGATATTCCTTGCCCATGGATTGGAAGAATTAACATAGTTAAAATGTCCATGCTACCCAGAGCAATCTACACTTTCAATGCTATCCCGATGAAAATACCAAGGACATTTTTCAAAGAACTGGAAAAAATAGTCCTTAAATTTGTATAGAAACAGAAAAGGCCCCGAATTTCCAAGGAACTGTTGAAAAGGAAAAACAAAGCTGGGGGCATCACAGTGCCAGATTTCGAGCTGTACTACAAAGCTGTGATCACAAAGACAGCATGATACTGGCACAAAAACAGACACATAAACCAATGGAACAGAATAGAGAGCCCAGAAATGGAGCCTCGGCTCTTTGGGCAACTAATATTTGATAAAGCAGGAAAAAACATCCGGTGGAAAAAAGACAGTCTCTTCAATAAATGGTGCTGGGAAAATTGGACAGCTACATGCAAAAGAATGAAACTTGACCACTATCTCACACCATACACAAAAATAAACTCAAAATGGATGAAAGACCTCGACGTGAGACGGGAATCCCTCAAAATTCTAGAGGAGAGCATAGGCAGCAACCTCTAAGACATCCGCCAAAGCAAACTTTTTCATGATACATCCCCAAAGGCAAGAGAAACAAAAGATAAAATGAATTTATGGGACTTCCTCAAGATTAAAAGTTTCTGCACAGCCAAGGAAACAGTCAGAAAAACTAAGAGGCAGCCCACGGAATGGGAGAAGATATTTGCAAATGACACTACAGATAAAGGACTGGTATCCAAGATCTACAAAGTACTTCTCAAACTCAATACACGAGAAACAAATAAACAAATCAAAAAATGGGCAGAAGATATGAACAGACACTTTTCCAATGAAGACATACAAATGGCTAAGAGACACATGAAAAAATGTTCAAAATCATTAGCCATCAAGGAAATTCAAATCAAAACCACACTGAGATACCACCTTACGCCAGTTAGAATGGCAAAAATAGACAAGGCAAGAAACAGCAATTGCTGGAGAGGATGTGGAGAAAGGGGATCCCTCCTACATTGTTGGTGGGAATGCAAGTTAGTACAGCCACTCTGGAAAACAGTGTGGAGGTCCCTTAAAAAGTTAAAAATTGAGCTACCCTATGACTCAGCCATTGCACTACTGGGTGTTTACCCCAAAGATACAGACATAGTAAAGAGAAGGGACATTTGCACCCCAATGTTCATAGCAGCAATGTCCACAATAGCTAAATCGTGGAAGGAGCCGAGATGCCCTTCAACAGATGACTGGATTAAGAAGTTGTGGTCCATATATACAATACTCAGCTATCAGAAAGAACGAGTTCTCAACATTTGCTACAACATGGATGGCACTGGAGGAGATAATGCTAAGTGAAATAAGTCATGCAGAGAAAGACAACTATCATATGATTTCTTTCATCTATGGAACATAAAAACTAGGAAGATCGGTAGGAGAAGAAAGGGATAAAGAAAGGGGGGGTAATCAGAAGAGGGAATGAAACATAAGAGACTATGGACTATGAGAAACAAACTGAGGGCCTCAGAGGGGAGGGTGGTGGGGGAATGGGATAGACCGGTGATGGGTAGTAAGGAGGGCACGTATTGCATGGTGCACTGGGTGTTATACACAACTAATGAATCATCGAGCCTTACATCGGAAACAGGGGATATACTGTATGGTGACTAATATAATATAATAAAAAATCATTAAAAAAATTAAACCCATTTCTAAGTCAAAAAAAAAAAGTAAAATTTCCATGTGGTTCTGCCCAATTTACTAACAATGTACATTTTATTTGACAAAAACTGTAATTTAAAACATGATTTTACTATCCATTGTTTTGCCTGTTTTGTAATTTTTTAAAATTCTAAGTAGAACTTTAATAACTTGGGGTGTGGTTTAGGACTTAAAGGTTTAATGGTCTAGACTATAGGAACAGAGAGAAGTTAAGGATCAGTTACCTGTTTTGTATTAATGTCTAGGAAAAGCAATGATGTTAGGTTAATACCACTAAAAAGGCCCTTTTATTTTTTAAGATTTTATTTATTTATTTATTTATTTATTTATTTATTTATTTAAGAGAAATAGAGACAGTGAGAGAAAGCATGAGTGGGGAGTAGGAGAAGCAAGCTCCCTGCTGAGAAAGGACCCTGATATAGGGCTGATCCCAGTATCCTGGAATCATGACCTGAGCTGAAGGCAGATGCTTAACCAACTGAGCTGCCCACATGCCCCTAAAAGGGCCTTTTTAGATTTAAAATTTACCCCAAAGGTATGGACCTAGTAAAGAGAAGGGCTATATGCACCCCAATATTCATAGTAGCATTGTCCACAGTAGCTAAATTGTAGAAGGAGCCGAGATGCCCTTCAACAGATGACTGGATTAAGAAGATGTGGTCCATATATACAATGGAATATTACTCAGCTATCAGAAAGAATGATTACCGAACATTTGCAGCAACATGGATGGGACTGGAGGAGATTTTGCTAAGTGAAATAAGTCAAGCAGAGAAAGAATTATCATATGGTTTCACTCAGATGTGGAACATAAGAAATAGTAGGGAGATCAGTAGGAGAAGGGAGGGAAGAATGAAGTGGGAGTTAACAGAAGGGGGGATGAACCATGAGAGTCTATGGACTCTGGGAAACAAAGTGAGAGCTTCAGAGAGAAGGGGGTTGGGAGATTGGGCTGGGCCAGTGATGGGTATTAAGGAGGGCACATATTGCATGGAGCACTGGGTGTTATACACAAACAATGAATCATGGCACTCTGCATCAAAAACTAAGGATGTACTGTATGGTGACTAACATAACATAATAAAAAATTTAGAAGATAATAATAAATAAATAAAAATTAAATACATCAAACTGTAATGAACATGTTATCATGCAAATAAGTGTGAACATGTTTGAAATTAAGATCACTGATTTTTCAGTGTATTGAAAAGTATTTCAACCAATGTACCTATACTTTAACAGGGAAGGAATGTATACATTATATATATAATATTGTATGCTACATTAAAGTATTGTATGTTACATATACAATCTGATTACAGCATATTCTGTGCTGCTAAATTATTTTTTTGGTTGGTTTTACTCTTTTGCTGCTAAATTATTTATGAAAATTTGTTGTACCATAACTTTCACATATGAACTATTTATATAAAATGATTTAAATGAATTGCTAATGAAATAAATGTCTATGGCATAAAAATATTGCTGCATACTTATTTTTCATCTTTTAACATCATCAGTAAATAGATGTATTAATTTTATTAGGGATGGCTTAGATATAATATGGCAATATTATGTTGTCTCCTGGTATTTCTACAAACATCTTATAGAAGTGAAACATATGTGTTTGTGTGTTTATATATCTATCTATATCTATATTATATATATACATATATATATATATATATATATATATATATATATATATATATATATATATACACACACACACACACACACACACACACATATATAGGGGTGAGTTGACTGAATTCATCTTAATTATACCATGGATGAAATTTGATATGTTTGAACCTATGTGGCTACCACTCAGATATAAATATGGATTTTTTCCAAAAGATTTCCTCCTATCCTTTCATAGTCCATCACCCCCCACATGATACATATAATTTAATAATTTTCTCTAAAGTATGTTTTGTCTGATTTTTTACCTTGATTGCACATAAATAATAGAGCATATTATCTTTTGTGTCCTCAATATGGAACCTATCACCCTCTTACCTTCATCCCCTGTATCTACTGACTCTTTGGCTTGCCTACCACCAGCCACACCGGCCTCCTCATTTCTGGATCAGACTGGGAATGCACTAACCCAGTGAGTTTGTACTGGCTGTTCCCTCTGACCATTCTCTATTCCTTAGACCAATTACTCACCACTTTCAGGTTCTTACCTAAATGCTTTCTGCTTCATAAAGCCTTACGGCCTCTCGCTAAATATTATTTTGTTTTTATTCTCCTCAGTATTTCCCACATCTGGCACCAAACTAATTTATCTGATTTTTTCCTGTTTTTCCTCATTAATACTTAAATTAAATGAAGGCAGAGATTTAATGAGTCATATACAATAGATACTTAGTGAATTGAGGCATACTTTTATAGGAAATGATTGTGATTTTTATTTTGGGGTCAGATGTTTTCCTTTCTGCTCTAGCCCTGGCTTTCCTGCAAAGGGGGTGACTGGTTTAGAAGTCCTGTATTGTGTGCTGGTCTGAATGATTTACTAAACTTTATGTTGTGGCTGTGGAAATGGATTGTTGAACTGGGGGGACAAGCATCAAAAGGAGAAAAGCTTTCTTGGGCTGCTTATATTAATCCTAGAAGCCTTAGCACCCCCCCAAGTACTCTGATTAATTTAATTCTAACAGAACTCTGGTCATTTTTTTTTCCTACAGGGTATGATTTTAAGCAATTGGGCTGCATCCTTGAATTATACACAGAATGTCAGATTCATTGACTCTTTCAAGTTGGACCAGAACTATATAATTAACTAGTCTTTAAATTAGGAGATTAGGAATGCCAAGAAAGCTACAGAGCCTGAGAAACTCCATGGACCAGGTGCCTTTTTCTTTTCTTTCTTTCTTTCTTTCTCTTTCTTTCTTTCTTTCTTTCTTTCTTTCTTTCTTTCTTTCTTTCTTTCTTTCTTTCTTTCTTTCTTTTAAAACCTGTATCCAATTGTCTTCTTATTTATCTTTCTGCTTAATTAGGGCCACGTACTGCTGTTAAGACCCAATCCTCTTACACAGATGGAATCATTGAAGGAACTGAAATGTTTCTAGCATCCCACAGCTCATTCTATGTTCAAACTCATAAATCAAATTTCTTTGGAGTAGCTTATGAAAGAGAAATTGCTTAAGGAAGGGTTGTAATCATTTAGCACTGTGCTGCCCTTGACTCTATTATTAATAAATGACAGGAACTGACTCTATAACTAAGTCTCATTTGCCATCCCATTTTCTGCTCCTAACTGTATTTTACAATCCATGTGCACTAACAAACTCTAGTGTATTTTAATACTATGCCTCTTCACAGTCTCTTCACATAAGCAAAATCATCTTTTCATTTAGTCCACAAGAGACCCATTGAATAATAACAGCGTGGGAAAAGTAGGACTAATCAAGACTGGACAGTCTCTATTTACAAGACACAGTTTTGAATTGTTATTTATCAACAGAACACTGCAATATTTAAGTTTAGTAAGTGGAGAGATAGAGCCTGTATACTCCATCCTCTTTTAGATATATAATATATGAAGGCTTGCTATAGATGTTACTGGTATGCACTTCAGGATATAATGCACATCATTTCACTATATATGTAGTATAATAGTTTCCTCACAAACTTATTAACATCATGAATTATCATCAAATCCTCAAATTTTGGAATAAAAGTCATTGTTTGCCACAAATACCTTGAAAAATATATAACATAACTATAGCTAAACAGTTATATGTATATATGTATATTTATTTATATAATTGCATGTATAAATATATTTATCTTTATAATATAATAAATACAATAATATTTATTATTTATATATATTGTATAATAATTATATTTATGTTTATATATAAATATATATTTATAAATATATGAATAAATATATAATATATATTTATAAATATACTATATATTTATATATAAATATAATAATTTATAATTATAAAATATAATTTTAATTATATTTTAAATAAAATATTTTATTTATAAATAAATTTATATATTTATATATTTATAAATATATATAAATAAATAAAATTATATTTTAAATAAAATAAATATAAATTTATATATATTTTATATATAAATATAAATATATAAAAATTTATATATATTATATATTCATTATTTATATAATAAAAATATGATAAATAAATATATATGTACATATATATATTTATACTTCCAGGCTAAAAGCGAAATTAATGTGAGTGAGGTGGGCAGAAAAGAGGAGGAGAGTCACATTGGCTAAGTAAAGACAGCACACAACAGAATATTGAAAGGCAGTGAATAATAAAGGAAAATAATCTTTGACTGAAGAGAAACTGAGAGGAACAAGGGAGAAAAAAAAAGCAGGAGATTTTTTGTTTGAATTCAGATCGTGGTCACTGAGCCCGTTTCTGTGCTAAATGTGACGCATTCAATGAGTGATCATTATGATCCCACCACCAGACACAAGGACTAGGCACTTATGTATAAAACAACATGCAACAACTGCCCTTGTCTCCTAATAGAAGATTAAACCACTTCTCACAAAAAGGATTGCTGATGCCTTTTGAAAAAATTCATCAGTACTTCAGGGAAAAAAAATCTTATTTGCATCTGTACCCACTGACATTATGCATAAATCTGATTTTCTATTTTTCAGTCATTTGACACAGTCCTTTTGGGTTTTCCCCAAAGCACCATTGGATTATATTATTCTTTTTCTCAAAAGCATTAAATGTCTCAAATCTTCTGCAGCATCTCCTTATTGATCTTGTTTGTGAGGTATTGCAGAAAGTCATTCAAGCCTTTATTTCAAGTCATGTGTTCTCCATTTCCCAATATCAACTCCACACACTTCTGCTTAGAGATCCCAAAGATACAACACATAAATCTGAAGGTAGATTCCTACTCAGGGTTTACTCAGAATGTCTTTCCTCTGGGCCTCTGGGTGGCTCAGTGGGTTAAGTTCTGCCTTCAGCTCAGGTCATGATCCCAGGGTCCAGGGATCCAGTCCGCATTAGGCTCTCTGCTCAGTGGGAAGTCGGGTTCTCCCTCTGACCATCCCCCCTGCTCATGATCTCTCTCACCCGCTCTCTCTCTCTCTCTCAAATAAATAAATACAAGTTTTAAAAATCTTTTAAAAAAGAGTGTCTTTTCTGTTCCACAATCCTTTGCCTTGGTAAATCATATCATGTTTGTCCCTCAAGTTTCAAAGCACATGCATCTTTCTTTATTTCCTTCTTCATTCTGTAGACAGCAAGCCTGAATATGCTAAATTTCCAGAAGATGTGTGGCATCTACCTCTGTTCTATATAAAAACCTAATATTGTGGACCTTAAGATCAGATAAACATGAGTTTTCAGCCTTGCTCTACCATTAACTCCTGCGTCATCAGGCAGGTTAACTAACCTCTCTGAGATTGTTTTATGCTCCTGCCCACATCATAGAGTTGTTATAAGATAGAATATATTAACGTTTATGAATTCCTCATGAAAGTGCCATTCAGGCTATGTTCATGAGATCAGAATTACCTTTATTGTACATATCTTATCACACTTTTTAAAATACTTGCAGTAAGTTCCACTGTTACTCACTTGCAATTATTATTTTTTTAATATTTTGTCTTCCTTACCAGATTGTTGGTTCTTGATTGGTAAACTATATATTTAATTTTTATGGAATGAATAAACAATAGATGTGTGCATACAGGTGGAATTCATAAGATTCCCATAAGTGATTGAAAACATGAATAGAGTAGCTCCACTGGAGTCTTGCAAAGGTCCATAACTAGCATATATTTTATTGCTCTCAATAATGTCTTACACTAACTTTGCATCATTTCAGTTATTATTTAACTTAACATTCACAATTCCCTGTATTAAATATAAGAAATACATTACTCTAATTTTACAGATAATATAAAAATATAAGTTGCAGGTAAACTTGGAAATTTACCTCTTATTTGGAGTTCTTCAAAGTAACAAAATTTCTAATACGTAACTTTTGAAGGACATGTAGTTCCAGCTTACTGAACTTCAGAAGGACAGTTCAAAATATGTACCATCTTCCTTGGACTTACCTTCTAGATGTTTCTTGGGAGATATGGAACTACTTACTAAGCAACTGAAAACATTTAAATTTCTAGAGAAAACCTAGTAACACATCTTGCTAAGTCATCTGTGATTTCAATTTGCAATCCCTCCAGGTTATCCACTCCCTAGTCTTTAATTATAGTAATGTATGTTATTACCTACTTTTTTCTCCCAAGGCCTCATATAAAATTATTTCTCTATTTTGAAAATGTGGATCTTTTTAAAATAATAATATTTTTATTATATTATGTTAGTCTTATTAATATTTGTGATCAAAATAAAATGCATCCTAGATTACTAGTTACATCCTAGATTAATAGTATAACCCCCTTATTTTTCTCCCTGTATCTCTTGGCTCATTCATATATTGATGACTCCATTTGCAATTGTCTTTTAAAATTATTTTCATAATTTCAAAACATTTCACTACTAACTCCACAAGATGGACAAGTGACAAACAGGCAATTGGTTTCCTGATTCTAAAATAAAATGAATAGAGATACTCATTGAGATTTGGGCTTTATTACCTCTAAGTAGAACTCTTTTAAAATTCACTATTATTTCCAAATTGATTATTCAAGTGCTTCCATTTGAGGAGTCATTTGACTTGAGATTTCTACACTGGAGATTTCAACACAATTTTAATTTCTTTTCCTTTTCTTATTTAAACACTTGCTATTTGTGGTTACTCTATTCAGATTCTAGTACTGGTTATCTTGTCATTATCTCCAAATATTATGTGCCTGGTTAATTTTTCCTCCGTGGATAATCAGACTCCCCCAAGTTTTCAAAGTTGTCCTTTTCATTTTCTTTGGTTCATGTTTATGATCACTGCATCTATATATCTTCATTTAATAGTTTTTTTTTTCCTTAAATTCCAGAGGCTACCCAATGCCTGCTATTTATATTGTTTTGACATTCTTTCTGCATCTCATATTGATCATGTTCAGTTCCAAACCATTACTTCCTTATGAATCTACTGCTCATTTAATATTGACTTCAGCTTCTAAGTAACCCTTCATTTTGTTAATGATGTTCTCCACTTAAGAGTTATATAGGATAGAAACAATATCCGAAAAGGAAGATGTCTGGGTTTCCAAAAATACCATCCACTTGTATGCAAGAGAATTTGGTAGGATTTTATATTTTCACTAGCAATGCAAAGAAAAAAAGCATTTTCTTTCACTACATTGTCAAAATCATTTGTTACTGCTTTTTTTTTTTAACTTTTATGAACCTAGAGTTGCCTGGGTGGCTCAATTGATTAAGCAGCTGGCTCTTAATTTCAGCTCAAATCATCATCTCAGTGTCCAGGGATTGAGCCCCACGTCAGGTTCCTTGCTTGATGGGGAGTCTGCTTGAGATTCTCTCTCTCTCCCTCTGCCCCAAATCATGCTCTCTTTTTCTCTCTCTAAAATAAATAAAATAAATCTTAAAGAATCAAACTTTTGTGAACCTATTTGTGAGAGATTGTTTCTCATTCTTATATTAATATGCATTTTGTTTTTACTGATACAGGTATTTGTCTCATATATTTACTGGGCATTCAGATATCCTCTTCAATGAATTGTCTTTAAAGTCATTAACATATATCTTGTGAAAGCAAAATGATAGTATAATTTCATATTTTATATGGATTTTCCTAATCCACAAAATTATGTCTTGCATTGGACCCTCTTTCTACAGTGATTTATAATGTCATTTAATATTTATCACATTTCCACACATGAAAGTACCTATTTGAAGCCATTGCTTAATTTATTTATTACAATATTACCTAGTTTTTATTTCTATGGCTTGAAAACAATTCGTGATGTCCTTGAAGATGTCATCTATTTTTTTCTTTATTCTAAGATTTCTTAGGAAATGCTTAAATTTTATCTCCCATCACAAACTGCTTAAATCTAGGCATTTTTATTAAAAAAATAAATAATTTTGTGATTAAATCACAGACTTTGGGGAACCTGTTATTCATAACTGGAAGCAAATTTGAAGTTATTTGCATTATTTTCATTATTCAGGTATTTCTGAGAATTTATTTTTGTGTAAATGACCATGAGCACAATTGCCGAATCTTAAATATAAATTAACTGATACCAGTAGATTGTACCAAAAGATGCCAATATCCAATTATGTTACAAGTGGCAACTGAGAAAAATTTTATATGCCCCTTTCATTGCACCATTTAACATTATTCAGCCTCCGGAGTTTTGCTATTCTATTTAACACAGTGGTACTTCATTGTTATCTAAATTTTATTTCCTTGATTTTTAGTTAAATTGAGGTATTTTCAATGATATGTAGACACCTCTTTTTTTTTTTAAAGATTTTATTTATTTAACAGAGAGAGACAGCCAGCCAGAGAGGGATCACAAGCAGGGGGAGTGGGAGAGGAAGAAGCAGGCTCACAGTGGAAGGGCCCGACGTGGGGCTCGATCCCAGAACGCTGGGATCACGCCCTGAGCCAAAGGCAGATGCCCAACGACTGTGCCACCCAGGTGCCCCCAATATGTAGACACTTCTTAAACATTTTAGATTTTATTGTTTTGTTTGTTTTAGATTATCTTCTTTCAGTCCGTATCATTGTGTTGACTTTGGCCATGATGTTTTTTACTAGATAAATGTTCATAATTTTAATGTAATTAAATAATATTTCCTTAATCTTTTGTTGAAGAAATCTGTCCATTCCTTATAAGAAGTAGATTATTTTATGTTACGTTCAAATAATTACATAATATAGCATTCCTTATTGAAATCTTTAATCAACAGGGATCATTTTTCTATATTTTTTAAATAGGATCCTAAATTTATTTTTCTCTGTGTCTGAGCAAGTTTTCTCTACTCAAGGTAATAGTAATTTTTGTCCTTTTAATATATAATTTCTCCTTTATCAGATTTTAAGATTCTATATACTCTAAGTCAGGTTTTGAGATCGATAGTGTCCCAATGGTTTCTTTGTATACTGTTATGATTTAACACTGAGTAATATTAGATGTGTAAAATAAATATTAAAAATATATATGAAAGAGAATTGACATTGTTAAAATATTGTAATGCCATCCTTGAACAGAGAATGCCTATTTCTTCTAGTCATCTTGCACATCCTTTATTTTATCCATATAGGATATTTTTGTATTGTAAATTACATTGAAATATTTATTTTATACTAACTTTTTATTGTAAATAGTATTTTATTTTCCTGAAATCACCATTGCTGGTGTAAAGGAAATGCTAAGGAATTTTGTATACTGATCTTTATGAACCCTCTTTTTAGGCTACTAAAAGGATTTGTTTATTTGGTTTCTCTAGTTAGATGATTATTTCTTTGAAAAACAGGAGTTTTTTTGCTCTATCTGAATCGTAAAGCTCATATTTCTCCTATTTTTCTCATGATAAATATGTTCCTGAATACCCATCACCCATCTAGCCTATCCTGCCCATATGTCCCTCCTTCAACCCTCAGTATCTTCTCTATAGTTAAGAGTCTCTTATGGTTTATTTCCCTCTCTCTCTCTTCCCCCCCTCTATGTTCATCAGTTTTTTTTTTTTTTTACGATTTTATTTATTTATTTGACACAGATAGAGACAGCCAGCGAGAGAGGGAACACAAGCAGGGTAAGTGGGAGAGGAAGAAGCAGGCTCTAGCGGAGGAGACTGATGTGGGGCTCGATCCCGTAACACCGGGATCACGCCCTGAGCTGAAGGCAGATACTTAACCGCTGTGCCACCCAGGCGCCCCCATCAGTTTTGTTTTTTAAAATTCACCTATGAGTGAAATCATGTAGCTTTTGTCTTTATGTTTTGTTTCTTAAATTTCACCTATGAGTGAAATCATATGGCCTTTGCCTCTCCCTGAGTTATTTCACTTAGCATAATACACTCTAGCTCAATACATTGTGAATGCAATATTTCATTTTTTGATGGCTGAATAATAGTCCATTGTGTATACATATCACATCTTTTTTTACCCATTCATCACTCAATGTACATTTGGTTTTTTCCATAATTTCGCTATTGTTGACAATGCTGCTGTAAACATCAAGGTGAATGTAATTAGTATTTTTGTATTCTCTGGTCAAATACTTAGTAGTGCAGTTGCTGGATCAAAATGCAGTTGTATTTTCAACTTTTTGAACAACTTCCATACTGTTTTCCAGAGTGGCTGCACCAGTTTGCATTCCCACCAACAGTGTAAGAGGGCTCCCCTTTCTCCACATCCTTGCAAACACCTGTTGTTTCCTGTGTTGCTAATTTTAGCCATTCTGACTCATTATCGTTTTGATTTGTATTTCCCTGATGATGAATGATGTTGAGCATCTTTTCATGCGTCTGTTAGCCATCTGAATGTCTTCTTTGAAAAAATGTCTACTCATGTCCTCTGCCCATTTTTAACTGGCTTATCTGTTTTTTTGGGTGCTGAGTTTTTTATATATATATATATATATATATATATATATATATATATATATATATATATATATATATATGTATGTTTTAGAAACTAACCCTTTACCAGATATGTCATTTGCAAATATCATCTCCCATTCTGCAGGTTGCCTTTTAACATTGTTGATTGTTCCCTTTGCTTTGCAGAAGATTTTTATTCTGCTGAAGTCCTAATAGCTTATTTTTGGTTTTGTTTCCCTTGCCTCAAGAGACATACCTAGAAGTAAGGTGCTATGGCAGATGTCAAAGAGGTTGCTGCCTGTGTTCTCCACTAGTATTTTGATGGATACTTTAGGTCTTCCAAGCATTTTGAATTTATTTTGGTGTGTGGTATAAGAAAGTTGTCCAGTTTAATTCTTCTGCATATAACTGTCCAATTTTCCCAGCACCATTTATTGAAGAGACTGTCTTTTTTTCCATTGGATAATCTTTCCTGCTTTGTCAAATAGCAGTTGACCATATAGTTGAGAGATAATTTCCAGCTTTTCTATTCTGTTCTATTGATCTCTTTTTCTATTTTGTGCCATTACCATACTGTCTTGATCACTACAGCTTTGTAATATAACTTGAAGTCTACAAATGAGATGCCTCCAGGTTTACTTTGCTTTTTTAAGATTGTTTTGGCTATTTGGGGTCTTTGGTGGTTCCATAGAAATTTTAGGATTGCTTGTTCTATCTCTGTGAAAAAAATGCTTGTGGCATTTTGATGGGCATTGCTTTAGATGTGTAGATTGCACTCGTAATATAAACATTTTAGCAATATTTGTTATTCTAATCCATGAGCAATTAATGTTTTTTTCTCCCATTTCTTTTGTCATCTTCAATTACTTTCATCAGTGTTATGACTTTCAGAGTACAGATATTCTACCTTTTTGGTTAGGTTTATTCCTATGTATCTTCTGGTTTTTGGCACGATTATGGATGGGATTTATACCTTGATTTATCTTTTGGCTGCCTCATTATTGGTGTATAGATATCAAACAGATTCCTGTATATTGATTTATACACTGCAACTCTAGGATTCATGTATCAGTTCTAGCAATTATTTTGGTGGAGTATTTTAGGTTTCCTATATAGAGTATCATGTCACCACAAATGATGAAAATTTGACTTCTTTTTTCCAATTTGGATGTCTTTTATTTCTTTGTGGTTTCTGACTGTTGTGGTTACAATTTCCAGTATCATGGATATTACTGTCTTGTTCTGACCATGAGGGAAAAGCAAAAAACTCTCATTTGTTCCACATTGAGGATGGTATCAGCTGTGGGTTTTTGTATATGGACTTTATTATGTTGATGTAAGTTCCCTCTTACACTCTTTTTTGAAGGTTTCCATCATGAATGAGTGTTGTACTTTGTCAAATGTTTTTTCTGTATTAAAATTATCATATGGTTCTTATCCTTTTGTTTATTAATGTGGTGTATCACCTTTATTGATTTGTGAATATTGGACCACCCTTGCCTCCCAGGAATAAATCCCATTTGATCATGATGAATGATTCCTTTAATGTTCTGTTGGATCAGTTTGCTAGTATTTTGTTGAGAATCTTTCCATATAGGTTCATCTGGGCTATTGGCCTATAGTTCTGTTTTTCAGCTGAGTCTTTGTCTGTTTTCGGTATCAGGGTAATGTTGGCCTCTTGGAATGAGTTTGAAAATTTTCTTTTGATTTCTATATTTTGGAATAGTCAGAGAAGAATTTGTATAAATGTTTTTAAAATGTTTTGTAGAATTCATTTGTGAAACCATCCAGCCCTGGACTTTTATTTGTTGGGAAAGTTTTGATTACTGATTCAATTCCTTAACTGGTTATCACTCTGTTCAAGTTTTCTATGTTTCCTTGATTCAGAAAAGCTGTGAATTTTTAAAGATGTTATTTTCCTGGCCAGCATGGACTATAGGGAACTATTCAGTATTGGATTAGCCTTTCTTAAAGGAATGTTTACAATACAGATCCTGTATTGTAACTTATAAGCCCTTCAAATTTCCAGCCTCATACATTTATTTGTTCTGGGTCTTTGGGCAACTTGAAATATTGTATCCCTTGGCTAATTTGGATCTATATCACTTTTGCTGTAATAAAACATAACTGTGCACTGGGTGTTATACGCAACTAATGAATCATCGAACTTTACATCAGAAACCAGGGATGTACTGTATGGTGACTACCATAATATAATAAAAAAAACATTAAAAAAACATAACCATTGGCTAAAGGCTTTTCTGAATTCTGTGAGTATTTATAACAAATTACTGAATCTGAGAATGGTTTGGGGGACCCACAAACTTTCAGTTGGCATCAGAAATGAAGATGGTCTTTTGAAGTTCATACACTGTGCAGGAACAGATATTTTATACAACAACAATGACAACAAACGGGCTTTTAGATTACTTGAATTTCGTGAAACTCCAGCTGAAAACTATACTCTGTTCCAAAGTCAGTTTATTTATTCCAAACGAAGTAGAAAGAAAACCCAAGGACTCAGAGAGTGAAGTCCTGAGCTGTTTAGAAATATTCCCAGGCCATGATACTAAGTTCTAATAGATCATCTGTACAGAGAATCAATAGGTAAACGAATAACATGAACATGAACACCACTATAGACTAAATGTACTTAATGAGCATATATAGAACTTTCTACCCGACAGCAGCAAATATACATTTTTCTCAAAGATACCTGCAACCTTCTCCAAGATATATCATACATTAAGTCAAAGAACAAGTTGTAACAATTTTGAGAGCATTGAAATCACACAAAATATATTTTTCGATCACAATGAAATAAAACTAGAAATTAATAACAAAATAATATTGGAAAAGAGTCAACATTTGGCAATGAAACAGCACACTCTTACAACCTATAGGACAAAATAAAATCAAATTTGAAATCAGTACAATCTTATAAATACAGAAATGTAACACAACAGAGCAAAACTTGTGTTACTCAACAAAATCAGAATTTAGAGGGAACTTTATAGTAGTAACTCTGTCTGTATCAAATAACCTCAGTTTAGGACTCAAAGACGATTTTTTTTTAAGTACAAACTGAGCCCAAAGTAGGATGAAAACCATAGAAATTAAAGCGTAAATAAATACAATAGAAAATAGACAAACTCCTATATTTCTAAACCAAGACACTAATCTGTACAATGTGGGAACATTATCAGTTACATGAGGTTATTGAAGAGTTGATAAGATAATGCATTAAAAGGCTTTGTACAATTCATGCTACTTTCTGTTGCACTCATTTTGCTCTGAAAAATTTTGTTATGATGTGATGGCTTAGAATATGTACAGTGATCATAATGCTAATAATAACTGCATGGACAACAGGCATTCAGAATCTCACATTTCATCCTTTCAGTTAGGAGATATAAATCATTTCTCATACTTAATGGCATTATTGTTCATTTCCCCTTCTTAGAGTTTGTGTGGATTGCCCACCTCTCCCTTTGACAGCAAGTGTGGCCATGTGACTTATTTGGTCAATAAAGTGTGAGCAAAAATGACTGGTAGAGACATAAAGAACCGGTGTGCGCTTCTCTACATTTTCTTGCTCCCTGTGACTGAGTCTTGACTATGGTATTCTGTTTTCCCATACTTAAAATTATTTTGTTTTTTAAAACAGTAAAAATTCTGCCATGACTCTCTTTGTTTTCCTATATAAGTCAAAATTTCTTTTCACATGAATGCCATATCTTTGGTATTGTGATTCTCCTTGAGGTCAAAATATATGTTTGAATCTCTTCTCAAATATATAGCTTACATTGTTTACTACTAAAACCTGTTTTCAAAATGCATACTTGGATTTCTTTTTAATATTTGTTATATGTTTGTCTCCTTGAGAGTTCAAGTTTCTCCACTGTGGAAGCCAAAATCCTCCTGGAAGGTGTCCAGAGTTACTTTAAATTATATCCATATTTATGAAAGAACCCACACAGCTGATATTTTCAGGTCAGCAGTAGTCACATGGCTTCTGATTGGAGAACACTCCCACCCGTTCTATTTGCATTTTTTAAAGTAAATGTTTAAAACTCATACTTCAATGTGACCGAATTCTTATTTTCAATGTCTCTGTCAAATGTATCCAATTCAGGGAGCCCCTGTTGGCTGCCATTTGGCATATGCTATGAGCTAGAGGTAAAGCTTTGTTCCATTAAACTACTAAAACTCTGAGGTTGCTAATTCTTGCAGCATAATCAACCATATAATGGCTTATAATATTGACAAAAAATATAAATATTTTAGATGACAGTATCAGAAAGCAAAGTAGCATTATATTCACTTCTTAGTGGTCTTAATGGATGTATGGAGAAGCATATGATGATAAGTGGCGAGAGAAAATTTGTATATTCCTATAATCAATCTAGCAAATAATGTTTAAAGCATAAGCAAGTAAATGTATTCCTAAGCCACTTGAAAATAATTTTTAGCAAAATTTTGGTCTGATGACAAGTATAATGTATCTATATTTCCCTTGCCATGTGAACAAGTTGTATAAAATATTTCTGATCCTCTCATACATGACTCTATATTCCCACCAAATTCACTTCTCATTTCATAGCTACGCTGCATTCATATAAAGTGGTATTCAGAAAAAACTATATTTTCATATTTATTTTTGAATGATTGTGACTATTTCTTCTATACTACTGTTTAATACTAGGTTTTTAAATATTTAAATTGTGAATAAATACAAAACAGTAGTTTAATAGAAAATACTTCTAAGGATAACTTTTTTGTCTTTTTAGACTAAAATTTTTAGCGAGTGTTCTTAAGTTGTCAAAGCATGAATAGGGATTTCTTATTCATAATACCAGATCCTTTACCCAGTGGCATATTCAGATAAGTTAACACTTCAGAAGGGAAATTATATTGATAAATGATATATTTTAATGACATTATATATTAATGTCAGTTATATTGATAGAATTCCAATCAATTTCTCAATTTATTGCTGAAAACATGAATTTTATTCAATAATTTAGGGTGAGCCTCAGCAATTTCCTATACATTTCCTGAATAAACATTCTCTTCATTTTATTAATGGCATATTTTATTTGCTCATTTCTAAGACCATAGATAACAGGGTTGAAGAGTGGGGGGATTATGGAATAGAAAACAGAAAGGACCATGTCATGAATAGTGGAAGAGTTTTCAGATGGCCTCAAATATACATAAAAGCCTGAACTGAGGAAGACAGACACCACCAGGATGTGAGGGACACAAGTAGAAAAAGCCTTTTTCCTGTCTGCTCCACTTGGAAACTTGAGAACAGTAGAAAATATGTGAATGTAAGACCTGATGATGAAGATGAAACAGCCACCACCAATCCCCAGACCAGAGGCAATGGTCACCATCTCATTGCTAAAGGTGTCAGAGCAGGAGAGCTTTAGAAGAGAGGGGATATCACAAAAAAACTGATGGATAACATTGGATTGACAGAAGGGCAGCCGGAATGTGTTGCCAGTGTGCACACCTGCATAGATGAGACCACTGAGTATGGAAGCAAGAGTCATTTGGATGCAGATTTGAGGGTTCATGATCACAGGGTAGTGAAGGGGTTGGCAGATAGCCACATGACGGTCATGGGCCATGATAGTCAGAAACAGAAGCTCCACATATACAAAGAAAACCACTAGGAAGACCTGAGCTACACACCCAGCCTTTGAAATGGTGTTGCTGTCAAGCAGGGAATTGATGCATGAGTTAGGAACAGTTACAGAAATGTAGCAGGCATCCAAGATGGATAGATTCCTGAGGAAGAAGTACATGGGTGTGTGAAGACTCCTGTCAAGGGTGGTGACAGTAACAATGAGAATGTTCCCCATCAGAGTCACTGTATACATCAGAAAGAAAGTTATGGCATGCAAAACCCGTAGTTCCCATACATCAGAAAACCCCGTGAGGAGAAATCCCATCATTATTGTGGAATTTAGCATCTGTGGGTAATGCAATTTGTACCTGGAATGTAAGAATGAACTCTTGAGCTCATGAAGAATCAAATTATGGAAATATGGTTCTTAAATATTTTAGTCTTGACCCCTACCTAATTCTAACCTATATTGAAACTTCTAATATTTTTGAAAGAAAATTAGGTGGTCCTCCTTTAGTCTATAAGATATTATTATTTGTACATATTATTTTATTCCTACTGTAGTAATGAAATGACAATTACAACCTACAATAAATATATAAAAGTTCAATACATATTTCTACACACTTCCATTGGAGGACACAATGTTCTCATGGTCAGTTACATATAAATATAGATACAGATTATGTAAATACAGTTGCGTTTGAATGAAATTTTGGAGAATGTCACCGAACACTGGATAATTAGAATAAAATATTTTGGTTGTTTTCAGTCTTACATTTTTATTTGAGGGTACAGAAAATACGGGGTAAAATGATTTTTTTTCTGAAACTAATGTTTTATGCATAATACTGGAAAAGTTATCTTCTCTTCCTGTGACAAAATATTAATATCATTTTACTTTACTGAACTTCACTGAATATTAATATCATTTTACTTTACTTACTCCAATATCTCAAATGCAGTATAAACTAATTAGCTGATACATTTACCTACACTGACTTTATTCCTAGTTTTTTTAATTACATTTTTATACTTCAGATTATTTTTTCTAGTTATTTCTTTCTGCTTTTAAAGAGAGAATTAATGAGCAAAGTATTATTTGCAGAATGCCTCTTGAAACTTCCCCTAATGTTCCTTCTTTATCATCTTCAATTTTCCAACTTTTCATAACTTCTTTGATTCTACTAGCTGAAAAAAAAACAACAAAATTATAGCACAATATCTTATGATACTAATTCAGCTTTTTTTCTGTTAAATTACAGATTTTGTTTTTCTCACTTTAATCTTCAGCTTGTTCAACAACTTTTCTAGAATTTCTTCCTGTGATTCTGCATCACTTAAAAAGTTGTTGGTCATTGCTACCACATCGTTATTGCTTATGTCATCAGTCCTCTGTTTTTTTCAGTAGCGTATGTATTAACCAACTTTCATCTTAATTTACCTGGGTAACATGTATTTTCCTGGATCTCCTTTATTATTCTTTTTTTAATAATATTTTTAATATATTATGCTAGTCAGCATACAGTACATCCCTAGTTTTTGATATAACATTCCATGATTCATTACTTGCGTATAACACCCAGTGCACCATGCAATACGTGCCCTCCTTAATACCCATCACCATCCTATTATTCTTGCACAACTTTTTCTTCCAATTCCCAATAATAATAATAATAATAGTAATAAATAATTGAACCATGAACAACTCACAGTTTATTTGAAATTAAATTCTTCTACATTCTGCTCAAAATCTTACAATGCAGACTCCTTCCTATTGATCAGTTCCCTCAAACACAATTTTGTTAGTATTCTCTGTCATAAACTTATTAAATAACTTGTATATGAAGTCTTTGCTGACAACCTGCCCAGTCTCATGACCTCTTTTTTATCACATCAGTTTTAAGACTTGTCTCACAAACTGTCTTACATCAAAAAGAAATCAAACAGATGCCCTTCCTATTTTGTTGTTATTGTTGTTGTTGATAAGTTCTTCAAGGATTAAATTGTATATAACTTTGTGTCCTTCAAGGGTCAGGTGAAGTGTTTTGGGTTTTTTTATACAAATATTTGATATTAACTGTAGATTTTAAATATTGAATAAGCTGTCACATTACTAATGTATTCTTATTATTTATGTATATGATTTCTGATGAAAAGGAGAAAACTGTATCTTAATTACCAGGATACTATCTCTACATGTTTAATAAGTAAACTGAAACAACTTATGTTCTCAATATTTTTTGAGGTTGTGTAGAGAGGAAACAATAATTTGTAATGTTTAATAGTATGGCTTTAATTTCCAGTTATCTGGATCAAAATATTGGTTTTCATCCATGTATGACATGGCCATTTCAAAGTATAAGCTCGGTCCATATATCTTTATCAAACTGGGTTGGTTGTACTTTATCTCACAGCATCTGGTCAAAATTAGATGGGACAAGATGCTTAAGACAGTATGTTTAAGAAACGTGCCCAAGATATCACATCCCTTGATACGGTTTTCAGAAATGTTATGATTATTATTTCAGTTCCATTATTTTCAAGGCATATACTACTGTTGGACATTTTCCCAGTAAAATTTATACATCAGTTTTAAATCACTCAAAAGTAGTATTATATTCCTATTTTACAGACAGCAAAAATCCTGCCTAAGTTTAACAGCTGCTGTTTCATCACAAAAACTTTTTCTCACATGGTTGGTTCTCAAACACAAGATACATTAAAGAGACAGATGGGAATTGTCCAGTTCAATGTTTCTATAGGTTTCCAAAAGAATGTGTGTACACCTTTACGATAATGCAGTAATTATAATTTCCCTTATGTAAATTTTATATATGATTACATTAGGCATATATAACATGTATCCAAAATTATTTTATGGAAGAATCATCAGGACCTTGGCTCTAAAATGAATAGACAGTAGGTTTGGGAAACATCACCACCACTTACCAGTCTTGTGAAGTTGGAAATATACTTCACCCAAGATGTATTTCTTTTATCTGCAAAAGCAAACCTATATTTTTAATATTATGTTTGTTTATTCCTTGAATCAATGATTCAACACACACACACACAACACTCACACTCAGGTCAAGAGTTTTGTGATTAATAAAAGAAGCAAAATAAGTCCCTACTCTCATGAAATCTGCATTCTGTTAGAAGCTAACAGAGAACAGTTAAAACGTGGTGAAAAATAAAATATTTCAGTTAGTTTTAAGAATTTTGGTGAAAATTCATTGAAGAAATTTGGTGAAAATATGTAAGAAAGTGTGTGATTGGGGGAAGTGATCTGGGATTGGTCAGGTAAATGAAATTGTTTGGAAACTAGGAAACACCTATGGAAATAGAGACACATATTTTTACTTTTCCCCACCAGACTTCTGTTTTCCCATTTTCTTGTGCATAGAGAACCTGTACATATCTCTTGAATCAATTTTAAAAATAAGATTAACACTTGATTTTCCAGACTAGATAATACTTTACACATTCTCTAACTTGATTTGTCCCACAAATTGGTTTGAGTGAGAGGTTTTGGAGTTTAAATTCTAATCTCACAAAATATTTAAAAACTGTTTTATTCATAACACCCTGGTTCCTGAGTAAAGAACTAAGATCATGGCAACAAAAATTTTTTAAAGGTTTCATTTTTGACTAAAATTTCGTTCTTTTACAGATTTTTTCTCATTGTTAGTAAAACAATGAATTGGTTTATCTGAAAATGTTTGTATATTAATTGTTTAGAAAGTTACAAAAGAAATCCCTTTTGTCATAAAATTAGCATCCCTTACACTGTTGACACTCTGAGAACTTTGTAACTTTTATCTGGAATATTTCCTAAAAAAGCCACCATTTGTATCATTTAAATAACAATCATTTTAATTGTCCTATGAATAGACTTCAACACTTAGGGAACTTAAGTTTTTGTTTCATTTGTTAGGAGCTAAAAATTTACTGTAACTTGTTGTCCTAATGGGAAGACTAGGTGTGAATTGGCTACACTTAAGTTTATGCAACTTATGATTAATAAAGAAAACCTGGACTATACAGAATTCACTTCATTTTGTTAACATATAATTTGAAAATTTGCAAACACTTCTTTCTATTTTTAATAAATTGCAATTTTATTTTATATCCATTCCCTTATAATACATTTAAACAATCTTTGCGGTTTTTTGTTTTGTTTTGGTTTTCCCCTTGAAGACCACAATTTTTTAATTAGTCAAAATCTGGATATTTAAAGCATTTGTATACTCACAAGTAAAACACATAAAAGCTTTTCTGAGTTAGTCATTCACCATCAGTAAACAGTCTGTTTTATTCCTAACTCACAAAAGAATTATGTGATCAGCTATTTTGAAGTTAAATCACTCAACCTAAAAAGGTAAATATTGTACCTACTCGTCTCCTTTTATAGTTAGATATTTGAGGACTTCTAAAAACAGACATCAGCTTTCCAAAATAACAACTCAAGTCTTCATAAATGAATTAAAATTAGCAAAAAGCTCTAGACTGCCTCAAGTGGAAGTCACTAAATACTTGAAGCATCAATTTCTTACTTAAGAAACAACATCTTGTTTTAACTCGACTTTCTCTGTGGTAAAGTAACATATTCCAAGAGCAGACAATTTTGGATTTCAAGGAAATTGGTTTATTGCATTTTACACATTCAAAGCAATGCTTATCGAAATACCACCAGCATTTTGCACAGAGCTGAAGCAAGCAATTCTAAAATTTGTAAGGAATCAGAAAGGACCCCGAATAGCCAAAATAATGTAGAAAAAGAAAACCAAAGTGGGAGGCATCACAATTCTGGACTTCAAGCTGTATTACAAAGCTATAATCATCAAGACAGTATGATACTGGTGCATATGTGTGTGTGTGTAGATAGATAGATAGATAGATAGATAGATAGATAGATAGATGGATATAGATACATATCTATCTATCTATCTATATCTCTATCTATCTATATATCTATATCTATATCTATATCTATATCTATATCTATATCTATCTATATATCTATATATATATAGATATATAGATAGAGAGAGAGAGAGAGAGAGAGAAAACCCAGAAATGAACCCTCAATGCTATGGTCAATGGTCAACTAGTCAACAAGGAGGAAAGAATATTCAATAGAAAAAAAGAGTCGCTTCAATGAATGGTGGAAAATGGACAGCAATATACAGAGAAGTGAAACTAGACCATTCTCTTACACCATACACAAAGGTAAACTCAAAATGGATGAGAGACCTAAATGAGAGACAGGAATCCATCAAAATCCTAGAGGAGAGCACAGGCAGCAACTTCTTTGATCTTGGCTGCAGAAACTTTTTGCTAGACATGCCTCCAGAAGCAAGGGAAACAAAAGAAAAATGAACTATTGGGGCTTCATCAAGATAAAAAAACTTCTGCAAGGCAAAGGAAACGGTGAACAAAGCTAAAAAGATATTTGCAAGTGACATATAATATAAAGGACTTCTATCTAAAATTTATAAATAACTTATCAAACTCAACACAACAAAACAAACAAACAAACAACAAACAAAAATCAGTCAAGAAATGGGCCAAGGTCATGAACAGACATTTCTCCAAAGAGACATACAAATGGCTAATAAACACATGAAAAAATGCTGACCATCACTTGGCATCAAGGAAATACAAATCAAAACCACAATGGGATACCACCTCACACTGGTCAGAATGACTCAAATTAACAACACAGGAAACAACAGATGTTTGCAAGGATGTAGAGAAAGGAAACAGTCTTACACTGTTGGTGGGGATACAAAGTAGTGCAGCCACACTGGGAAATAGTATGGAGGTTCCTCAAAAAGTTAAAAAGAGAACTACCATATGACCTACAAATTGCTCCACTAGGTATTTATCTAAAGGATACAAAAACAGTGGTTCAAAGTGGCACATGCACCCCGAAGTTTACAGAGGCAATGTCCACAACAGACAAAATTTGGAAAGAGCCCAGATATCCATCAACAGATGAATGGATAGAGAAGAGGTAGTATGTATATATATATCTGGAATATATACATACATACTTATGTACATACATAAATACATACATACATGCAAACATACATAGATACACACATACACAAGGGAATATTACTCAGGCATCAAAAAGAATGAAATCTTGCCATTTGCAATGATATGGATGGAATTAGAGGGTATTATGCTAAGCAAAATAAGTCAGTCAGAGAAAGACAAATACCATATGGTTTCTCTGATATGTGGAATTTAGAAATAAAAGATGAACATAGGGGGAGGGAAGAGAAAACAAAATAAGGTAGAGAGGGTGACAAACCATAAGAGACTTTTAGCTATATGAAACAAACTGAGGGGTGTAAGGGGGTGGTAAGTGGGAGGATGGGGTAACTGGGTGATGGGCATTAAGGAGGGCACTTCATGTAATGAGCACTGGGTGTTACATGCAACTGATTAATCACTAAATTGCACCTATGAAACTAGTAATACACTATATATTAATTATATTGAATTTAAATAAAAAATTAAAAAGTGGTCTGTCTCAATCACTTATTAGTTCTATAAATTATCCTAATTATTTTAACCATAAATCATGGTAGTGCTACATGTTTCAGAATTCAATTTTTAATGTTTTTATTATTTTATGAGAAGATATTTTATATTTTATAAACTCTAGTTAGTTAACAGACATTGTAATATTAGTTTCAGGTGTATAATATAGGGATTCATCACTTCCATACATCACCCTGTGCTCATGACAAGTGCCCTCCTTAATCCCCATCACCTATTTAACCCATCTACCCACCCACCTGCCATCTGGTGAGCATCAGCTTGTTCTCTATAGTTAAGAGTCTGTTTCTTGGTTTGCCTCCCTTTTTTTTCTCCCCCTCTGCTCATTTGTTCTGTTTCTTAAATTTTGTTAACTTAATATAAGTCAAATCATGTTTGTCTATCTCTGACTGATTTATGTCACTTAGCATAATACTCAGCAGCTCTGTCCATGCCATTGCATCGTTAAGATTTCATTCATGTTTTAGAATTCCATTGTATAGAAACATTTCCAAAACTAGCAGACAATCAAAATCGTAGATGATTTAAAATCAACTCTTATGACTTATTGATCATGTGATATGGGTAAGTGTTCCCTTAGAAGTTATAATTGTTATATTAAATTAACAAATCAGTAATAAAAGTTTCTATTTAAGTAATCCATTCCTGGGGCACCTGGATGACTCATTCGGTTAAGCATCTATCTTTAGCTCAGGTTATGATTCCATGGTCCGGGGATCAAACCCTGCATAGGGCTCCCTGCTCAGTGGGGATTCTGCTTCTCCCTCTGCTGCTCCCCATGCTTGTGCTCTCCCTCTCTCTCTCTCTCTCTGTCAAATAACTAAATAAAATCTTTTAAAAAAAATTAACAAATAATCCACTCCTTAAATTCACCAACAGTAACTTAAATTGTGTAGGTTGTCAAATTTATCCCCTTAAGTAGAAATTTAATTAAAACAGCCTAAACTAAAAACAAAGAAAAGCTGAACTAATAATTTACAATTTCTGCCCCCTGTAATCATCTAATGAATGTTCTACATGGTTTACAAATTAGAGTTTCTTATTTATAAGAAAGTAAATAAATAATATATAACCTTTTATGTAACAATATAAAGGATATATTTTTCTATCTTGTAGAACTTAAAGATAATTCATTGATTATTGCTTTAATTAAGTTACTTACGAAATTACACACTTATTTATATATTTGCTTATTTATTTAGCCATTGCAGAACTTAATGATTGAAACCCTAAAATATCCCAGTTCATGATCAGTTACAAGGAACTCAACAGTAAATAAGAGATTAAGCCTGGTATTTTAATAATGGAGATATGTTTGCAATGTAGCATATTTTAAATGTTCCTAGGATAAATTCTTCTAATTTATATAGTTTATATTACATATATATTCTTTTATCTTTCTTTTAAATAATAACTGTTCTTTCCAAGGCATTCATAGGCACATTCACTCCCCACATTCCTCAGCAATTTGGAAAGACTCAATAAGTAATTGTTTTTTGCATTTGCAATTGATACTGCAAACCACACTACCTTTTTTTTTTTTTTGACACTTTAACCCACCTGAACTTCCATGGCCTTTGAAACAATAGGAATGGTGGTAACATTTAGCTCATTGGTTTACTGAGCTGATCTTGAATGAGGCCACAAGGTAAACTTTCTCTTTACATTGAATGAACTATTTCAGTTTTATAATTAGCTTTTTAATTTAAATATAAAATATTTATATTTAGTTTGTGTTTATCTTTATATGCATTTGGTTTTATAATTAGTTCGACTTTTCACTGAAATGCTAAACTAGGTAGGTTATGTCCACACCAGTAGACAATATGGTTTTCAGCTCTAATTCATTCACACAACATTAATAAAAATAGTACTACTACTAATAATAATATAACAACAACAATATACTCACTATGTCTCTACCTGGAGAAGAACAATTCCTTTTATGATAATATCTTTCAGAAAAGGCGATTGAATGTAGCTGAAGCAATTTTTCAAAGTCCTGACAAAAACGTGAGTATTGCTTCATTTAAAAACTTTGACAGGAATTCTGTGGTCTAATTATGATTATACGATTCATGTTTATATAAGTATGTAACAATTACTATGTCATTCTGAACAAGTCTTTTGGGATCATGATCTTAAATATCTACAGATCACCAGAATCCCAGGAGAAATTCAGGAGAACATTGTGTCTTGAAAGTAAATGAATTTGGTCCAGTTAAATTACATGTATGGATACTGACATTGTACACCTGGAAGTACTAATACGCATGAATCTTACACACTCAGATTAATAGCTTTCCACTATTCTGTGTGGTAAGAAATCATGGAAGCCCTGGTTATCTCATCATTCAGAAGGTTTGAAAGTGAAGAACACAGATGTTACTCAGATTTGGGAGTTTAGAAAGAACTCTGTGAAGAAAGTCAGAAAACTAACTCAGCAGCAAATTGGACAAATAACTAATGTCTCACCCCTCTCTTCTAGGAGATCTGCTATACAGAAATGAGACAGTAATAAGTATACTAAAACCAGGAAGCACATATTTATTTAGCTATGATAAAAAAATGATATAAATGGCTATTAAAAAATGACTCACTATGGGAAGGGAGTGGATATGGCTTTTCTGACCTGACCATGGTTCCCATAGTGCCAGCTTGTGAAGGACAGCACAATGTGGATGAGCTTTACATTAGAGGAATGCAAGCCTTTTCACTGTACATATATCACATATTATTAACTTGCTGAAAATACCAGCATTCAATGAGCTTTTATTGAATACCTAATATTTATTCTTTGCTATTTTATAAAATGTAAAAAAATAAAACAGAAAAAACACCTCTTCTGATATCATGAAACTTTAAATTCTGTTGTGGCTGAGGAGGGACTAAAGCTTTAAATTGAATACGTAAACAATTACTATAATAGAAGATGACAATTGTACTAAAAAAAGAGGAGGACTGAGGTGACATGCAAAGACTATTTTAAGTTCAGTAGTGTTAAGTACGTTCATATTTTTTGTGAAATGTATCTCCAGAAATTTTTCTTATTGGAAAACTGAAACTATATATCCATTAAGGTATAACTACTTTTCCATTTCGCCAGCACCTGATACCCACAATTACAATTTTTGTTTCTATAAATTTGACTACCTTAGATCTCTCACATAGGTAGAATCATACAGTATTTGTGTTTAGCTCTAGCTTATTTTTATTTCTTTTTATTTTTTATTAGTATGATACGTTAGTCACCATACAGTAAATCATTAGTTTTTGATGTAGTGTTAAATGATTCCTTGTTTGTGCATAACAACCAGTGGTCCATGCAATATGTGCCCTCTCTAATACCCATTACCAGGTTAGCCCATTCCCTCACACCTCTGTCTTCTAAAACCATCAGTTTGTTCCTCAGAGTCCATAGTCTCTCATGGTTTGTCTCCCCGCTGAGTCCCCCACTTCATTTTTCCCTTCCTTCTCCTAGTGTTCTCCCTGCTATTCCTTATGTCACAAATAAGTGAAACCATATAATTGTCTTTCCCTGCTTCACTTATTTCACTTAGCAAAATCTCCCCCAGTTCCATCCATGTTGATGCAGATGTT
The DNA here is from genome assembly GCF_023065955.2 of Ursus arctos. Classification (NCBI taxonomy): domain Eukaryota; kingdom Metazoa; phylum Chordata; class Mammalia; order Carnivora; family Ursidae; genus Ursus; species Ursus arctos. The sequence continues at coordinate 9,685,575 of NW_026623067.1, read as the reverse complement.
GGGTAATCATTTTTCCTGATGGCTAATATTCTATTGTATATATGGACCACATCTTTATTCATTCATTTGTTGAAGGGCATCTTGACTCCTTCCACAGTTTAGCTATGAACATTGGGGTGCATATTGCCCTTCACTTCACTACCTCTGTATCTTTTGGGTAAATACCCAGTAGTGCAATTGGTGGGTCATAGGGTAGCTCTATTTTTAACTTTTTGCAGAACCCCCACACTGTTTTCCAAAGTGGCTGTACCAACTTCCATTCCCACCAACAGTGTAAGAGGGTTCCCCTTTCTCCACATCCTCTTCAACATTTGTTGTCTCTTACATTGACAATTTTTGCCACTCTAACTTGTGTAAGGTGGTATCTCAATGTGGTTTTGATTTGAGTTTCCTTGATAGCTAATGACGTAGAACATTTTTTTCAACATTTTGTGTCTGTTAGCCATTCGTATGCCTCAATGTGAGGCAGGAATCCATCAAAATCCTAGAGAAGAACATATATAGTAATCTCTTCGACATTGGCCACAACAATTTCTTTCATGACATGTCTCCAAAGGCAAGGGAAACAAAAGCAAAAATGAACCTTTGGGACTTCATCAAGGCAAAAAGTTTCTGCACAGCAAAGAAAACAGTCAACAAAGTAAAGAGTCAATGCACGGAATGGGAGACAATATTTTCAAATGACTCTACAGATAAAGGGCTGGTATCCAAGATCTATAAAGAATTTCTCAAACACCCCAAAAACAGATAATCTAGTAAAAAATGGGAAGAAGATATGAACAGACACTTTTCCTAGGATGGAATATTTTATATATATATCTGTGAAGTCTATCTTGTCTAGAGTGTCATTCAATACCCTTGTTTTATGTTGATGTTCTGATTGGCTGATCTCTCCATTGCTGTGAGTGGAGTGTTGTAGTCTCCTAGTATTCATGGATTATTATCAGTATGTTACTTTACTTTGGTTATTAATTGGTTTATATAATTGGCTGCTTCGATGTTGGGGGCATAGATATTTACAATTGTTAGATTTTCTCATTGGATAAGCCCTTTAAGTATGATATAGTGTCCCTTCACATCTCTTACTACAGTCTTTGGTTTAAAATCTAGTTTATCTGATATGAGGATTGCTCCACCCACTTTCTTCTGAGGTCCATTAGCATGGTAAATGAATCTCCATCCTGTCACTTTTAGTCTGGGGTTTTCTTTATGTTCAAAATGAGTCTGTTGTAGATGCATATGGATGGGTCCTTTGTTTTTATCCAATTTGATACCCTGTATCTTTTGATTGGAATATTCAGTCCATTTACATTCAGAGTGTCTATTGAAAGATACAAATTTAGTGTCATTGCACTGCCTATAAAATCCCTGTTTCTGTAGACTGTGTCTGTTATTTTCTTGTCTATGTTACTCTTGGGGTCGCTCTTTGCTTACAGTATCCCCCTTAATATTTCTTTCAGCGCTGTCTTGGTGGTCATGCATTCTTTTGGTTTCTGTCTGTCCTAGAAACTCTTTACCTCTCCTTCCATTCTGAATGACAGCCTTGCTGGATAAAATAATCTTGGCTGCAGGTTCTTTTCATTTATCACCCTGAGTATATCTTGCCAACCCTTTTGGCCTGCCATGTTTCTGTGGATAGGTCTGATGTTATTCTGATACCTCTGTATCCAAGGAATTTCCTCTCCCAGCTGCTCTCAAGATAGTTTCTTTGGCTCTAAGGTTGGCAAGCTTCACTATTATACCTTGGGTTGTTGATCTGTGTTTATTGATTTGGGGAGGGGTCTTCTCTGCCACTTGGATGTGAGTGCTTGTTTCCTTCCCCATATTAGGGAAGTTCTCAGCTGTGATTTGCTCAAATATACCTTCTGGCCCTCTCTTTCTTTCTACACCTTCTTGTATCCCAATGACTCTGACATTGGTTCTTTTCAAAACATCGTTTAATTATTTAAGCCTTTCTTTTTGGGCTATGTGTTGTTCTTCTCTCTTTGCCTCAACTTCCTTCCTTTCCATCAGCCTGTCCTCTAGATCCCTTTTTCTCTCTTCTGCCTCATTGACCATAGTTGTCAGAGTATATAGTATAGACTGCATCTCATTCATAGTATTTTTAATTTCTGCATGATTAGTTCTCATTTCTGCCCTTAGAGATTCTTTGTTGTCATGTATGTTTTTTTCAAGCCTGGTTTATAATTGCTATTCTGAATTCTAGCTCTGACATCTTGCTTATATCTATATCTATTAGCTCTGTGGTAGAGAACATTGCCTCTGCTTCCTTACTTTGTTGTGAGTTCCTTCTTCTAGTCATTCTTCTCCAGGAAGGATGGGTGAGCAAATGAACAGAGTCCAAAATATCAACCACGACCCAAGCAAAATGCACCCTAGAAAAAATCTGAAGTGAACTGCAGCCACTACAGAAGAGCTTAAAATGACAAAATGAACAAAATGACTAAAAGAGTGGGGGAGGGGTACCTGGGTGGCTCAGTTGGTTAAGCAGCTGCCTTTGGTTTTTCATGATCCCAGGGTCCTGGGATTGAGCCCTACATCAGTCTCTGCTCAACAGGAGCCTGCTTCTCGTTCTTCCTGCTGTTCCCCGTCCTTGTACTCTCTCTATCAAATAAATAAATAAAATATTAAAAAAATAGAAAGTATTGGGGAAGAGAGAGTGTAATCTCACAATGTGTACAAAGCAGTGATGTACTTGTTCCTGACTGAATTTAGGTATGTGTCTTGGAAGACACACATCCCAAAAATGCAAAGTAAACCAAGTTAATGTATGTCTAAAAAATAAAACTGAGTAGAGTAAAAAAGGGCTAGAATGAGGTATAAATATATAAAATGTAGATGTGAAAAAAAGGTTTAAAAGTGATTTCTTTTTTTTTAATTATGATATGTTAGTCACCATACAGTACATCATTTTTGATGTAGTGTACCATGATTCATTGTTTGCGTATAACACACAAGGCAGGAAACAACAAATATTGGAGAGGATGTGGAGAAAGGGGATCCCTCTTACACTGTTGGTGGGTATGAAAGTTGGTACAGCCACTTTGGAAAACAGTGTGGAGGTTCCTTTAAAAATTAAAAATAGATTTACCTTATGTCCCAGTAATGCAATTGAATTGCTATTTACACCAAAGACACAGCCGTAGTGAAAAGAAGGGTCATATGCACCCCAATGTTCATAAAAAGTGACTTTAAAACAAATTGGTAAAATAATATCTATTTTGAATGAGAAAAAAGGTTAAAAAATTAAAATTTTAGACTGAGGGAGAAGTGCATAGTGAGGAAATACCTAGAGCTCAATATGTTATTTTCCCCTGTTGTGGGAATTTTACAGTCCTACGGAATCTATAAGCTTGTTATTCACCTGTTCTTCTAGTATGTCTTCAGTGAAAGGAGCCTGCTGTGTTGATTCTCAGGTTCCTTTGCCTAGGTGGAGTTCCACCACGTCTTGTCTGGTTCTCTGTGTTGCTTTTGTTCCTTACTGGTTTTCAGAGCCTCTTCAGAGAGTCAGAGCAAAAATGTCTATGCCAGAATCTCTGGCCCAGAGCTGCAAAATTGCAGTCTCCCTTCTTTAATAAGACCCCCCAGGTCAAACCATCTCCATTTCTGTGTGCACCAAACCCATAGACTCCCACAGTTCACCCTCACTGCAGTTCTCCCAGGGAGAGTCCCAGGGGCCCACAAAAATCAATGAGCTTTGTGTCTTTGTGACTGTGAGTGGTTGTGGGCTGGTGTGCCCACTCTGCTCCCCCGCTCCAAAATCACACCTGGGTGGATCCCACTGTCCTTTCCAGGGCTACTACCAAGCTGAAAGCTGTTGCCCAGTCTTGGGCACAGCCGTTTTGTCTCTCCCAGGGGTTGTTAAATGGCCCACAGGTTCCAGTCCTCTTCAGAGTGCTCAAGCAAAGAGTGGTCTCCATGCTGGCCCAGCTTGTGGTCTATGGTGACTGGAGCTGAGAGTCCCTTCTGGGCTCTTGACCCTAACCAGTTTATGTACTCCACTCCTTGGGCCTTCTGTTGAATCAGACACTCTCATTCTTTCTATGTTCCCTGGGATCCTGAGACCACCATGATCCACCTAGAATTCTGCTCTAGTCACCCCTTTTCCTCTTTCCAAAAGGGATATTTCTCACTGGAGCAGATTTCTGAGGGTACCAGTTTTGCACTCTGATGTTATATCACTTTCCCCTAGCCAGCTTATGGAGGCTCCCTCCCACCTCCATTTATCTTCCAATATTTCCCCAAAGAGTCATGATTCAGCACCGTTTACCTTGCAAAAAACAGTCATTTTACTGCTTGTAGAGATCCAGATATATTTTCCTATATCTCAGGCTGAATTCAAGTGTGTTCAGAATAGTTTCATAGATATCCAGCTAAATTTGAGGGGTCAGATAAAATGAGGTCCCCTACTTTGCTATCATCTTGCCTCCCCACCTTTTTTAAAAATTATATATCGTAATTGAAAATGTCACCCTTTTTTTATTACTATGATACCTATTATGCTTAAAAAATTAACAGAATTTTCATAGTGTAATCTAATATCACATCTATATTCAGATTTCTTGATTACATTAATAATCTTATATCTCTTTGGCAATGTCAACTGCCTTATTTGGATAAGGAAACAAAAATATCCACATACTGCATTGACTTGTCATGCCAAGTGAGTGTTTTGTGTTTTTTTTCTTATAAGAATTTCCAGTAGCACACTCAGCCCCAATCACATCTTTTAAACTTCTATGAAAGGCCACTCTATCCATGTGTATATACACAGACTGTAAGGGCAGAGGGATGAGCACACCCATTAAAGAAGTCCTGACCTAATCATTGGTGAGTGTCAAGATCTATGTCCTCTCTCACTGCCAAAGTTGACTCTGAGGAGTGTGTGGTTTACACACCTTCCCAGAAATGAGCCATTGGATTAAGTTGCTTACTGGTAGATTACTGAATAAAATACCCTCTTTAGCTTCCTTAGCTTCTGCAAATCAATTACTTATGCCCTTAGTGTCAGTTAAACAACTTACACCAAATCTCCATCTTAAGATCGACTTCTGTGGAAAACCAACTAAAAAAAAATTGACCCTCCCACTTTTCAGTAATGCTATTTATTTCCTAGAGACACTTCATTCGATGGAATGTCTTATAATCTAGGGTGCCTGGGTGACTCAGTCGGTTAAGCAGCTGGATCTTGATTTAGGCTCAGAACATGATCTCAGGGTCCTGGAAGCTAGCCTCTTGTGAGCATGCTCCATGCTCAGTGGGGAGTCTGCTTCTTTCCCTCTCCATCTTCTGCCCTTCCTCCACTTGTGTGGATGCTCTCTTAGTTTCTCTCAATAGATACATCTTTAAAAACAAAAATAAGATTTTGTATTGAAGTATACTTTACACAAGAAAATGATATTTCAATAAAAATTTTTCATCAAGCAAACCCAGGGTCCACCTCATGCGTTAACCGGTAGTCACATTCTGTCTGTCTGTCTCTCTCTTTTTAATTTCACCTTTTAAGCAGAATGCCCTCCTCCAATATGACCTGTTGATAAATACACTCTGATGTCTTCTGAGCACCTCAAACTCAATACAGGACAAAATGGCCTTTACATTACCAGGAACCACCCTTTGCTGAACCATTGCATTTTCATGACTTTCACAAACTATATCTATGATCCCATTATATTAAACTGGATAAATGCAACAGCTTCTTAGCTGGTATCTTGGACACCAGATTCACCTGGTTTCAGTTCTTCCTGCAGTCTTCTGCCAGCATTATAACTGGAGTGATAAAGACTGTCTATTTTGCTCACAAGAGAGTACCTGGCAATAACAGATAGAGGAAAATATTTTTAAAAAATGAGTTAACACACAACTACCTGATCAACTAATCTTTGACAAAGCAGGAAAGAATAACAATTGAAAAAAAGACATCCTCTTCAGCAGTTGTTTGGAAAAATGGGCAGCAGCATGCAGAAGAGTGAAAATGGATGACTTTCTTACAACATACACAGAAATAAATTCAAAATGGATTAAAGAACTAAATGTGAGACATGAAAGCATCAAAATCTTAGAGAAGACAACAGGCAGCAACCATTTTTACCTCAGCCACAGCAACATCTTGCCAGATGCATCTCCATAGACAAGGGAAACAAAAGCAAAAATGAACTATTGGGACTTCATCAAGATAAAAAAAATAAGAAAATTCTGCACAGTGAAACAAACAATCAATAAAACTAAAAAGGGAGCCTATGGAATAGGAGAAGATATTTGCAAATAACATATCTGATAAGGGTTAGTATCCAAAATCTACAAAGAACTTACCAAACTCAACACCCCAAAAAAAAACAAACAATCCAGTTAAGAAATGGGGAAAGGCCTGAACAGACATTTTTCCAAAGAAGACATCCATGTGGCCAATAGACACATGAAAAGTTGTTCAACATCATTCATCATCAGGGAAATACAAATGAAAACCACAATGAAGTACCATCTTACACCATTCAGAATGGCTAAAATTAAGAACATGGGAAACAGCAGATGTTGGCAAGGATGTGGAGAAAGGGGAACCCTCTTACACTCTTGGTGGGAATACAAAGTAGTGCGTCCACTCTGGAATATAATATGGAGGTTCCTCAAAAAGTTAAAAAGAGAACTACCGTATGACCCAGCAATTGCAATGCTAGGTATTTACCCAAATTTTACACAAACATTGATTCGAAGTGGCCCATGCACCCCAATTTTTATAGCAGCATTATTGACAATAGCCCAGTTATGGAAAGAGCCAAAATGTCCATCATCCATCAACTGATGAATGGATAAAGAAGTGTATATATATGTATATATGTATAGGTGTATATATACATGTGCATATTTGTGTGTGTATGTATACACATATGTACATATGTATACATATATAGTGGAATATTACTCAGTCATCAAAAAGACTAAACACTTTCCATTTGCAGTGACATGGATGGAGCTAGAGTGTATTGTGCTAAGTGAAATAAGTCAGAGAAAGAAATACAAATGCCACATGATTTCACTCACATGTGACATTTAAGAAGCAAAACAGATGAAAATAGGGAAAGCGGGGAAAAAAGAGAGGTAAACAAACCATAAAAGACTCTTTTAACTATAGGAAACAAACTGAGGTTTGATGGGGGTGGGGAATTGGTTAAAGGAGTGATGGGTTTTAAAGAGGGCAGTTGTGATAAGCACTGGGAATTATATGTAAGTGATGGATCACTAAATTCTATTTCTGAAACCAAAATTACACTATATGCAAACTACCCAGAATTTAAACAACAATTTTTAAAAAATGAAAAAAAAAAGGCAAACCCGTTTATGCTTAATGAGTAGTACATCATCAGCAGTGTAGTATGCATGTCATCTTAAAACCAATAAATACCCATCTTCTCCAGTGGAAGCACAGATAATTTTAAACATATTAAATAAGTAAAGAATAACAAAATTTTAATAATATATTTTATTTATTCTCATATATCTAAAATATTTCAATATGTAATCATTACAAAAAATACTGAAATATTTTGTTATTTTTACATATAAAGTTTAAAATATACTGTGCATTTTACACTTACAGTACACCTCAATTCTGATTATTTCAAGTGCTCAAGAGTTTCATGCAGCTGGTATGCAGTATTATGCATTGTAAGTGATAAGTGCCCATTGCTCAAACATATTTCAATTTATATATACATATATATTTGGCTATTTTTCCAGGTACATAGAGCTATAACAAATATACAATAAACTTCACATAATAATGTATAAATTCTAGTGAGTATATATATATATATATATAGAGAGAGAGAGAGAGAGAGAGAGAATATTTTTATTACTTAGAATGTGGTGATGGTAACATGAGATTATATATTCGATTACTGATATACATTTAGGTTCCTTTGGATCTGAGACTGTTAAAAGTGGAGCTGTCACATTCATATCTATGTCTCTTGAGACACATACAGGATCACAAGGTTTTTGTGTTCAAATTCAATAGGTGATGCCAAATACATTTCATTCAGCGCTGTCGGTTCTTTTTAAAATGTTTATTAGTTATAGAGAATAACTAGGGCTATCTAATTTGGAGTTCAATTTTCATTTCTCCAATGACTAAAATGTGGAGCAACTTACCTTATTGGTAATCTGTGGCATTAATTTGTATTCCCATAACGTCCAATGATGGACAATGCATGAGCCTTAAAGACATGCAACATCATTTTTTAAAAGATTTATTTATGTATTTACTTACATACTTATTTACTTTTTATTTTTATTTTATATGCCTTTAAAATTTGTTATTATGTTATGTTAGTCACCATACGGTACATCATTAGTTCTTGATGTAGTGTTCCATAACTCATTGTTTGTACATAACACCCAGTAGTCCATGGAATACGTGCCCTCCTTAATACCCATACCAGGGTAGCCCATCCCCCCACCCCTCTTCCCTCTGAAACACTAATTTAGTTTCCCACAGTCCATAGTCTCTCATGGTTCATTCCTCCTTCTGCTTACCCCCCCTCATTCTTCCCTTCCGTCTCCTACCAATTTCCCTGCTATTTCTTATGTTCTATAAGCGAGTGAAACCATATGATAATTGTCTTTCTCTGCTTGACTTATTTCACTTAGCATAATCTCCTCCAGTCCCATCCATGTTGCTGCAAATGTTGGGTAATCATCTTTCTGATGGCTGAGTATTATTCCTTTGTATAAAGGGGCCACATCTTTATCCATTCTTCTGTTGAAGAGCACCTCGGCTCTTTCCAGAGTTTAGCTATTGTGGACAATGTGGCTATGAACATTGGGGTGCATATGGCCCTTCTGTTCACTGTATCTGTATCTTTGGGGTAAATACCTAGTAGTTCAATTGCTGGGTCATAGGGTAGCTCTATTTTTAATATTTTGAGGGACCTCCACTCTATTTTCCAAAGAGTCTGTACCAACTTGCATTCCACTAACAGTGTAGGAGGGTTCCCCTTTCTCCACAGCCTCTCCAACATTTGTTGATTCTTGTCTTGTCAATTTTTCCCACTCTAACTGGCATAAGTTGGTATCTCAATGTGGTTTGGATTTGAATTTCCCTGATGGCTAATGATGTTGAACATTTTTTCATGTGTCTGTTAGCCATTTGTATGACATCATTGGAAAAGTGTCTGTTCGTACATCTGCCCATTTTTTGATTTGATTATTTGTTTCTTGTTTATTGAGTTTGAGAAGTTCTTTGTAGATCTTGGATACTAGTCTTTTATCTGTAGTGTCATTTGCAAATATATTCTCCCATTCCTTGGGCTGCCTCTTCATTGTTTTGACTGTTTCCTTGGCTGTGCAGAAGCTTTTTATCTTGATGAAGTCCCACAAGTTCAATTTTGCTTTTGTTTCCCTTGCCTTTGGAGATGTGGCATGAAAGAAGTTGCTGTGGCCTATGTCAAAAGGTTACTGCCTATGTTCTCCTCTATGATTTTGACAGATTCTTGTCTCATATTGAGGTCTTTCATCCATATGGAGTTTATCTTTATGTATGGTGTGAGAGCGTGGTCAAGTTTCATTCTTCTATATATAGTTGTCCAATTTTCCCAGCACTATTTATTGAAGAGACTGTCTTTCTTCCATTGGGTGTTTTTTCCTGCTTTGTCAAACTTAGTTGACTATGGAGTTGATCCACTTGCAGAGTCTGTATTCTGTTCCATTAGTCTATGTGTCTGTTTTTGTGCCAGTACCATGCTGTCTTGGTGATCACAGCTCTGTAGTATAGCTTGAAATCCGGCAACGTGATGCCCCCAGCTTTAGCACAGCAGGCCCCTCCCCAGAAGGCAGGCTGAAAAAACAAGAAGTCCACATCTCTAAGGTCCCTATAAATCAATTGCACCTTGCTTGGGTCCATTTCAATAATTTGGCCCTGTATATCCCTGCAACCACACCTAATCAGAATGACAAGGAGCAGGAACCCCCAACAAATGAAAGACGCAGAGACTGTGACCTCTGCCACAAAATTAGTGGATATGGATATAACCAAATTGTCAGAAATGGATTTCAGAGTAACAGTTGTCAAGATGATGTGTAGGCTTGAAGAAAATATTAAAGAAAATATAGAATCTATAAGAGCTGAAATGAGAACGAATCTGGTGGAAATTAAGAATGCTATGAATCAAATGCAGTCTTTTTTTAAATAATATTTTTTATTATATTATGTTAGTCACCGTACAGTACATCCCTAGTTCTTGATGTAAAGTTTCATGATTCATTACTTGTGTATAACACCCAGTGCACCATGCAATATGTGCCCTCCTTAATACCCATCACCAGCCTATCCCAATCCCCCCTCTCCTATGAAGCCCTCAGTTTGGTTCCCAGAGTACACAGTCTCTCATGGTTCATGCCCCCTTCTGTTTACCCCCCTCTTTACATTCCCACACCGATCATGTATTATTGGGCTGCCTTGGTCAAAGCAGTTTTCTACAGGTGAAACAATCCCCTAAGGTGTGGGTAGCTGAAAGCTGCCTGCCAGCAGCACTCCTAATGGCCAGGCAATTAATCAGTCAGGAAACAGGAAGCCTGGCAGATTCAAGTGGTCAATGTCCTGAGGATAGTTATGACACTTTCCCAATAAAGACATAGAAATGGCTAACAAACACATGAAAACATATTCAACATCATTAGCCATCAGGGAAATTCAAATCAAAACCACATTGAGATACCACCTTGTGCAAGTTAGAATGGCGAAAATGCACAAGGCAAGAAACAACAAATGTTGGAGTGGATGTGGAAAAAGGGGATCCCTCTTACACTGTTGGTGGGAATACAAGTTGGTACAGACATTTTGGAAAATAGTGTGGAGGTCCCTCAAAAAGATAAAAATAGACCTACCCTATGACCCAGCCATTGCACTACTGGGTATTTACCCCAAAGATACAGACATAGTGAAGAGAAGGGCCATATGCACCCCAGTGCTCATAGCAGCATTGTCCACAATAGCTAAATTTTGGAAGGTGCCGAGATGCCCTTCAACAGACGAATAGATAAAGAAGATGTTTTCCATATATACAATGGAATATTACTCAGCCATCAGAAAGAACGATTACACAACATTTACAGCAACATGGATGGAACTGGAGGAGATTATGCTAAGTGAAATAAGTCAAGGAGAGAAAGACAATTATCATATGGTTTCACTCATTTTTGGAACATAAGGAGTAGAAGAGAGGTTGTTAGGAGAAGGCAGGGAATAATGAAGGGGGGTAAACAGAACTGGGAATGAACCATGAGAGTCTATGGACTCTGTGAAATAAACTGAGGGTTTCAGAGGAGAGGGAGCTGGGGGGATGGGCTAGCCTAGTAATGGGTATTAAGGAGGGCACATATTGCATGGAATACTGGCTGTTATTCACAAACAATGAATCATGGAATACTGCATCAAAAACTAATGAGGTATTGTATGGTGACTAACATAATAAAAATGAAAAAAAAAAGATCCTCCTATTCTGCAGTCCTCCTAACCTCCTCTGTCCCCACTAATTATATTTCTGTAGTAGGCTTTGAAATTCAGAGTTGTAATCCTCCAACTCATTCTTTTTTGGCATCATTTTGTTGATTCTAAATTACCTGTATTTCCATAAGAACTGTCCGATCTTCTTGTTGGACAGACCTTTTAAGTATGCTATCATGTCCCTCTATATCTCTTTCTACAGTCTTTGGTTTAAAATCTAATTTGTCTGATGTGAGGTTTGCTACCCCAGCTTTCTTTTGAGATCCTTTGACATGGTAAATTCTTCTCCGTCCCCTCAATTTCAGTCTGGGTGTGACATTAGATTCAAAATGAGTCTCTTGTAGACAACATATGGATGAGTCCTACTCTTTTATCCAATCTGAAAACCTGTGTCTTTTGATGGGAGCATTCAGCCCATTTACATTCAGAGTAGTATTGAAAGATATGAATTTAGTGCCATTTTATTGTCTGTAGAGTCTCTGTTTCTGTGGATTGTCTCTGTTACTCCCTGGTCTATGTTACTCTTGGGGTCTCTCTTTGCTTACTGTATTCCCCTTAATCTATCTTTCAGGGCTGGCTTAGTGGTCACATATTCTTTCAGTTTCTGCCTGTGCTGGAAGCTCTTTATCTCTCTATCCATTTTGAATGACAGCCTTGAGGGATAAAGTATTTTTGGCTGCATGTTCTCCTCATTTAGCCCCCTGATTTTGTCTTCCCAGCCCTTTCTGGCTTGACAGATTTCTGTGGATAGGTCTGATGTTATTCTGATGTTCCTACCTCCATATGTAAGGAACCTCCTCTCCCTAGCTACTCTCAGGATAGTTTCTTTGGTGGTAAAATTTGAAAGCTTCACTATTATATGTCGGGGTGTTGATCTGTTTTTATTGATTTGGGGAGGGGTCCTTTCTGTCTCTTGGAGACAAATGCTTGTTTCCTTCCCCAGGTTACGGGAGTTCTCAGCTATTATTTGCTCAAATACACCTTCTAGCCCTCTCTCTCCACCACCACCTCCTGGATTCCCAATAATTCTGACATTGTAAAATTTCATGGCATCATTTGTCTCTCCAAGCCTTTCTTAATGGACTTCTATCTGACTATCTCTGTTTTCCTCAACTTACTACCTTTCCATCAGCTTATCTTCTAGATCACTAATTCCTTCTTCTGCCTCATTTACCCTGGCTGCTACAGTATCCAGTTTAAACTACCTCTCATTCATAGCATTTTCCCCAAAGGAGCAATATTTATTTAGATTAAAGAGAAGATACAGATTACAAGGGCCAAGTTCCACCTGATCTGATCTCATTTCTGCCCTTAGAGATTCTATAATGTCACTAATTTTTTTTCAAGCCTACCTATAAACTTTATGATAGCTATCCTTAATTCTATCTCGGACATCTAGCTATATCCATATCTATTAGTTCTGTGACAGAGGACATTGTCTCTGGTTCTTTTCTTTTTGAAAGTTCTTCTTCCTAGTCATTCTGTTGAGGGAAGTTAGAGCTAATGAACAGAGTCCAAAATATTAACCATGACACTAGCAAGATGCACCCTAGTGAAATCCACAGTGGTTGGAAACCACCAAAAATAAACAAAGCCAAACTGAAATAGAAGAATAAAATTTTTAAAAATAAAATAAAAATAAAAAAAGTGAAGAAGGGAAGAGGGACTATAACCTCTCAGTGTGGACAAAGTAGGGTGTTCAACTTGTAGCTGGGTGAATTCTGGTCTCTGTGTTAGAAGATACTACTTCCCAAAATTGCAAGGAATGTAAAAAAAAAATATATACATATATATATATATATATATATATATATATATATATATATATATATAATTGAATAGAGTGAAAAAAGGACTAAAATGAAGCATATATCTATAAAAATACAGGTGTGAAAAAATACAAGTTAAAAAGGGACTGTTAAATATAAGCTATATAATAAACATCTAGTTAAAATGAGAAAAAAGGCAAAAAAGAAACAAAAGGGAAAAAACAAAAGAAAAAGAAAAAAAAAGAAAAGGAGTAAAGTAAAGAAGTTTTGAAGCAACTCCTGGAGCTCAATACACTATTTCCTCCTGGCATTGGAATTTTACCGTTTTAAAGGATCCATATGGTTGTCATCCAACTGTTCTTCCAGATTGTCTTCTGGGGGAGGGGCCTGCCAAGCTGTTTGTTAGGTAACTCTGCCCTTGTGGAGTTGTCCCACCCCTTGTCAGGGGGATTGGTTCAGTGGAAACTGGTCCTTTATGTGGCTTTTGTTCACTGGAGGGTTTCCAAGCCTCCTCAGAGGATCAGAACAAAACTGGCCACACCCAAACCTCTGGCCCAGAGGAGAAATAGCACTGTCTGCCTTCTTTAATAAAGCCTGCAGGACAGTTTCCAGTTCTGTATGCACTTCCAAAAACCAGCCTCCCATGGTGTGCACCCATGGCAGCTCTCCCAGAGGTAGTCCCAGAGGCCCAGGAGTGCCACTGCCCTTTGTGATTCTAAAACAGTGAGTGGCTGTGGGCTCATGCAATTCCTGAAGCTCCTGGATCCTGTCTGGGTGTCACCCTACTGCCCTTTCCAGGCCGCTCCCATCCTGTGAGTTTTTGCCCAGTTGGGCACAGGTTCCTGATTTTTTCAGATTGCTCAGGAAAAAAACAGTTATCAACTGGCCTGGCTCATTGTTTATGGTGATCTAAACTGAGAGTCCTTTCCTGGGTTTGCTGACCGTAACCTGCTTCCTGGCTCCATTGCTCAGCCACTCTAGCCATTCAGGACCCCCTTTGTTCTACTCCTTGTATCCCAAGAACACAATGCCCTACTAGAATTCTGCCTTTTCATTTCCAGAGCCCCTTTCAGAGAGGGATGTCTTTCACTAGAGCAGATTTCTAAGGGTTCTGATTTTGCATTCTGGTGTTATATCACTTTCTAGGAGCCAGTTTATGGAGATTCCCTCCCCCTTCTGTTTATCATCCAATATCTCCCAGCAGATTCATGACTCTGCATGTCCTACCCCACAAAAAGCAGTTGCTTTTCCGCTAGCGGAGATCCAAATATATATTCTTACATCTCAGGGTGATTCAGTGGGTATTCCAAGTGGTTTGATATATAACCTGCTAAATTCAGTAGACCAGTTGAAATGGGGTCCCCTACTCCTCTGCCATCTTGCCACCTCTTTGGATGGTTTTATTAACACACACACACACACACACACACACACACACACACACAGATACCAACAGATGTTTTTAAGAATGTAGAGAAATTTGAACCCCAGAACACAGGTAGCTGGAATGTAAAGTAATAATTTTTAAGGTAGTTACTTTGAACAATGGAGTGTCATTTCCTTAAATGCTAAGACATTCAGGTACCATTGGACTCAGAAATTTCATTCTTGGGTATATACCAAGATAAATGGAAACATATTTCTAAACAAAATCATGTAAACTAATATTCATAGTGGCATTATTCATAGTAAATTAAAAAGTGGAACCAATGCATGTATCTATCAACTGATATATTAAAAAATAAGTTATATTCATAAACTACAGTATCACATGAGAATATAACGTATGAAGTGCTGATACTTGCAACAAAATTGATGGACCTTGAAAACATGCTATGTGAATGAAACCAGTTACATAAGACTAAATGATACTTGATTCCATAGGAAATATTTTGAATATTAAAATCAATGGAGACAATATGTAGATTAGTGTTTGTGTAAGATTGGCAGTGTGAGGTACAGGATGAAACCTACAAAAACAGCAATCCTTTTTGGGGTTCTAAAATTGTCTGTGTTGATCATCACACTTCCCTGAGACTCTACTACCTATTGAGCTATACACACTGTGCACTATTACTTGGTGAATTTTATGATATATGAACTCTATCTCAATAAATCTTTCACACAAAAGAATGAATCCAAAACATAAGGAAGAGATCTCATTCTAGCTCAAATTGTGTATTACATACTTATTCGATGGTCTAATTCCCTCTGCTCTGGTAAGAAAACAAGAGGCTAAGGATAGTTAGCCTTTATCCTTTATGCTCTTATCTATAGTTGACAGTGCCATGTGTGATATTTTTCTGTGAAAATGTATTTGTTCATCTAATAACTTCTTATGATCACTGTTTTTTTAATGCCCTCTAAACTCATGTATTCATCATTTCTAATTCTTAAAAATAGTCAGTATGCAATTGCTTACTTATAGTATTCCAATGTTTCACATCCTTATTTTCTTATTGTATATACTTCAGTTGTTAAATCCCAGCATATACATTGCCATTTAATCTTTTAAATACTATATTTGTTCTCTTTTCACTCTTCTATTTTAATCCTAAACATGTTTATGTCAGGTTTATTAGTGGTATTCTTAAGTAAATCATTATGAATTTTATCTTCTCTAAATTTTTACATTATTTTGATGCAGTCCTTATATCACTTTAATTTCTAATTTATGCTGAGTACATGTCATAATTCCTTTTTATTTTATTTTTTTAAGTAGCCTGTGTAGTTAATATGAGGCTGAAACCCATGAGCCCAAGAAAAGGACCACAAAGTCCACTAACTGAGCTGGCCAGTCACCACTCCCCTCCCCTGAAACGTGTCATTTTTCAGTGTTCCTCTCCTTAGACAACAATTACTAAATTATATAAAAATTAAACTACTTTCATATTAGCAATACACTTCAGTCACCCACGGATTCAACAGACTTCAAAACAGAAACACAAAATGTTACTGACAAAAGCAAAAAAAAAAAAAAACTATTAAATTTAGGAACTCATGCTTGAATAGTGTGTACAGGACTACCTCACCTCAAAATATACTTGAAGGATTGAGCAGAGCTTGATACTACAGTAAATAATTTAAAAAATAAGTCACTGGTAAAGACTATATATGTATAATGTTCATAATATTTCTTTCATGTTGTGAAATTTTGTCAGTGTGTAATGTGCTGTGGAATTCAGCATGCTAATAATTTTAGAGGAATTTAAAATTTGTGGTCCTCAAGAATGTAGGCCTGTGATTTTAATTTTCTTTTAAAATCCTCTGGCTTTGGTATCACATCAACATTTTTCTCATAAGTTTGGAAGCATTCCTTGCTCTTCATTTTTTTAGAGTTTGAGAAGGATACTTAGTTTTTCCTTAAATTTTTGGTAAAATTCACTAGTGATGCCATCTGCTCCTGAAATTTCTGTGTTGTGAAGTTTTGGTTACTGATACAATCCCTTACTTGTTAATGGTCTACTTAGATTTTCCATTTCTTCATAATTCAGTCTTGGTAGATTGTATATTACAGAAACTTATCTCTTTCTTCTAGGATAGCCAATTTCTAGGCATACAATTATTCATGTTCATAGATGATTCTTATGATTATCATTCTGTTGAATCAGTTACAGTATATCTTTCATTGATAATTTCATGAATTTTAGTCCCTTCTCTTTTTCTTAGTCTAGCTAAAGATTTGCCAATTCTGTTTATCTTTTCAAAAAACAATTCTTTATTATGTTGGTTATTTATTTTGTTTTTGTAGTCTCTATTCCATTTCTATCTACTGTAATGCTTATTTCTACTAAATTTGGGCTTTATTAATTCTTGTTATTCCAGTCCCTTGAATCATGTAGGTTTTTGTTTGTTTTTTTGTTTGTTTTTTTGTTTTTTGTTTTTTCCTTGAGTATCTGATTTATTCTGGTGCTAATTGCAAATCAGCTATTCACATTATCACGTTCTTTTTTTAAAATATTTTTTATTATATTATGTTAGTCACCATACAGTACATCCCTAGTTTTTGATGTAAAGTTCCATGATTCATTAGTTGCGTATAACACCCAGTGCACCATACAATACGTGCCCTCCTTACTACCCATCACCAGCCTATCGCATTCCCCCACCCCCTCCCCTCTGAAGCCCACAGTTTTTTTCTCAGAGTCCATAGTCTCTCATGCTTCATTCCGCCTTCTGATATCCCCCCCTTTCTTTATCTCTTTCGTCTCCTACTGATCTTCCTAGTTCTTATGTTCCATAGATGAGAGAAACCATATGATAATAGGCTTTCTCGGCTTGACTTATTTCACTTAGCATTATCTCCTCGAGTGCCGTCCATGTTGCAGCAAATGTTGAGAACTCGTTCTTTCTGATAGCTGAGTAATATTCCATTGTATATATGGACCACAACTTCTTAATCCAGTCATCTGTTGAAGGGCATCTCAGTTCCTTCCACGTTTTAGCTATTGTGGACAAAGCTGCTATGAACATTGGGGTGCATATGGCCCTTCTCTTCACTACATCTGTATCTTTGGGGGTAAATACCCAGTAGTGCAATGGCTGGGTCATAGGGTAGCTCAATTTTTAACTTTTTGAGGGACCTCCACACTGCTTTCCAGAGTGGCTGTACCAACTTGCATTCCCACCAACAATGTAGGAGGGACCCCTTTCTCCACATCCTCTCCAACAATTGTTGTTTCCTGCCTTGTCAATTTTTGCCATTCTAACTGGCGTAAGGTATACCACCTTAGTGTGGTTTTGATTTGAATTTCCCTGATGGCTAATGATTTTGAACAGTTTTTTATGTGTCTGTTATCCATTTGTACGTCTTCATTGGAAAAGTGTCTGTTCATATCTTCTGCCTTTTTTATGATTTTTTCATTTATTTCTTGTGTATTGAGTTTGAGAAGTTCTTTGTAGATCTTGGATACCAGTCCTTTATCCATAGTGTCATTTGCAAATATATTCTCCCATTCCATGGGTTGTCTCTTAGTTTTTTTGACTGTTTTCTTGGCTGTGCAGAAGCTTTTCACCTTGATGAAGCCCCACAAATTCATTTTATCTTTTATTTCTCTTGCCTTTGGAGATGTGTCTTGAAAATTTTGCTGTGGCTGATGTCATAGAGGGTGCTGCCTATGCTCTCCTCTAGGATTTTGATGGATTCCTGTCTCACATTGAATCATGTAGTTTTTTAAAGATATTTTAAAATCAGGTGACATCAGTATAAACTGTTTTAGAATTATTTTTGTTACATATCATATATTTTTATATGTTGTGTTTTGATTTTTATTTTTCTCAAAAATTTATTTTCCTTTTTAATTTCTTGTTTGACTCATTGGTTGTTCAGGAGTGTAAGTTAAAATTACATATATTTGTAAATTTGTCTCATTTTCTCCTATTAATATTTTCTAGTTTCATATCATTGTGGTTGGAAAAGAAATATTGTATTATTTCAATGGTCTTAAATTTCTTTAGACTTATTTCATGAACTGGCATATGATCTATCCTATGGAGAATAGTCCATGTGCACTTGAGAAGAAAATATATTCTGCTGCTGATGGATGGATTGTTCCATATATGTCTGTTAGATCCCTGAAGTTTATAGTTTTGTTCAGGTCTGTTCCTTTGTTTTCATCTTTTTATAGTTGAGATACAATGTTATATTAGTTACTGATGTACAACACAATTTGACAATTCTATATATTACACAAAGTTGATCATGTGACCATAGTTACCATTTGCCACCATACAAAGTTATTGCAAAATTATTCTCTATGTTGTAGTGTTCATACTTGTAACCTAGTTATTTTATAAATGGAAATTTATGCGTTTTAACCCCCATTCAGCTATTTTGCTGACCCCTGCACCACCTTTTCTCTACAACCATCAATTTGTTCTCTGCGTCTATGAATCTATTTCTTTTTTTATTTGTTCAAT
This sequence comes from Ursus arctos, assembly GCF_023065955.2. NCBI lineage: Eukaryota > Metazoa > Chordata > Mammalia > Carnivora > Ursidae > Ursus > Ursus arctos. The sequence goes on along the minus strand of NW_026623067.1, from coordinate 9,666,387 downwards.
TCTCTCTCTCTCTCTGTCTCTATTTCACATATAAATGAGATCATTTGGTATTTGACTTTCTCTGTCTTATTTCACTTAGCATGATCCTCTCTAGGTCCATTCACATTGTCATGAGTGACAAGATTTTATATCATATGTATCTCTGCACCTATCGTTGAACACTTACATTGCTTCCATAGATTGGCTATCATTAATAACGCTGCCACAAACATGGAGTACATCTATCTTTCTGAATTCAATAGAGATACTATCTCAAAAATTCAGAATAACTAATATCAAAAAGACAAGTAATAACATGTGTGGATGAGGATGAGTAGAAAAGGGAAACTTCAAGCCCTTTTGAAGGGAATGTAAATTGGTGAAGCCACTTTGAAAAACAGTGTGGAGGTTCCTCATAAAATTAAAAATAGAAATATCATATAATCCAGTAATTCTAATGCTGGGTATTTACCTGAGTAAAATGTCATCTGTTTATTGATTTTCTGTCTTGATGACCTATTCTACATTCAAAGTGGGGTATTGCTTCCTATTATTGAATTGGTGTCTATTTTTTTCTTCAGGTATTTATATATTTGCTTTATATATTATAATATTCTGATGTGTGGTGCATATATATATTTACAATTCTTCTATCAACTTGGTAAATTGGCCCCTTGACCATTATTTAATTACTTTCTTTGTCTCTTTCAAGAGTTCTTGATTTAAAGTCTATTTTGTGTGAAATAAGTATTTTTTTTTCTATTTTGCTTACCATTTGTATGACATTTCTTTTTCATCCTTTCCATTTTAACTTATGTATACTCTTAAAGCAAAATAAGCCCTTTATAGGTAAAATATAGTTGGATATTTTTAATTTTTTAGCCAGTTTATGTCTATATATTAGACAATTTAATCCATTTATATATAAAGTAATTATTGAAAGGTAAATGCTTTCCAATGTCATTGTTATTTTCTTCCCCTGTGTTGGAGATTCTTTGCCTCTTTGTTTCTCCTGCTGTCTTTTGAGTGTGTGTGTGTGTGTATGTGTGTGTATGTGAAAACTTTGGTTAGTTTATCCTAATCTTTTGTGTACCTAAATAGGTATTTTCTTATCAATCACTATTATATATATTATATATATATATATATATGTATATAATCAGTCTATTTTTATCTGGTAACAACTTAATTTCATGGAAAAATATATTTTACATTTTATTTATTTATATTCTGTGTTATTAATATCACTACTTATGACTTTTTATAACGTTTAAGCATCAATGAATATTATAGCTAAGTTCTCTTAATACTTTTGTGTTTTAACTTTTGCACTCATGTTAAAAGTGATTTGTGCATAAACATTATAGCTCCAGAGTATTCTGAATTTTAATGTATACACTTTTTTTTAAAGATTTTATTTATTTATTTGACAGAGATAGAGACCGCCAGCGAGAGAGGGAACACAAGCAGGTGGAGTGGGAGAGGAAGAAGCAGGCTCATAGCAGAGGAGCCTGATGTGGGGCTTGATTCCACAATGCCAGGATCACGCCCTGAGCCAAAGGCAGACGCTTAAACGCTTTGCCACCCAGGCGCCCCTAATGTATACACTTTTTACAGCTATACTGCATACTTTCACATATTTTCTTTTTTGTTTTTAAGATTTTATTTATTTATTTGACAGAGAGAGTGAAAGAGCATAAGCAGAGGGAGCAGTAGAAGGAGAGGGAGAATCATGACCTGAGCTGAAGGCAGAGGGAGATCATGGCTTGAGCCGAAGACAGACACTTAACCATCTGAGCCACCCAGTACCCCACATATGTTTTCATGCTTCTATTTAGCATACTTTTGTTCCAACTTGAAGAACTCCATTTAGCACTTCCTGTAGGGTAGACCTAGTGGTTTTTGTTTGTCTGATAATGTATCTTTTATTTATTTCTGATATACACACTGTCAGGTAAAGTATTCTTGGTTGGAAAGTTTGCTCCTTCTAGGACTTCCATAATACTTATACTATTTCATTCACTGATACTCAATTCACATGAGTCTTTCTGTTTGTTTATTTCTCTGACTAGATAATTTTAAGATTTTAAGTTATTCTTTCTTCTGTTTGATTATATCAGTTGCAAAACTTCTCTACTTAGTATTTGGTTCACTCCAAAATTTGTTTTTTTTTTATGTTTAATGGTTTCAATATTTTATTGAACTTTAAATTTTGGTCATGCATTTTTTCCCTGATTATGTTTAGTTGTCTGTGTTCTTTTAAGATAGTTATTTTGAATTATGTGTCAGGCAATTCATTAATCTTTATTTTCTTGAGGACAGCCACTGAAGGATTATTTTGTTCCTTTCATGGGCTTATGTTTTCATGATATTTCATGGTCCTTAAAGTCTTGAATTGCTATTTAACATTGAAAGAGTTTTTGTTTTCCTTCTCCTGTCCTTGATGAGTGGCTTGAGAATAGAAAGATATTTACCAGTCAGGCCTGTTAGAGAAAACGTCTCTCAGTCATTTTCTACAGATGCACCCATCTCACTTTTTTTTTTCCTTCTTTATTAATTGGGAGAAAGTCAGGGATTGCGTGCCTTCCTTCAATCTCATATCAAACTGGGTGCTGGAATATTTTCATTTATTTTTCCCAGGGCAGGGGCCTATAGAGTTCAAGATTGCACACCTTCTCTCAACTGCAGAGAGTCAAGCTGGCCACTGATAAACTTGTGCTATCTGAGCTGGTTTGCATGCCATCTGTTGAAGTTCATATGCACCTTATGTGGAAATTAACACGTATCATCATGGAGGTTTTTCTACAGTTTTGAAGCATGTATCATCCCATTGGAAGGGCTGCAAATGAGTCACCCCTCAAAATTCATGGACAGAGTCCCCAAGCCAGTTAGCAGAATGTGCAACTGGTTTTTGAGGTCTATGTGGTGGTTGCTGTGAGCCCCCCCAACACCTTTCCTCTACTCTTAGCCCCTCCAGACTATTCATCTATGCCTATCATCTCAGAAATCTGGTAAGACAAGACATATATGAGCCTCTTGGGCAATATTCTGTGAGGCGGGAGAATCCAGGTCCTCACTCTGCTCTTGTTTTCTCCCATGGGATAGTTTGCAAGTGTGTCTCTTCATTCTAAGTGATATGCCCTTAGGGGAAAATGTCATAAGTAAAGTGCACTATTCTTCTTACCCTCTTCCACGTGTCTATTCTTGGATTATTTGCTTGATCAGTGTCCTGGAATTTTTCTTCTGGGCTCCTGTGTTCCCTCAAAGGCATCACTGTTTATGGATAGTGGTGAAAATTATTATACCTATAAATTTATGAGAGCTGGAATCTGTTTAGTCATCTCGCTTCAAATCCCCTGTTTTATATTATATATTCAAATAGATATCTATGAGACAAATTTATAGCCATAATATTATTTTCATTGCTGTTTATTTAAAGATCATTGAAGGTTTAGGCCTTCTTTATGTAATGATTAAATACATTTTTTAGGGGCGCCTGGGTGGCACAGCGGTTAAGCATCTGCCTTCGGCTCAGGGCATGATCCCGGTGTTCTGGGATCGAGCCGCACATCAGGCTCCTCCGCTATGAGCCTGCTTCTTCCTCTCCCACTCACCCTGCCTGTGTTCCCTCTCTCACTGGCTGTCTCTATCTCTGTCGAATAAGTAAATAAATACATCTTAAAAAAATACAGTTTTTACCCCAAATCATCTATGAATGACCTTTAGTTTTGCAATAGTTTTACTCTTGAAGCACCATATCAAGGGCTTAGGTTATCAATGTTTTATTTATTTCTTTATAAAAAAAATTATCATATTACTAATATTGAATTTATTATTATTTTTATTATTATTTATTTATTTTTTAGCCAAAGACATGTTGCAAAATTTCCTCTACTGCTTACTGGTAATACATAAGGTAATATGATTTAAGGTTTTATATATATATATATATATATATATATATATATATATCCATATATATATATATGGATATATATACATGTATATTTATATTTGAATGAAATTATATATATAATATATATATATAATATATATATATATATTTCACTCAAAATGTAAAACAACTTGTTTAACCAATGTCTGAGTTGATCTTCAGTAAAAATGTCAAACAATATTGTAAGACATTTCAGTTAAAGTGTAGGCATTTATTTATTTATTGAATATGTATTTATTTTTGAGAGAAAGAAAGAGCACGAGAGTATGGGGAGGGGTGCAGAGAGAGAGAGAGAGAGAATCCTTTAGCAGACTCCTGGAGCAGACTCCCTGTTGAGTGCAGAGACCCATGTGCAGTTGGATCCCAGGACCCTGAGATCATGACCTGAGCTGAAATCAACAGTTGGATGCTCAACTGACTGAGGCACCCAAGTGCACTGGCTTTCTTTTATTTAAATAAAAAAAATGTATTATGGATATTATTTTATCGATTTCACCAATTTCTTTCATATCTAAATGCTTGGAAGGGAATCCTGGAGGTGCAGTATGTCTTTAATAGTCTTTTGTAACTGAAAATTGAAAAGATATGGAATACAGCATCCATAATTGCTTATGAGATTGACAGTGTTATGTCTTTCCTATTCATTGTGTTAAATGTTACATTTATAGTAAATAGAAGACCCATTATATGTGCTTTGGGCAAATTATAAGACTATAACACAATTCTCTAAATTATCTGTCAGTCTGTTAAGCAGAAATCTTTTAAAAATTAAATAATTTCTTAAAAAAATAACTTAATCCAGTTAAACGTTTAGGCATTACCAAGTTTTTCTCACATTACTGATAGAATCAATAACTGAAATTTTATTTTTATATCTTTTATCAACTCTTCTCTATAAATAACTTGGTTGGGTCTAGCTGAAAAATCCTAAACAGACTCCATGTCTCCATTCCCTGGTGTTATACTGTAAAATAAGAGTAAATTTATTGCGCAACCATAATTAAGATCTCAAATCAGTAGATTTTAAGAATTCAAAGATAGATTATCTTTGATTGGCATTTCTTAACCAGTTGACACGTTTCATAGGAGGACTTAGGCTTTCCCTGAAATCACAGAAATTCTCATGCTGGCTTTGAAAAATAAGCAGACATATGTTATTCAGCTTCATAGAAATGATTCATTTCAACAACCACATAATCTTAGAATGTGACCTTAAGCTTCAGATAAAACTGCAACCCCAGCCAACACCTCGATTTCTACTTTGTGATAAGAAACCCTGGCCTATATAAACTGTGACATAATAAATGTTTGCTATGTATAGCTGCTAAATTGGTGTTAATATGATATACAGTGGGGATGTTGTAACCCACTTTTAACAGAACAGTTCATATTTATTTTAGGGTATAAAGGTTTTTCCTCTTTAGCCACAATAGTCTTCAGCATTATATATCTGTATCATCTATATCTATATCTATATCTATATCTATATTGATATTTATATAGAGTTAGTCATATATGAATATCATTATAAAAATAAATTTGGAGTTTCCTACATGAGATTTGAGAATATGCAGCATACAGTAAACCAAGACTTCCTCATTGAACAAAATATATTATGTTTTCATACAATTACAGTACACAATCCATACAAAGATCAAGATACCCAAGGAAAAGAACTCCAGATTTTAGGATTCATATTCATATTTTAGTTTCCCATGTATAAGACTGATATTCATAGAAAAGGAAAATAAATAAGAACACCCCAGTCATCCATCATCCTGAAGAAGGACAATGTTCAGAAAAATTAAGGATCAATAAGCCTATATCTCAATACAATACCTCTCTTTTCTCCAACCAGTTATGATAAATTCATTTTCATAATGATCCTGCATTCATTCCCATAACTTAGTATGTACAGAGATTGGTCATTCATTTTTTTTTTAAGGATCACTCAAATGAAGACATTGGATTATTCAGAATTCTTTTTTTTTCCTTTTTTTTTTTTTTGCTAAGGTTAAGTTTATGACATGTTAAAAAACACAATAAGTTTAATCAATGCAATGAAACAATTGGATGTTATCATGGGCATTAACCTCTCTTTGTTAACTGATAATATAAAAAATGAATAAATTGTGGGTCTTGTCTTGCAACAAATATTTCATTATAGCAATTGCTTGAACTTACCATACAAATGTAAAATATTTGAAGAAAAAATGCAAAGTGTTTTGATTTCTAAATATTATGTTGTTGTTTATAGTTCTACAAAGATGAGTAAATATTAGTTACTTATTTATATTGATTGAATACATAAATTAGAGCATAAATCAAATAATATAGTAGAAAAAAACAAAGCATAAAAATTATCAGGCAATTTCCTCTGCAGACTTACCCTTCCCCAGCAACTTCTTGAACGCTCTGGCCACTTCCTTGTTGCGGAGGCTGTAGATAAGGGGATTCAGCATGGGAGTAAGGATGGTATAGAAGACAGAGACCATTTTGTCCTGGGTGGGGGAACGATCTGAAGTGGGTCGCATGTATATGAACATGGCTGCTCCATAGTACATTCCCACTACAGTGAGGTGAGAGGAGCAGGTGGCAAAAGCTTTTCGGCGACCCTCCCCAGACCCCATGTGAATAACAGCCATGATAACACGAGCATAGGAAACAAGGACTACTGCTACAGGGCAAAGAAGCATAATAATACAACAGATAAATATCATCCTTTCAAATAACAGTGTGTTGGTGCATGAGAGAGTGAGAAGGGCAGGGACATCACAGAAAAAGTGAAGTATTTCCCGGGCTCCACAATATGAGAATGATAATGCAACTGTAACTACAATTATACCATCAAGGGAGCCAAGAATCCATGAAGAAGCTGCCATGAGACCACAGATTTTCTGGTTCATGAGAACTGAATATCGTAATGGGTGACAAATGGCAACATAACGGTCATAGGCCATTGTAGCCAACAGGAAACATTCTGCTCCAAGCAGGGACAAATATAAGAATATCTGGACTCCACAACCAGCCAGAGAGATGGACATCCTGCCAGACAAGTAGTTGAAGGCCATCTTGGGTACAGTGGTGCAGATAAGCATGAGGTCCATGAGGGATAGTTGGCTGAGGAGGAAGTACATGGGTGTGTGAAGCTGGGTGTCCAGATAGATGAGGAGAACCATAGCAATGTTTCCAATGAAGGCCACTGTGAAGATGCCCAAGACCAGAGAGAAGAGGAAGATGTGGGTGGGGCTGTAATTGAAGATTCCCAGCAGAATGAAGTCTGAGTTGAAGGTCTGATTCTCCCATGCCATGATAAATATGTTGCCTGCATGGAATACAAGAAGTGACACATGGCTGGGATTGTGTTATAGAAATATTAAGCACTTCCCTCCTAAGTCACCCTTTCTACCAAATTGCCTAAGTAAGAGAAAATTGTTTCTCTGGTCATATTTTGTTTTCATTTTTAGACTACATATATTAAAGCATACTTTTAGCTTCATATGATTTTTAACACAACATGCATTGTTGACACACAGAGTAAGTTACATGGTAAAAATATGAGAGTTTTCTCAAGTCATATAATCAGGTTAGAGTAACTAATCAACCCCTATGTGTAGTGTAGATTATCCATCCATAAAAAACCCATTATGATCATGAAAGGCATACATTTCTGAGAAGTTGATGAGGTTTTCTTTCTTTATATTTCCCATTAAACTGAGCATAACAATTCTGCTGAAGAGTAGAGAGAATCATGTATTGATGGAAATGAGACAAGGTTAATCAAATGTCAGATAAATAGAAGACATTGAGAAATCAACAATCAGATGTCCATTAAGTAATATTTATTCTAATAAAGGTGAATTGAGTGGAAATAGCTCCTCATAAACGTACCCTTTCCTCATTCATCTCTAAAAACTATGTGTGTATGGATCACTGTGGTGGCTCAGTTGGTTAAGCAACTGCCTTTGGCTCAGGTCATGATCTCAGTGTCCTGAGATCAAGCTCCACGATAGTCTCCCTGCTCAGTGGGGAGTTTTCTTCCTCTCCCTCTGCCCCTTTCCTCTGCTCATGGACTCACCCTCTTTGTCAAATAAATAAGTAAATAAATAAATAATAAATAAAATCTTTATATCTATATTCTGTATTTTCACAGAATATAGATATTCTTTTCCTTTTTTTACCTCACCTGTCAAGAGACAAAACATTATTTTACTTTCTTTCCTAACGGTCCCTGACCGATTTGAAAATACATGTACTGGGTGTTTTACACAAGTAATGACTCATGGAACTTTACATCAAAAACTAGGGATGTACTGTATGGTGACTAACATAATATAATAAAAAATATTATTATTAAAAAAAAAGAAAATACATGCCATCTCTACCAACTTTGTGTCCTCCTAAGCTCTTTATTTCTGCAGTACTCATCAATTCTGTGTATGTAATATTTCAGTTATAATTCAGGTATTCAATAAAGCCTACATTCTTAATCCATTATAAATTCTCTTAGATATATTCCTTACATTTATAATGCTTATGAAGAAGCTAAACCCACACAGTGTAAATAAGTATAGCTTAATTTTTCAGGTATTATTTTCTACTCTTCATACATATAATTGCTAATTAAATGCTTCTGACACAATCTTTTAAATTTATTCAAACGTGCCTTTATGCATATTATAGAAAAACCTTCAAACATTCTTACTGAAAAATGCACATGAGTTTTCAAGCTTCCTTTTAAAATATATTGCCCAACAGAAAATTATCACATCATTTTACTCAGTAGAATTTCAGTTCTTCTAAAAAGCAGTATGTCATTTCTATTTCACTGTTAAGTTTTTGTGTCTTTAGTAAGAGGAGAATGACTTCCCCATTAACATTATGTAGTCTATCTAGAACAGCCATATAGGTTCAGTTATCCTAATATGCATTCAACTAAACTCTCCTGTCTCACTTTTCTCTCCCTTACTCACTATCCCTCTCAAATTTCTCTCTAACTCATTCTTTTTCTTTAATATGCATACTGTCTTCCCATGTTCAGCTGATATCCACTGTCTTTATTTAGTGAATATTGCTCCTTTGCTGTGCTCTTCCTATCCCAATCTTTTAAATCCCCTTTCCCCAGTATGCAGTTCTTGAAGCTGATGAGTATAACAAAAATAAGTGGTGATGCCTTTGGGAAAGGCTCATCAGTATTTCTAAAAAGCCCATCTTACATTAAAGAGGGCATGTGATATGATGGGCCCTGGGTGATTTACTCAGCTAACAAATCACTGAACATTATATAAAAACTAATGAAGTACAATACCTTGGCCAATTGAATTTAAATTTAAAAAGCCCACCTTATTTGCATCATACCTCAATATTACAAACAAAATTAACTTTCTATTCTTTCCTTCACCCAACACTACTTTTAGGTTTTCCCAAAGAATAATTGTATTGTGTCGCTCCTCTTAAAACCTTAATTCTCAAAAGTCTCAAATTGTCTGTAGAGCAGATTTTCATCTCCTTTCTGGTCTTCTTTTGAGATATTGTAGAAAGTCATTTAAGACTCTAATATTCAAACAGATATCTCCAAGATATCTGTTCTCCATTTCCCAATATGAACTTTATGCATTACTATTTACATTTCCCAAAGATACAAGAAATAAATCTGAGCTTAAGTCTCTTTTTAGGAATGTCTACTCTTCTACAATCCTTCACCTTTATAAATCACATCTCCCTTCAAATTCCAACACAGCAGTATATTTCTCCATGCCTCTTTCTTCAGTCTATAGCTAGCAAGCTCTACATATACTAAACTTACAGGAGATGTATGACCTCTTCCTCTATTCTATATGAAAGGAAAATATTACAGACCTTCAGGTCAGAGAAGCCCGAGCTTACAATCGTGCTCTATCACCAACTTGTATGTCAACAGGTAGGTTAACTGATATCTGAGATTATATTTTTAAGCCCCTCTATCATTCACAATGTTGTTATAAAGTAGAATGAGTTAATTCTTTAAAGGTCTTCATCAAAATATGTGTATCATACCTTGAATTAATCATATGAACATTACCATCATTATTCACATCCTTGTCACACACACCCCCATCTTGCAATAATCTCCAGTGCTATTCCACTTTATTATTTAAAAATATTATATTTTTCTTACTAGATTGTTTGTTCCTGACTGGTAAGCTATATGCTTATTTTATATGTGTCTAATCCAACTAAAATGGTTTGCAGAAAGATGAAGGCCATAAGATCGTCACAAGTGATTGGAAGCAAGAAAAAATAGACCGCTTGCACTGGAGAGTTTTGCCATGATTTTCAACTTAGCATTTATAATACTTTTCTAAATAATGCCTTACATTATTTAGCATCTTCACAAGTATTATTTAATTTAATCTTCAAAAGGACTTCTGACAAATATAAGAAACACATTAATTTTACAGAGAATATAAATGGGAAAGTTGCAGATCGACATGAAATAGTGCCTCCCTATACAAATTATTTGAGAATATCAAAATTTCTAATGATATGGATTTTAAATAAATTTTATTCCATTTGGTTGAATTCCAGAATGTCATAGATATTTTGCTATATACGGTCTCCCTCAGTCTTACCTTCCAGGTGTTTTCAAGAAGATACTACTTGCAGAGTAACTGAAAACCTTTAAATTTCCAGAGAAAAACTATGAAAGCTATTTTACTAAGTCATCAGTGATTTAATTTTACAGTTCCTCCAGAGAATTCAGTCCCTGATCTTCAATTATAGTACTTTATGTTAGCATCAACTTTTTCTCTGCGGGCCTCAAACAATTAGTTTTCAACTTGGAAATATGAGTTTCATTGATATTTAATTTCAAATCCAAAGTCCTGTCACCTTGATTGATAATTTGGTTCTCTTCTGTTTCCTGATTCCTTCTTATATTAATTATGACGTTTTCACTCTTTTTAAAAATATTTTTTATTTATTTATTTATTTATTTATTTATTATTTCTACACCCAACATGGGGTTTGGACTCACAACCTGAAGATCAAGGTTCACATGCTCCACTAACTGAACAAGCCAGGCACCCCAATCTCTCATATCTTTAAACTCTTAATCAACTCTATAAGATTAAGGGGAAAAACAGGCAGTTGAATTTCTATTATTAAATAAAATAAATAAATGGCTCATTGTGGTTTGACCTTAGTTACCTCTAAATAGTGTTCTGTTAAAGTTCACCAGTATTTTCAAACTGATAAATGAAGTAATCTTATTCTCATCATTCAACTTATGATTCCTATACTTGACATTTTATCACTGTTTCAAATGATTCTTTGTTTGAAAGCTGCTATTGGTGATTACTCTTTTCTGATTCTACTACTAATTGTCTTACCACCATCCTCAAATACACTAAGTTCATTTTCTCTTCATAAAATATTTTGATTTCCTAAGACTTTGTTTGCTTGTTTCAAGTTCTTTTTTTTTATGATTTTATTTATTTATTTATTTGACAGAGATAGAGACAGCCAGCTAGAGAGGGAACACAAGCAGGGGGAGTGGGAGAGGAAGAAGCAGGCTTATAGCGGAGGAGCCTGATGTGGGGCTCGATCCCATAACGCGGGGATCACACCCTGAGCCGAAGGCAGACGCTTAACTGCTGTGCCACCCAGGCACCCCTGCTTGTTTCAAGTTCTTAATTAAATTCCAGTTAGTTAACATATAGTGTAATATTAGTTTCAGTAGAATTTAGTAATTCATCACTTACATCCATCACACTGTGCCATCACAAGTGCACTCCCTAATAGGATCACACATTCAGAGTACCCCCGGCCCATCTCCCTCCGTTAACCCTCAGTTTGTTCTCTAGAGTTAAGAGTCTGTTTTATGGTTTGCCTCCCCCTGCCATATTCATCAGTTTTGTTTCTGAAATTCCACATATAAGTGAAATCATATGGTATTTATCTTTCTCTGACTGAAATTCTTCCCTTAGTATAATACAAAAAAGATGAAATCTTGCCATTTGCAACTATGTGGATAGAACTAGATTTCCTAAGACTTTTGGACATGTCTTTCTCTTTCTCATGTATTCACACCTATGAAGACACTATCTGTCTATTTTCAACCAATATATTTTCTTTTCTGAATTACAGATGCTAGTAAAGGCCAACAATTTATATTTACTTTGATATTACTTTCTTGCCTCATGCTCACTATACTATATTCTGAACTTTTATCTTCCAATGAATCTACTGCTTTCTAAAAATCTATTTGAGCTTGTAAGTCATCTCCATCACTTTAATGGCATTCTTTTTTAAGTGTTATGTAAGAACAATATTTTAGAAGGGAAATGTCTGTGTTTTCATGATACTTCCTGATTGTGTGAAAGAATTAACGGACCATTTTATGTACTCAGTAGCTATGTAAACAGAAAGAGCAATTTATTTCATCATGTTCTCAAAATCATTTTGTATTTCAAAGAATTTCATTTAAGAATAATTTAGAAAGAAAATGGAAATATAATTTCACATTTTTAAACATATGACCATTTTTTTAAACTTTCATCCATCTTTTTTTTTTCTCTTTTATGTTATGTTAGTTACCATACACTACTTCATTAGTTTTTGATGTAGCATTCCATGCTTCATTGTTTGACCAATTTTTATAGAATCATATCTTGGATTGGATCCTCTTTCTACACTGATTGATAATGCCATTTACTACATTTCCATATTATATATTCTGATTCTGAACCTCTTACATGGATTCTTTTTTTTAATTTCTAATTTTTTTATTATTATTATAAAAATAATAAAATATAAAAAATAATTTTAAAACTAGTTATTTAAGATTATTTATGTATTTATGTATTTATTTATTTGAGGTAAAGAGAGATAGTGAGAGAGACTGTGTGTGAGAAAGATATCACAAGCAGAGGGGAAGGGTAGAGGGAGAAGCAGACTCACCCTTAGGCAGGGAGCCCAATGTGGGACTTGATCCCAGGACACTGGGATCATGACCTTAGCCAAAAACAGACGCTTAATTGACTGAGACACCCAGGTGCCCCTTTTAATTTTTTTTTAAATTGAAGTGTTGGTTTTTATTCCTATAGCTGAAAACATTTATGTCACTGATGATTTCATCTTTTGCCGTTATTCTTTTTAAAGTTTTATTAAGTGTGATTTTACATTATTTTCCATATTAATCTTAGAATTAGTTATTTTTTCCCCTCAAAACTGCGTGGTTTATGTTGCAATTGCAGCATATGTGGGTTCCTGAAGACATTGAACAATACCACATTATCTTCAAACTGCTTAAACGTAGGAGTGCCTGGGTGGCTCAGTTGGTTAAGCCTCTGCCTTCAGCTCAGCTAATGAGCCCAGGGTCCTGGGATCAAGCCCTACAGAAGGCTCCCTACTCAGGAGGGGAGTCTGCTTCTCCGTCTTCCTCTGCCCCTCCCCTTGCTTGTGCTCTCTCTCTCTCAAATAAATAAATAAAATCTTAAAAATACCCAAATTGCTTAAATCCAGATTTAACATAATAAACCTAATAATTTTGTATTTCAGTCACATATGAAGTTACACAAGATACAGATGTAGTGAAAAGAAGGGGCACATGAACCCCAATGTCGATAGCAGCAATGTCCATAATGCCAAGATGCCCTTGAACAGACGAATGGATAAAGAAGTTGTTGTCCATATATACCATGTAATATTACTCAGCCATCAGAAAGGATGAATACCTACCATTTGTGTCAGCATGTTTAGAACTGGAGGGGATTATGCTAAGTGAAATAAGTCAAGCAGAGAAAGACAATTTTCATATGATTTCACTTATATTTGGAACATAAGGAATAGCATGGAGGCCATTAGGAGACTATGGACTCCAGGAAACAAACCAATAGTTTCAGAGGGGAGAGGAGTGGGGGGGGGATGGCTTAGCCTGGTGATGGGTATTAAAAATGGCATGTATTGCAATGAGCACTGGGTGTTATATGCAAAAAATGAATCATAGAACACTACATCAAAAACTAATGAAGTTCTGTATGGTGACTAACAAAACATAATAAATAATTAGGGAAAAAAGGAAGAAAGAGTTATTCATAATCAAACAATTTCTAAACTACTTGAATGATTTCCTAATTCTGGATCATAAGTAGAATTTGCTGAGTATTAATAGCTATGAACAAAATTGCTGACTTCTACTTTACGTGAAAATATAAGGTAGGTTATCAACAGATTGATCTCCACATTGCCAATATCAGAAAATGCTTGCAAATGCAGTTCTGAGAATTTTTATCTGTCCACATGCTTACTATTAATTAGTAATATCCATCTTTAGAAATTTTCCTAATCTATTGAATAAAAAGAAATAATCATTGTTAAATTGCCATTTATCTGAATATTAATGAAATTATGCATCTTTCCAGATAAATGTTTTTTGTTTTGTTTCAGAAATTTTTAATATGTAATGATATCTTGAATATTTTAGTTTGTTTGTTTGTTTTTAAGTAGGTTCCATGTCCAGTGTGGAGCCCAGTGCGGGGCCTGAACTCACAACCCTTAGATCAAGACCTGAGCTGAGATCAAGAGTTGGACACTTAACAGACTGAGCCACCCTGGCGCACCTGGTTGTACATTTTAGACTTGGAAAATATCATCTTCCAGTCTGTCTTAGTGTGTTAGCTTTGGCCATGATCTCCTTTTCTAGATGAATATTCTTAATCTTCAAGTAATTAAATAACACTATATTAATCTTTTGTTGTTAAATAGATTTTTTATTCTCTATATGAAATATATCATTTTATATGCTATGTTCAAATAATTCTGTGGCATTACATAACATATTTAAATCTTTAACCAATCTTGAGTCCATCTTCTATATACAATTAAGTAAAAATCAAAATTTGTTTTTCTCCTTAGAGTATTATGGATTTTTGTTTTGCATTTATAGCTCTGATCCATTCTGTGGTATTTTTTGTGAAGAATATTGGTCTGTATCTAGATACATTTTGCATCATGTGAATGTTCATTTGTTGCATAACTGTTAAGAAGATTATATTTGTTTCATTGTTTTGCCTTTTCCCCTTTACCAAAACTCAGTTGCTTATATTTGTGAGGGTCTATTCCTGGACTATTATGCACCATTGAGCTACCTGTCTATTTTGTCAATACAACACTGGTTTGATTACTTTCATTTTATAATACATCTTGATGTTGGGTAATGTCAGCCTTTCAACTTTCTTTTTCTCATTCAACACTTTTGGCTTTTCCAAGTTCTTTGCCTTCCATATAAACTTTAGCAAAATTTTGTTAATATACACAAAATAACTCCAGGGATTTTGAATGAAACTTCATCAAATCTGTTCAACTTGTACAAACAAACAAAAACTAGCATCTTGACAAATTTAAATCTTCCTGTTCATGAACATGGATTATCCCTCCTTTTTTTTTTTAGTTTTTTTTTTTTCCTTTTGTAACTTTCATCAGAATTTTCTACTTTCTTCATAATAGACTTTTGCTAGATTAATGTCTATTTTATTTTCGGTGGTGCTGATGCAAAGGGGAATGTGTTTTTAATTTTAAGTTATAGTTGTTCAATGGTAGTATATAAGAAAACAACGGATTTTGTATATTAGTCTTCAATCATGTGACTTTGTTACAATCACTTATTAGTTCCAGGAGGTTTTATTTTTTATTTGGTTGATTCTTAGCTATTTTCCACAGACATAATATCCTCATGAACAGATGCTGTTTTATTTTCTTTTTCCCAATCTTTATTCTCTTTATTTCCCTTTCTTGTCTTATTCCATTAGCTAGGACTACCAATACAGTGTTGAGTGAGAGTAGTGAGATGTGACATCCTTCATCCTGATCCTAATGGAAATGACACTAATTTTTCACCACTAAGTATGATGTTAGTTTAGGTGTTTGTAGATATTCTTTATCAAGTTGAGAGAATTCTCTTGTATCCCTGTTTAGCTGAGAGTTTTTATCATGTAAAATCAGGAGCTTGATTTTACCAAAAAATCTGCATATATTTATATGATCATGTTATTGTTCTTTAGTTTGTCAATGTGATGAATGGCATTAATTTATTTTTGAATGTTGAACCAGACTTACATGTCTAAAATAAATCCCACTATGTCAGGATGTATAATTGAATTTATATACCATTGAATTGCATTTAATAGTATTTTTGAGAAAGACATTCATGAGAGATATTGGTCTATAGTTTCCTTTTCTTAAAATGTTTTGTCTGGTTTTAGCATGAGAGTAATGCTGACCTCATAGAATGACTTATAAAGTATTCCCTCTGCTTCCATGGACTGGAGATAACTGAAGAGAATTAGCATGATTTCTTTCTTAATTGTTTAATAGAATGTACCATTGAACCATTTCTAGGCTTGTTGATTTCTACTTTGGAAAGTTGTTAATTATTGATTCAAATTTCTTTAATAAGTATAGACCAATTAAGATTGTCTATTCATTCTTGGGTGAGTTCTGGCACAATGTGTATTAAAGCAATGTGTTCATTTCACGTAGGTTATCAAATCTCTTGTCATAGAATTTTTAATAGTATTCTTATATTATCTCTCTAAAATTTGCATTGAATATATAGTAATATTTCTTCGTCCATTTCTGAAATTAGTAATTTGGGTTTTCTAATTTTTTCCCCTTAACCCGATTAGAGGCTTATTGATTTTACTGATTTTTTTCAAATAATCAGTTCCTGCTTTGGTTGATTTTCTTCACTTACTTCCCATGTTAATTTTCATTAATTTTTGCTCTGATTTTATTTTATTTTTTTAATTCTGATTACTTTAGTTCTGCTTTGCCCTACTTTTCTTAGTTTACTAAAATGGAAGTTTATATAACTAGAATTTTCTTCCTTTTTTGTTGAAGGTGAAATTTTTTCCTTTAAGATTGGCTTTCACCACATCCCACAAATTTTGATAAATTGTTTTCATTTTCATTTGTTTCAAACTATTTTTAATTTCTCTTTTTTTAAAAGAAATTTTTAAAATATTTTATTTATTTATTGGACAGAGAGAGAGACAGTGAGAGAGGGAACACCAGCATGGGGAGTGGGAGAGGGAGAAGCAGGCTTCCCACTGAGCAGGGACCCCAATGCAGGGCTCGATCCCAGGGCCATGGGATCATGACCTGAGCTGAAGGCAGACACATAATGACTGAGCCACCCAGGCACTCTAAACTACTTTTAATTTATCTTGAGAGATTTTCTTTGACATATGTATTATTTAGAAATGTGTTGTTTAATCTTCACACATTGAGGATTTTTCACCTTTCTTTTATTGATTTCTAATTTAATTTCATTGTGGTCTGAAAGCAGAAATTGTATAAGTTGTGTTTGTCTAAATGGCTGAATGGCTTAGAATGTGTTCTATCTTGGTGAATGTTCCATGTGAGCTTGAAAAGACTGCATGTTCTGCTCTTTTTGGATCAAGAATTTCGTAGATGTCAATTACATGAAGTTGATTGGCAGTACTTTTAAGTTCAACTATGCCCTTACTAATTGTTCTGCCTTCTACATCTGTCCATTTCTGATATAAGATTTTGAGGTTTCCAACTATAATAGCATATTCATTTATTTCTCCTTGCAAATATGTCAGTTTTGGCCTCACATATAATGATAATCTGTGAGGTGCATACACATTAAGGGTTGTTATGTCTTCTTATAGATTTGACTGCTTTGTCATATGTAATGCAACTCTTTATCTCTGATAACTCTCCTTGCTCTGAAGTTTGCTTTGCCTGAAATTGATACAAATACTCCAGCATTTGTTTGATTATTATTAGCATGGTATATCTTTCTCCATGCCATTTAATTTTAATTTATATGTATCTTTATATTTAAAGTGGGTTTCTTGTAGACCACATATAGAGTGTGTCTTTTGATCCACTCTGACAATCACTGTCTTTTAGTTGGTACATTTAGATCATTGACATTTAAATTAATTATTGATATATTTGGATTAATATCCACTTATGTTACTCTTTTTCAATTTGTTTTCCTTGCTTTTTTCCTCATTTTTGTCTTGCACAATTTTTCTTTTTTGTTTTATTTTATTTATTTTTTAATTTTATTTTATATTTTTATATTTAATTCAATTAGCCAAGGTGTAATACATCATTGGTTTTTGATGATTCATCAGTTCAGTATAACACCCAGTGCTCATCACATTGCAATTGAGCCTTATATATGATTTCATTTTCTCTCCTTTCAAGCAAATTATATCTTGTTTTCTTTTCTTTTTTACTTTGTTAGTTATTTCCCTAGAGTTTGCAATATGCAATTATGACTACTCTTAAGTCCACTTTAAGATTACACTATATCTCTTCACCAATACGTCACATACCTTATAGTAGCCAAGTATTCTTTCTTCTTCCTTCCCATCCTTGCCTCACTGTTACCATGCATTTCACATATGCATGATTTATATTTATCAAAACCATATTTGTTAATATTTCAAACAAACTTATGTGAGATCGAATACAAATCTTTCTTTTACCTTAAACTACACCTTCTCTTATGCTCTTCTTTTCTTTATGTAGATAAAATTTCTGAATTGTGTAATTTTTCTTCTCTCTGAAGAACTCTTTTTAATATTTCTAGAAAGGCAGGTACTAGCAATAAATTCCCACAATTTTTGTCTGAGAAAGTATTTATTTTTCTTCACTTTTGAAAGATAATTTTAAAGGTTTCATAATTCTGAATTTTTCTTTTCTGTCAACACTTTAAACATTTCATTCCATTCTTTTTTCCCTTGCATTACATCTGAGAAGTCAAATGTAATTCTTATATTTTACTCCTTTAGAGTAAATCCGTATTTCCCACATACCTTAGCTTCTTTAAAATTTATTCCTTATCTTTGATTTATGGAATTTGAACGTTATAAATCTAGGTGTAGTTTTTTAAATTTTTCTCCATTTTTAATTGAAATTCCAGTTAGTTAATATACTGGAATATTGTAATATTAGTAATTGTAATATTAGTTTCAGGTGTAGAATTTAGTGATTCATCACTTTCGTACAACACCAAGTGCTCATCACAAGTGCCCTCCTTAATACTGATCACCTATTCAACCAGTCCCCTCCCCAACTCCCTCCATCAACTCTGTTTGTTCTCTACAGTTAAAAGTCTGGTTTTGGTTTGCCTTTCTTTTCCCCACTATTTTCATTTTTTTTTTGGTTTCATTTCTTGAATTCCACATGTGTGTGAAGTCCTATGGCATTTCTTTCTCTGACTCATTTTGCTTATAATAATCTCTAGTTCCATCAACATCTTTGCAAATGGCAAGGTTTTCTCTTTGTTCATTTGTTTGCTTTATCTTTTGTTTTTTACATTTATCCTGCTTGGTTTGGTGGTATTTCCTGAACTTTCTGAATCAGTGATTTGGTGTCTGCCATTAATTTGAAGGTAATTCTTACTCATTATTATTTTGGATATTTCTTTCGTTCCTTTATCTCTTTCTTCCTGTTCTGATATTATCTTTATATTCACATTACACATTTTAAATTTCCCAGTTTCTTCTTTTAAAAAAAAAATTAGTCTCTTATTTCTTTACTTTTCAGTACTTTAAATTGACATACCCTCAAGTTGAGAGATTCTACAGCCATGTCCAGTATAATAATGAGCCCATCAAAGGTATTTGTAATATTACAGTGTTTTTCATCTGTAGAATTAATCTTTAATTTTTATTAGAATTTTCATCTACTGCTTACATTATCTATTCTTGCATTTCTTTTTTTTTCTTTTTAAGACTTTATTTATTTATTTGATAGAGACAGCCAGTGAGAGAGGGAACACAAGCAGGGGGAGTGGGAGAGGAAGAAGCAGCCTCCTAGCAGAGAAGCCTGATGTGGGGCTCGATCCCAGAACACTGGGATCATGCCCTGAGCCAAAGGCAGATGCTTAACGACTGCGCCACCCAGGCGCCCCTATTCTTGCATTTCATATATGTTTTTCTTCTTTTTCTTTAAATCCTTTTTATTATTTTTTAATTTAAATTCAATTAGCCAACATATTACATCATTAGTTTTGATGTATTTTGAATGATTCATTAGTTGCGTATAACACTCAGTGATTATCACATCATGTGCCTTTCTTAATGCCTATCACCCAGTTACCCCATCCCCCACCCACCTCCCTTTCCACAAAAGTCAGTTTGTTTCCTGGAGTCAAGACTATCTCATGGTGTCTCTCTTTCTGGTATCTTCCTATTCCATTTTCCCTCCTTTCCCCTATCATCCTCTCTACTATTTATTATATTCTACATATGAGTGAACCTATATGATGATTGTCTTTCTCTGATTTACTTATTTCAATTAACATAATACCCTCCAGTTCCATCCATGTCGATGTAAATGATGGGTATTCATACTTTCTGATGGCAAAGTAATATTTCACTGTAATATATACCACTCTTCTTTATCCATTCATCCGTTGAAGGACATTTTTGCTCTTTATAAAGTTTGGCTATTGTGGACATTGCTACCATGTACATTAGGGTGCATGTGCCCCTTTTTCACTACATCTGTATTTTGGAGTAAATACCCAGTAGTGCAATTGCTGGGTTGCAGGGTAGCTCTATTTTTAATGTTTTGAGGAAATTCCATACTGTTTTTCAGAGTGGCTGTGCCAGCTTGCATTCCTACCAAAAGTGTAAGAGTGTTCCCCATTCTCCACATGCTCACCAACATTTGTTGTCCCCTATCTTGTTAATTTTAGCCATTCTAACTGGTGTAAAGTGATATGTCTTTGTGGTTTTGATTTGTATTTTGCTGATGACAAGTGATGTGGAGCATTTTTTCATGTGTCTGTGGCCATTTGTATGTCTTCTTTGGAGCAATGTCTGTTCATATCTTTAGTGCATTTATTTTTTTAATATGTTATTCATTTATTAGAGAGAGAGCGAGAGAGAGCACGAGTGGGGTATAGGGCAGGGGGAGAAGCAGAATCCTTACAAGCAGGGAGTCCAAAGTGGGGCTCAATCCCAAGACCCTGGGATAAGACTTGAGCCAAAGGCAGACACTGAACCAACTGAGCCACCCAGGCACCCTTGCCCATTTCTTGAATGGGTTATTTGCTTATTGAGTGTTGAGATTCAGGACTTCTTTATACATCTTGGATACCAGCCCTTTATCTATTATGTCATTTGCAAATATCTTCTCCCATTCCGTGGGGTGACTTTTAGTTTTGTTGACTGTTTCCTTTGCCATACAGAAGCTTTTTATCTTGATGAAGTCCCAAAAGTTCATTTTTGTTTTTGTTTCCCTTGCTTTTAGCTATGTGTCTTGCAAGAAGTTGCTGTGGCCAAGGTCGAAGAGGTTACTGGCTGTATTCTTCTCTAGGATTTTGATGGATTCCTGTCTCACATTGAGGTCTTTCATCCATTTTGAGTTTATCATTTGGTATGGTATAAGAGAATGGTCCTGTTTCATTCTTTTGCATGTGGCGGCCCAATTTTCCTACCATTTATTGAAGGGACTGTATTTTTTTTCCATTGGATGTTCTTTCCTGCCTTGTCAAAGATTCGTTGACCATAGAGTTGAGGGTCCATTTCTGGGCACCCTATTCTGTTTCATTGATCTATGTGTCTGCATTTGTGCCAGTACCATGCTATCTTGATGATCACAGTTTTGCAATATAGTTTGAAATCAGTCATTGTGATGTACCAGCTTTGGTGATCATTAACAGCATTACCCTGGAGATTCAGGGTCTTTTCTTGTTCCATACACATTTTAGGATTGTTTGTTCTAGGTGTGTAAAAAATGTCAAAGGTATCTTGATAAGGATATCATTGAATATGTAGATTGCTCTGGGTGGCATAGACATTTTACCAATGTTTATTCTTTCAATCCATGAGCATGGAATGCTTTTCCATCTTTTTGTGTATTCTGTATGAAATTTTTTTCATAAGTGTTCTGTAGTTTCTAGAGTATAGATCCTTTACAAGCACTTTGGCTATGGTTCCTCCTATTAATCTTATGGTTTTCAGTGCTTTTGTAAATAGGATTTATTCCCTAATTTCTCTCTCTTCAGTCACTTTGTTAGTGTATAGAAAAGCAACTGATTTCTGTGCATTGATTTTGTATCCTGCCACATTGCTGAATTTCTGTGAGTTCTAGTAATTTGGGGGTGGAGTCTTTTGGGTTTTCCACATAAAATGTCATGTTATCTGAGAAGACAGAGAGTTTGACTTCTTCTTTGCCAGTTTGAATGCCTTTTATTTCTTTTTGTTGTCTGATTGCTGATGCTAAGACTTCTACTACTATGCTCAACAAGAGTGGTGAGAGTGGGCATCCTTGTCATGTTCCTAACCTTAAGGGAAAAGCTCTCAGTTTTTCCCCACTGAGAATGATATTCACTGAGGGCTTTTCATTCATAGCCTAATGATATTGAGGTATGTTCCCACTATCCCTATACTCAGGAGTTTTAATGTTGTATTTTGTTGAATGCTTTGTCTACATCAATTGAGAGGATCAATATGGTTCTTGTCTTTTCTTTTATTTATGTACTCTATCACATTATTTGATTTGCAAATGTTGAACCACGCTTGCATCCCAGGAATAAATCACACCTGGTCATGGTGAATAATCTTTTTAATGTCATGTTGGATCCTATTGGCTAGTATCTTGGTGAGTATTTTGACATCCATGTTCATCAGGGATATTGGTCTGTAATTCTCCTTTTTGATAGGGTCTTTGTCTGGTTTGGGATCAAGGTAATGCTGGCCTCATAGAACGAGTTTGGAAGTTTTCCTTACGTTTCTATGTTTTGAAACAGCTTCAGTAGAATAAGTATTATTTCATTCTTAAATGTTTGATAGAATTCCCCTGGAAAGCCATCTGGCCCTGGACTCTTGTGTTTTGGGAGGTTTTTGATTACTTCTTCAATTTTCTTGCTGGTTATGGGTCTGTTGAGATTTTCTATTTCTTCCTGTTTCGGTTATGTTAGTTTATAAATTTCCAGGAATGTATTCATTTCCTCCAGATTGCCTACTTTGTTGGCATATAGTTGCTCATAATATGTTCTTAAAATTCTCTCTATTTCCTTGGTGTTGGTCATGATCTCCCCCCTTTCTTTCATGATTTTATTAATTTGGGTCCTTTCTCACTTCTTTTGGATAAATCTGGTGAGAGGATTTCAATCATATTAATTCTTTCAAAGAACCAACTTTTAGTTTCGTTGATCTGTTCTACTGTTCTTCTGGTTTCTATTTCATTGATTTCTGCTCTAATCTTTATTATTTCTCTTCTCCTTCTTGATTTAGGCTTTATTTGCTTTTCTTTCTCCAGGTCTTTTAGGTGTAAGGTTAACTTGTGTGTTTGGGATTTTTCTAATTTTTTGAGAGAGGCTTGTATTGGTATGTACTTCCATTTTAGGATGACCTTTGCTGTATCCCAGAGTTTTTTGAACAGATGTGCTTTCATTCTCATTGTTTCAGTGAATTGTTTAAGTTCTTTAATTTCCTGGTGGACCCATTAATTCTTTAGCAGGGTACTCTTTAATCTCTAATATTTGAGTTCCTTCCAAATTTCCTCTTGTGTTTGAATTCCAGTTTCAAAGCATTGTGGTCTGAAATTACACAGGGAATAATCTTAATCTTTTGGTATTGGTTGAGACCTGATTGGTGATCCAGTATGTGATCTATTCTGGAGAAAATTCCATGTGCATTCAAGATTTTTTTCCATAATTGCTTTGAGCATATTAATCATAGCTATTATAAATTCCTAGTCTGAGAATGAAACATCGTTGCTATATCTGAATCTGATGTTAAGGCTTGTTTTGTCTCTTCAGACTAAATTTTGTGACTCTATGTATGCCTTGGTAATTTTTCTTGAAAGCCAAACATAATACTGGATAAAAGGAATTCAGTAATCTTTTCCTCAGAGCTTTCTATCCTCGTTCCCATAGAGTTTTCTGCTCAGGTAACTTGTAATTTTCTTTATCCACTTATTTTACTTTTCAATTTTTGGCACACTAATTTGCCTAGTGACCTGAATTGTACAAGAAACCTTAAAGGGTTATTGACATTTGTTTGTTCATCATTTTGCTTATTGTTAGGATGGAGTGACAACATCGAAGCTCCTTACATACTGAACCAGGAACCCACATATTATTTGAGTCTTGATTTGGAAAAAAAAAAAGTATTTTGTATTAAAAGTTCTGAGACAGGGCTCCTGGGTAGCGCAGTTGTTGAGCGTCTGCCTTCAGCTCAGGGCATGATCCTGGCATTACGGGATCGAGTCCCACATCGGGCTCCTCCGCTGGGAGCCTGCTTCTTCCTCTCCCACTCTCCTGCTGTGTTCCCTCTCTCGCTGGCTGTCTCTCTGTCACATAAATAAATAAAATCTTTAAAAAAAAAAAGAGTTCTGAGACAACTGGAAAAATGTGAGTAATTTATCTTTAAGATTTTTAAGGCACATAATAACATAGTTATATTTGTTAAACAGTTTTCTTTCTTAGAGATACATGCTGAAGTATATATTGGTAATACATAATTTGAAATTTTGTTTTTTTGTGTTAATGATAAGACAATAAGCTTTTATTTTTGGTTTACTGTGAAGAACTCGAGGAGGTGTGGAGCGTACAGTACATAGCATAACCTAAAGGACTGTGTAAAAATTCTTTCCACTGGACTCAAAGATTTGCTTATATAATTTGCTAATTGATCTACTTTTCTTTCTTTCTTTCTTTCTTTCTTTCTTTCTTTCTTTCTTTCTTCTTTCTCTTTTCTTTCTTTTTAAGGATCAGGTGTAGAATTTAGTGATTTGTCACTTATATACAACACCCAGTGCACATCACAAGTGCCTTCTTTAATACCCATCACCTGTGTAACCCATACTCCCACTTATCTCCCCTCTGGTAACATTCCGTTTGTTCTTTATAGTTAGGAGTGTGTTTCTGAGTTTTCCTCTTTTTCCCTCCCATGTTCGTTTGTTTTATTTTTTAAACTCCACATATGAGTGAAATCATATGATATTTGTCTTTCTCTGGCTGACTTATTTCACTTAGCGTAATACTCTCTACTCCATCTACACAGTTGCAAATGGAAGATTCATCAATTTTGACAGTTGAGTAATATTCCATTATATATATATATATATATATATATATATATATATATTCTCCTTTCTTTTATATCCATATAAATATAGATACAGATGATAAAGATATATATATATATATATATATATATATATATATATATATCCCTTCTTTATCCATTCATCAGTCATTGGACATTTGGACTCTTTCTGGAATTTGGCTACTGTTGATAATGTTGCTATAAACATCAGTGTGCATATATCCCTTCAAATCAGTATTTTCTATTTTTTGGGTACATATGTAGTAGTGCTATTGCTGGATCATAGGGTAGTTCAGTTTTTAACTTTTTGATGAACTTCTATGCTGTTTTACAGTGTGGCTACACCAGTTTGCATTCCCACCAACAGTGTAAGAGGGTTTCCCTTTTTTTGTATCCTTTCCAACACCTGTTCTTTTCTGCATTGTTGATTTTAGCCTTTTTGACTGTTGTGAGGTGATATCTCATTGTAGTTTTGATTTATATTTCCCTGACGATGAGTGATGTTGAGCATCTTCTCATGTGCTTGTTAGCTATTCAGATGTCTTGTTTGGAAAATTGTCTATTCATGGCTTCAACCCAGTTTTTAACTGGATTGTTTGCTTTCTGGGTGTTGAATTTTATAAATTCTTGTAGATTTTTAATAACACTTTATGAGGTATGTCATTTGCAAATATCTTTTCCCAATCCATAAGTTGCCCTTTAGGTTTGTTGATTTTTTCCTTTTTGGGCAGAACAAACCCTAAGATTCACTTTCTTTGCAGGTTATTGGTCTGTTCAACTTTTCCCATTTTTTCTGGTTTCAATTTCAGTAGTGTATATGTTTCTGGGAATTTATCCATTTCATCCAGTTTGTCTGATTTGGTGACGTATAATTCACCCCCAATTTGGGAGTGCTCAAATATATAAATCAATAGCAAAAATAAAAGAACTCATTGGTAATAACAAAATAACATTAGGGGACTTTCACACCCCTCTTACATCAATGGAAAAATCATATAAGCAGAAAATCATCAAGGAAACAATAGCTTTGAATGAAACACTGGACCAGATGGACTAAAGAGATATATTCAGAACATTTCATGCCAAAGCAGCAGACTGCACATTATTTTCAAGTGTACATGGAACATTCTCCAGAATACATCACATACTACATCACATATCAGGCCTCAACAAGTACAACAAGAATGAATGTATATATACATCCTGCCACAATGTCATGAAACTGGAAGTCCACCAAAAGAAAAGAAAAATTGGGAAACACCACAAATATATGGAGGTTAAAAAAAATCCTAATAAAGAATGAATACGTCAGTCAGGAAATTAAAGAACCAAAAAATATATGAAAATAAATAAAAATGAAAATACAATGGTCCAAAAACCTTAGGATACAGCAAAAGAGATCATAAGAGGAAGAATACAGCAACATAGGCCTATCTCAACAAACAAAAATGTATCAAGTAAACAACCTAAACTTACACCCACAGGAGCTAGAAAAATAAGAGTTAACAAGCCTAAAGTGAGCAGAAGAAGGGAAATAATAAAGATTCGAGCAGAAATAAATGATATAGAAACTGAAAAACAAAACAAAACAAACAAACAAACAAACAAACAAAAAACCAGTAGAACAGATCAATGAAACCAGGAGGTGGTACTTCCAAAAAAGAATAAAATTGATAAACCCTTAGACAGACTTATCAAAAAGGAAAGAGAAGGGAAACAAATAAATAAAATCACAAATGAGAGGAGAAATAACAACCAATGCCACGGAAATAAAAACAATTATAAGAGAATATTATGAAAAATTTATGAACAATTTATAATTGTTAGATCTTTTTGATGGATAGACATCTTATTATGACATAATGCACTTCTGCATCTCATTAGAGTCTTTGATTTGAAATCTAGTTTGTCTGATATAAGTATTCAAACCCAGCCTTCTTTTGATGTCTATGTGCATTAAAATATTTCTCCAAACCCTCATTTACAATGTGCTGGTGTCTTTAGGTCTAAAATGATTCTCTTGCAGGCAGCACATAGATTTTTTTTAATCCATTCTGACATCCTATGTGTTTCAATTGGAGCATTAGTCCATTTATGTTCAGAGTAATTATTGATCAATATTTTTCTAGTACTACTTTACTACTTGTTTTGTTATTATTTCTGGAGATGTATCTGGTCCTTTCTAGCTTTTTGTTTTTGCCTTTTCTCTCTCTTCTTCTTTGACTCTTTTTATCTCTGCAGTAGGGGTCTCCCTGATGTTTTCAATGCTTTTCTCAAACACAGTGAGTTTCCTTATGTTTTGCTCTTTAAATTCTCCATCAGAGATATTACTTTTATCTGTTTTGCTTAGATCTCTGCCTGTGATATTTTTTCTTTCTTTTTTTTTAATTTTGGAGGGTTGAATTCCTGTGTCTTGTTATTTTGTCCACTTTTCTGTCTTCTCTTTCCTAACTTCTTATTTTTCCTCCTAAAATTTAAAACTGTTCCAGGGGATTTGGTGAGATGGTGGTACAGTAGAAGGACACTAGCTTCTTTGTCCCTTGAGCACAGCTACATAACTATTAAATCATTCTGAATACCCAAGAAATTGACCTGCAGACTGACAGAACAAACTGCACAAGTAGAGGGAGAAAAGAGGCCACTTTGAGGAAGGTAGGAAGTGGGAAGATGTGGTTTGGGGGATAAATGGATTGTGGGTGCTGCAGAGGAGAGAGAACCTTGGTCCCAGGGAAAGACAAGAGAGAGAGGAACTTGCAGGGGATTGCACAAGGAAAACACTTTCCCAAAGTTATTGGCTGGGAAAACAAGATGGGCTGATATTTTCCAGTTTTTGCAACCAACAGAGCTCAAAGACTTGTTTTAGAGGTCTTTGACTTGGCTGGGATAGAGCCCTGGAGGTGCTGCCCTACTCCTGGAGAGAAGCCAGACAAGCAATACTGGGGCTGACTGCATGATGTGTGGATTGCTAAAGGCACACAGGGAGAGACTGTTCCCTCTTCTTGGAGTATCTGTGAGAGATGGCATTGCCCCTACAAGGACGATAGAACTGGATGGGTGCCATTTCCCTCCCCTGCCCCTCAGCATAGGCACACAGACAGATGCTAAGGGCTGTTAACCTGGACACTGGGTATTTAGCCTGCTTTTCTCCATACCCCGTGTCCCTGTATTCTGGCATAACTGCCTTTCTGTGTCAAACCTGCATCAATCCCAAACCAGTGAAACCTTCCCCAGAAGATGAGTGCAGGTCCCTGCCATACCAGGTCCCAAAAGGTTGGAGTTTTAAAAGTCAGCAGGCTTGGTTGGGATAGAGCCCAAAGTATGCTGCACTGCTCCAGGCAGGCAAACAACACGGAGACAGACAGTGTGAAAACATCAGTTTGAAAAATGCCTGGGATGCAGGAGGGGAAGTAATGTTTTTCTGGGAGGGCTTCCCTGACAGCAGCAAGCATGGACTCCCCTCTCCAGGGACAATGGAGCTAGCAGGAGCCATGTCCTTCCCATCCCTCATCATAAACTAACTCCAGTAAATAGCACAATGCCAAAACTGGCTGCCTAACCTGCTTACACCGAGTCCCGCCACCTGTGCTCTGCTGTTACTGCTTTTTTCCAGCAAGTGTGCCTAAGGATTAGTGCAGTGGGCCCCTTCCCCAGAAGACCAACACAAAACCCTGTATGTATCACCTCTACTAACCATAGAATTCTGCAAAGCTTCAGTTCTTGTGGAAATAGTATCAGGTCTTATTTAACAAGTAGACCAGAGCACACCTAGTTAAACTTGCCCTACTCTAGACAAGGTCCAAACATTGTCCACTGAAGGCAAAGAGACAATTGAAGTGAACAACCAAACACAGCAGCAAAGTGCACGCAACGCACACCAGGGATGCTTCCTGAAGTTCGAGGCCCTGGACATTATATGACCTCTTCTTATAAAGTGATTACACTCAGGAGCAGGAAATATGCTGGAATTGTCTAACACATAGAAGAAGACAAAAAAAAAAAAGCCCCTCTGCCCTTGCATGTGTGTGTGTGTGTGTGTGTGTGTATCTGTATCTATATCTATATCTATATCTATATCGATATAGATAGATATCTTCTGTCATTTGCTCCATGGAAATATTGCATTTAACACATTCTCTTTAAGTTTGTTTTAAGTGTGTTGTAAATATCTTCTATCTTTTTCATTAATAACTATTATTTAATAATCTGGTTTAAAATAAAGGCAACTGAGTAAATTTTAATATTTTACGTTTGTCATTCTGTGCTCTTTAGGTCTGTTCACAAAAATCCTTTTATTTACACGGTCTCATTTAAAATTTCCTGTAGTTTGATGGGTGACTGGGTGAATCAATTGGTTATCATCTGCCTTTGGCTCAGGTCGTGATCCCAGGGTCCTGGGATTGAGTCCCCCATCAGGCTCCCTGCTCACTGGGGAGTCTGCTTTTCCCTGTCCCTCTCCCTTTGTGTTCTCCTTCTCTCTCAAATAAAATCTTTAACAAATAACATCTGTAAAAAAAAAAATTCCCGTAGTTTGAGACTCTTGGTGATTTTAAATCATCACTATTAGCCATAATTAATAATTTTGCATTGTTAACACAACATATATTTAATGAGTGTTGTGCCAAGGTTATAAATCAAATAAATATACACAATTACTCCTTAATTCATACTTAAGTAAACACTATGGACAATTAAAATATATACTAATTTAATAAATTGAATTAAGCTATAAGTGATTTGGTCCTTAGGTTTTATAGGGTAACTATAGATAGTTGTAAGAATTTGACAGAAGTGCCATGACCTTGCCTTAGAGATCAAATAAAGCTCTGTGAATCTCAGATACTAGATCTGAAATTGTTACGTGGAGGAAGCCTTTACCTTGAGGGTGGGGCTTGACCAGAGTTTGTCATGGTTGGGAAGAATAAATTGATAGAATGAATTAGGGATATATTTGTTAAGAATGATAGTTTTTGTACCATGTTTAGTTACCCTATAAAGTATAAATATAAATATACATAAGTGTTTACTTGTGGTTATCATTTCCACCGTCAGATCTTTAGAACAGCAAATTCTGCTTTCCCTCGTCCACTGTATTTCCTTTTTTTAAACATTTATTTTTTATTTACTCATATTTTATTTATATTATTATTGATGTATTTTATTTATTTTAGAGACAGAGTGTGCATGGAGTAGGGGCTGAGGGTGAAGAGAGAGAGAGAGAGAGAGAGACTCTCAAGCAGACTCCTTAGTGAGTGTTGAGCCCAATGCTGGGCTAGATCTCACAACCCTAATATATGACCTGAGCTAAAATGAAGAGTCAGACGCTTAACTGACTGAGTCACCCAGGTGCTCCCACTGTATTTCTTTCTAATAAGGTTTATATTCTGTGTTTTTATGTTTTATTTTACTGTATGTTTATTTTACTGTATTCATGTGTCTCCCTTAGGATCTCTACTTAGTTAAGAGCTGCACCACCATCAACTACTTCTGAGACTTTATCAACCATATGGGAAAGAGGAACATCAAAACAGAACTTACTTCCATTTTCCACACAATCTACATTTCAATCCTTTAATGCAAGATTAGGGTCTTAATACCTTACATATTATTTGAGTAGAGGCAATTCATGAGTAAAGTTATAACTAGGTTGGATGTATGTAGAATTGAGCAGAAAACAATTTTTAAAATTGTATTTTAAAGTCTGATGGTGATGTACACTGGGTGTTATGCATAACTAATAAATCATTGAACACTACATCAAAACTAATGATGCACTATACAGTGGCTAACTGAACATAATAATAATAAAAAAATAAAGTGTGAGGGTTGCTTCATTGAACACTTTACATTTATCTCATATATGAAATGAGTGTTTTAAGCCACTATTATTTTTCAAACATGAAATATTCAAAAAACATTTTAGAGCTTCTTTTCTGGCCAAGATATAAAGATAAGCTCACAGTCATTGATTTTAAATGACTAACAATTTTAATAAGTTTAAAACACATATTCAATGAATAAGAATAGGAGTAAGTAAGTAAGCATACCATAATTATGTCGTTTTTTTATTTTTTATTTTTATTTATTTTTTAAAAATATTTTATTTATTTATTTGACACAGAGAGAGACAGCCAGCGAGAGAGGGAACACAAGCAGGGGGAGTGGGAGAGGAAGAAGCAGGCTCCCATCAGAGGAGCCTCATGTGGGGCTCGATCCCAGAACGCCGGGATCACACCCTGAGCCGAAGGCAGTCACTTAATGACTAAGCCACCCAGGCGCCCCAGTTTTTTTTTTTTTAATTGTGAAAATAAAATATGAAAATATATTATGAGGAAAGTGCTACATATTTTTTCATGATAGACCTGTAAAGCAGATAAGAGGATTGTTATTATTATTTCATTATTGCAATTATATAGTTGACATAATAAGAGGTAAATAGTTTAATGGCGTATGCAAGGTCGAGTGTTCATACAGATCTTTCCTCTATTAGTTGCATAACACAGAAGAATGCACTTGCATTCTAAAGTCAAAATTTTTAATCCTATACCAACATCTTATATATTTCTGTTTTTTGTATATACTCTCAAAGTCTGTATACATCTGAGGCAATTACATGTAAAATATATACATAAATATATTATATATAATGAGCATATACATACATGTATAGCTTTTAACCAGTGTTCTTCCATGTAATGTTGATCTTCAACAGCACAATAAACATTTCCCTTAATTTGTGACCCTTTTTAATGTTCCCATTATTTTTCACAAAGTTTTCTAAATTTAAACAACTGATCTTAGATTAAAACCTGAAGCTTATTGTATTTTCAGTTACATATTTTAAGCAGATTTTTCTTTTGTGCTACCAAAATTCAAACATGATTGGTCTGAAAATAAACTCATTACCTTCTTCACTTTGTCTATATATGGAGCTCCAGGATTAGCCTCTAACACTTCCTCCACTGTTTCCTCCTCTCTCGCCTTCCTCCTCCTAATTCTTCCTTTCTCCTTTTTAAAAATTGGTTTCAGAAGTCAAATTTAGTGATTCATCAGTCGCACATAACACCTAGGGTTCATTACATCAAGTGCCCTACTTAATGCCCATCACCCAATTATCCCTTCCCCCGACACAACTACCCTCCAGCAACCCTGTTTGTTTCTTAGAGTCCCTTTCAATTTTTAACTTAATTTTTCTTTCCCTTCCCTTATGTTCTTCTGTTTTGTTTCATAAATTCCACATGTGAATGAAATCATATGGTTTTTGTCTTTCTCTGACTGACTTATTTTGTTTAGTATAATACCCTCTAGTTCTGTCCACCTCATCTCAAATGGCAAGATTTCATTCTTTTTGATGGCTGAGTAATATTCCACTGTATATGTATACCACTTCTCCTTTACCCATTAATCTCTCAATGGACATCTGGGTTCTTTCCAAATTTTGCCTATTACAGACATTGCTGCTATAAACATTGGGATGCAGTTGCCCCTTCAAATCAGTATGTTTGTATCCTTTGGATAAGTACCTAGTAGTGCAGTTACTGGGTTGTAGGGTAGTCCTATTTTTAACTTTTTGAGGAACTTCCATATTGTTTTCCAGAGGGGCTGCACCAGTTTGCATTCCCACCAACAATGTAGGAGGGTTCCCCTTTCTCCACATCCTTGCCAACATCTGTTTCATAAGTTGTTCATTTTAGCAATTCTGACTGGTGTGAGGGGGTATCTCATTGTTGTTTTGATTTTTATTTCTCTGATGCCAAGTGATGTTGAGCATTTTTTTCATGTGTCTGTTGGCCATTTGTATGTCTTCTTTGAAGAAATGTCTGTTCACATCTTCTGCTCTTAACTGGATTTTTTGTTGTTGTTTTTTGGGTGTTGAGTTGATAAGTTCTTCATAGATTTTAGATACTAGCCTGTTATCTGATAAGACGTTTGCAAATGTCTGTTCCTATCCCATAGATTGCCTACATTTACTATGATGTTCATATGCTGTCTTTTATTTTTATTTCCCCCCACCAACTAAATATAGCTGCCTTTTACAACCAGAATATGTGCTAGTTCTAGACAATGTATTTCTAAAAACCGCCAGTAAACTCTTCACGTATCACTTACCTCCATGCATCATTGCCTGACTGAAAGCCTCCAATAAGCACTTATAAATTACCTATTGGATTGATTTCAGGGTGTTTTACCAATTATTCACAAGTAAACATTGTAAACATCTGTCTATGTTTGCTCATGAGAATCCCTTTGGCAGCATGAGCAAAGATATAAACACAGATATAGAACCAGTATATTGTGAATGTGTGAGTGGGAAGAAAAAAGGAAAAGTTGGGACTTAGAACAAGAAAAGAGAAAATGGAATTAATATAAAAAAGGGTGAGGGAAGGAAAAAGGGAGCAAATAAGGCAAGAACACCAAACACTCTATAACAAATCATCTCAGCTGATATAGAGCTAAAGGAAGTCATTGAAATTTAACTAATCTAGTTATTGCATATGTTTAATGATGAAAAAATATATTTAACCCGTATACAAAAGTGATTTTCCAACAAAACCAAAGCATGGAAATCATTGGAAAGAATATGGTGTGCTCCAACCATACTCTTTATTCTCCAAATATCTGTAAGTGAAAAGAGTGGGTAGATTAGCCCATTTATCGATAAGGGTTTTGGGGAAATAGAACCTAATATCTAGTAATGACTGGAATGACCATAAAAAATTGCAAGATTTCTGTATTTTTATTTATTTAATTATTTTTATTTTTAAATGATTTTTAATAATAATTTTTTATTATGTTATGTTAGTCACCATACAGTACATCCTTAGTTTTTGATGGAGTGTTCCATGATTTATTATTTGCATATAACACCCAGTGCTCCATGCAATATGTGTCTTCCTGAATACCCATCAATGGCCTATTCCCATCCCCCATCCCCTCTCCTCTGAAGCCCTCAGTTTGTTTCCTAGAGTCCATAGTCTCTTGCAGTTCATTCCCCCTTCTGTTTACCCCCCACCCTTCATTCATCCCTTCCTTCTCCTACCAATCTTCCTATTTCTTAATTTCCATAAATGAGTAAAACCTTATGATAATTATCTTTCTCTGCTTCACTTATTTTACTTAGCATGATCTCCTCCAATGCCTTCCATGTTGCTGTAAATGTTGCGTAATCATTCTTTCTGATGGCTGAGTAATATTCCATTGTATATATGAACCACATCTTCTTTATCCATTCATCTGTTGAAGGGCATCTCAGCTCCTTCCACAATTTAGCTATTGTGGACAATGCTGCTATGAACATTGGGGTGCATATGGCCCTTTTCTTCACTATGTCTGTGTCTTTTGGGTAAATACACAGTATTGCAATTGTTGGATCATAAGGTAGCTCTATTTTTAACTTTTTATAATAATAATTTTTTATTATGTTATGTTAGTCATCATACAGTATATCCTTAGTTATTGATGTAATGTTCCATTATTCATTACTTGTGTATAACACCCAGTGCACCATGCCATACATGCCCTCCTTAATACCCAGCACCAGCCTATCCCAATCCCCACCCCCTCCCCTCTGAAGCCCTCAGTTTGTTTCCCAGAGTTCATAGTCTCTCAAAGTTCATTTCTCTTTCTCTTTACCCTCATTTCATTCTTCCCTTTCTTCTCTTACTGATCGTCCTGCTCTTTCTTATGTTCCATAAATGAGTGAAACCATATGATAATTGTCTTTTTCTGCTTGACTTATTTCACTTCGCATAATTTGCTCCAGTCCCTTCCATGTTGCTGCAAATGTTGGGTAATCATTCTTTCTGATGGCTGAGCAATTTTCCATTGTATATATGGAACACATCTTTTTAATCTAGTCATCTGTTGAAGGGCATCTTGGCTCCTTCCACAGTTTGGCTACTGTGGACATTGCCACTATGAACATTGGGGTGCACATGCCCATTACTTTTACTACATCTGTATCTTTGCAGTAAATACCCAGTAGTGAAATTGCTGGGACATAGGGCAGCTCTACTTTTAACTTTTTGAGGAACCTCCACACTGTTTTCCAAAGTGGCTGTACCAAATTGCTTTCCCATCAATAGTGCAAGAGGGTTCCCTTTCTCCACATCCTCTCCAACATTTGTTGTTTCTTGCCTTGTCCATTTTTGTCATTCTAACTGGTGTAAGGTGGTATCTCAGTGTGGTTTTTATTTGAAATTTCCTGATGGCTAATGATGCTGAATTTGTTTTTCATGTGTCTGCTAGCCATTTGTATGTCTTCATTGGAAAAGTGTCTGTTCATGTCTTCTGCCCATTTTTTGATTTGATTATCTGTTTCTCATTTATTGACTTTGAGAGGTTCATTGTAGATCTTGAATACCAGTGTTTTATCTGTAGTGTCATTTGCAAAGATCTTCTCCTATTCTGTGGGCTGCCTTATTGTTTTGTTGACTGTTTCGTTTGCTGTGCAGAAGGTTTTATCTTGATGAAGTCCAAAAAGTTCATGTTTGCTTTTGTTTCCCTTGCCTTTGGAGGCATCCCATTAAAGAAGTTGCTGTGGCCAATGTCAAAGAGGTTACAGCCTATATTCTTCTCTATGATTTTTATGGATTCCTATCTCACATCAAAATCTTTCAACCATGTGGAGTTTATCTTTGTGTATGGTGTGAGGGCGTGGTCAAGTTTCATTCCTCTGCATATAGCTGTCCAATTTTTCCAGCACCATTTATTGAAGAGACTATCTTTTTTCCACTGGATGTTTTTTTATTGCTTTGTAAAAGGTTAGTTAAGGGTCCATTTCATGGGTCTGTATTCTGTTCCATTGGTCTATGTGTCTGTTTTTGTGCCAGTATCATGCTGTCTTGGTGATCACAGCTCTGCACTATAGCTTGAAATCCGACAACATGATGCCCCTGCTTTAGCGCTGCATGCCCCTCTGCCAGAAGGCAGTCTGAAAAATCAAGAAGCCCACATCCTTAAGGACCCTTTAAAACAAGTGCACTTTGCTTGGGTCTATTCCCCAACTGGCACACAATTTTCCCCTCTGTGAATTTTATTTTATTTTTTTATTTTTTATAATAATATTTTTCATTATATTATGTTAGTCACCATACAGTACATCCCTGGTTTTTTACGTAACGTTTGATGGTTCATTAGTTGCATATAACACCCAGTGCACCATGCAATACATGCCCTCCTTACTACCCATCACCAGCCTATCCCATTCTCCCATCCCCCTCCCCTCTGAAGCCCTCAGTTTGTTTTTTAAGAGTCCATAGTCTCTCATGCTTCATTCCCCCTTCTGATTACCCCCCTTTATCCCTTTCTTCTCCTGCCAATCATCCTAGTTCTTATGTTGCATAGATGAGAGAAGCCATATGACCCTATATTATTCTTAAAGGGTGTATCCAACAAGAGGATCTAACATTATAAATATCTATGTCCCCAACAGGGGAGCAGCCAGATGCATTAGCCAACTCTTAATCAGAGTAAGGAGACATATAGATAATAATATGTTAATAGTAGGGGACCTCAACTCTCCACTCTCAGCAGTAGACAGATCACCTAAGCAGAAAATCAACAAAGAAACAAGAGCTTTGAATGATATACTGGACCAGATGGACCTCATAGATATATACAGAACACTATACCCTAGAACAACAGAATACTCATTCCTTTCAAGTTCACATGGAACTTTTACCAAAATTGACCATATACTGGGTCACAAAACAGGTCTCGACAGATACCAAAAGGCTGAGATTATTCCCTGCATATTCTCAGACCACAATGCTTTGAAACTGGAACTCAATCACAAGGAAAAATTTGCAAGAAACTCAAACCCTTGGAAACTAAGAACCATTCTGCTTAAGGATGGTTGGGTAAGCAAGAATTTAAGATGAACTTAAGCATTTTATGGAAAGCAATGAGACCAAAACACATTGGTCCAAAACCTATGGGACACTGCAAAGGCAGTCCTAAGGGGAACATACATAGCCATCCAAGTCTCACTCAAAAGAATAGAAAAATTTTAAATTCAGTCCTTATATTCTCACCTTAAGAAGCTGGTGATGGAACAGTAGAATAGGCCTAACCCATGCATGAAAAGACAATTGATTAAGATTAGAGCAGAGATCAATGAATTAGAAACCAGGAGCACAGTAGAGCAGATCAACAGAACTAGAAGCTGATTCTTTGAAGGAATTAATAAGATCGATAAGCCAGTGGCCAGTCTTATTCAAAAGAATAGAGAAAGGACCCTAATTAATAGCATTATGAATGAAAGGGGAGAGATGACACCAACACCATAGAAATAGAAACAATCATTAGAAACTATTATCAACAACTATATGCCAATAAATTAAACAACCTGGAAGAATTGAATCTCTTCCTAGAAACCTACAAACTTTTTTTATTTGAAAGAGGGGGATAGGGAGCACTGAGGAAGAGGGAGAGGTAGAAAGACTTCCTACTGAGGAGAAAGCCTGATGCAGGGCTTAATCTCAGGCCCCCAAGATCATGACCTGAGCCAAAGTCTGATGTTTAACTTACTGAGACACCCAGGTGCCCTGTTAATCACTTATCTCTTTCTACTTTTTGTCA
The DNA here is from genome assembly GCF_023065955.2 of Ursus arctos. NCBI lineage: Eukaryota > Metazoa > Chordata > Mammalia > Carnivora > Ursidae > Ursus > Ursus arctos. The sequence goes on along the minus strand of NW_026623067.1, from coordinate 9,628,785 downwards.
TTGCCGTATAATTTGCATTAAAAAATATTCAGTTCATCACTTTGATTAGTATTATATAACCTTGAATGTAGTTTAAGAACTTTATAGAAATATCATTATTTTTATGCACTTATTTTTATTAACTGTGATCGTTAATTTTATGTGTAAACTTCATGGAGCTAGAGATGCCCAGGATAGCTGTTAAAACATTTCTCAGAGTGTCTTTGTGGGTGTTTCCATAAGTGATTACACCATTGTCTCCCCTGACTCTCAAGTCTTCAAGTTTGAACTGGAAATACAACACCTGATTTCCTGGGCCTCCAGCTTGCAGATAACAGATCCTGGTACTACCATAAACACATGAAACAATCCTATATAATAAATTTATTTCTATATATCTATATCATCTATATCTAATCTATATCTATCTTCTATTGCATTTGTTTTTCTCTAGAACCCTGATTTACATTATTAACTTTGTAATATGTTATTATTTTTGCTCTAGGGAATCAAGTATATATTAGTGTGATTAAAAAATTAGAAAACTTTGTTATAATATATTTATATGTATTTTTGTCCATTTTAGGAGATTTGTTTTATATGGACTCAAATTCCCATACTTCTAGGAGCCATCCAAGTAACAAGTTTGGGCCAGTTACTGGGTGATTGCTAGAGTGTTAAATTCTGTGTCCTGGGAGAACGTTCCAAGTTGTTAGACATTATTGACCTATGTTTTGTCTTACTTGATCAAGCACTCTGAGAATCCAAATTCACTTGTATTCTACCAGCTTCTACTGGTAAACACAGATCAGATACTGCAATTCTATGGGGTATTTTTCCTTTTTATCAAATTCATCATCCCACACCTCAAGATATTTTGTAACTTAAGCCCATTGGCTGACCTAATTTCCAAGAGGGGAAATGGAGCTATATCATGAAGAAACACATGCCATTTTGTGCATTAGAAGTGTATGCACAGGGGCGCCTGGGTGGCACAGTCATTAAGCGTCTGCCTTTGGCCCAGGGCGTGATCCCGGCGTTCTGGGATCGAGCCCCACATCAGGCTTCTCCACTATGAGCCTGCTTCTTCCTCTCCCACTCCCCCTGCTTGTGTTCCCTCTCTCGCTGGCTGTCTCTATCTCTGTCAAATAAATAAAATCTTTAAAAAAAAAGAAGTGTATGCACAGCCTCTGATTGAGGGGGGGGTTGATAGGTATTGAAGAAGGTTGGACCACTTCAGTACCTTTAAAAGGGTTTAAAGAAATATGGGAATGTGATAAATTCAGGAGCATTCATCCAGTTGTCCCTTTCCCAGGTTTCCAAGCCCTACTTTTTCCCAGCCATGGCCTTGGCATAGCAGACCTTACTTGATTGGTAACATAACTTCTTTGGAGCTCCACTGCTTCCTCTATTAGGTCCATGGCCTTGACTTCAGTTTTCTCTGGCCACACACTGCAGAAGATGAGCTCTTCCCAAGGAGCCCCTCTGGCTTTCACATGTTGCTTTCAAATAATAATTAATTACTTCCATCTTTTGGTTGTTCTTCCAGAGCATTGGTTGACTTAGTGATAGACATCCTATTCAGTTTCAGTACTATTTTCCCCATAGTTCTCAAAAGCCTGACACGGTGCCCCAAGTTAATGTATTTCCTTCTAAGTATTATCTCAATTATCCACTCTTACTCTTTTAAAAGTTGGACCTCTACCTTGTATCAAGGACTCTGTGTTCTAGGTACATCAGGGCCACATGGACTTCTGGGTGGCAAGTGACCCAACTACAAATTTCCCAAAATGGCTCTGGTTTACCCAGTAGGGAAGTCTGGAGCTGGAATAGCCCTTTAGAATTGTCCTGAGTTGGGAGACATGGATGGATCTTTACATTCCCACACTGATCATAAATTTTTGGGCTTCCTTGGGCAAATCAGTTATCTGCAGGTGAAGCAATCCCTTAAGGGGTGGATAGCTGAAAGCTGCCTACCAGCAGCACTCCTAACGGCTGGTCAATTAATCATTCAGGAAACAGGAAGCTTGGCAGATTCAACTGGTCAGTGTCCTGAGGATAGTTAGGACTTTAGCAACCATATTCTGGAGTTTTAAATAACATAAAACCGACTTGGAAACTGTGTAAGGATGACCTAAAATAATAGATCTGAGATAGCTCTCTGTAGAAAGGCTTCCCTGTCTTGCTAGCCCTAGGCTGGCATCTATGAATTTGGTTCTCTGTGGTTCCCTGTGAACCGTTAACTAATCATGGCACTTCACTGTGCTTCAAGCATTTGTGCAATCATTATAGATTATACTTAACACATTCTCTTTTTCTGAAAATCTGAAATTTGGGGATGTACTTGGCAAAGCATGCCTAAATGACCAGTCCCAATAAAAACCTTAGACACTGAGTCTCTAATAGGCTTCCTTGGGTCAAAAGCAGCACACATGGTGTTGCATTTTCATTACTGGGAGAAAAGTACACTCCATGTGACACCTCATGGACAGAGCACCCATGAGGAAAACTGCATATGGATTCATCTAGACTCTGTCTTGTTTCCTCATTATCCTGTTGGGTATCCTTTTACACTAACAAATCCTTCCTGTGAGCATAGCTATACGATGAAACCTGTGAGTCATTCTTGAGAATCTCTGAAAGAATGGATGGTTTTGAGGACACACAAAACAAAAATTTTTCTAGTAATTACACAAACATAAAAGCCCTCAGAATATAGAAATGAATTGAATTTGTTTAGGTCATTCAGCAGTTTAGGTCAGCAGGTATAGGACAATGGAATTGATGATATTAGAAGTGAAATTTATTGAACATGGTATCATGAGTACTAATCTGATAATAGAAAAGAGTTAAGTCACGAAGGGTTGTTGAGGGTAGGTTAAAAATGAGAAGTCCTTATGAAATTAAATAAAAGTATAACACAAAGATACTTGGTGAATGAATGCTTAAGATTGTCATTTTAGAAAAGTAGCTGTGTTGGTTGTGATAAGTAAATCAAATGGTATTATTTTTTTTCTGATGATTTATTTTCTTTTACATATGCTTAGGTTTTGGGAAGAGGGTTGAATGACAAAATCTTCAGTTCATTGGGTCATTTCCTAGAACAGGCAAGGAAAGCTTAGATTTAGGTCAAATGAAGAAGCATGGAGCAAATAGATTTAGTAAACTCAGTACCTGATTTAGCAAAGAAAGCGACTGTAAAAATTTTGCATTGCCCATATTAATTTACCCATTTAAAATAAGAGATAAGAAATTTGCATTAATAGGGGCGCCTGGGTGGCGCAGTCGTTAAGCGTCTGCCTTCGGCTCAGGGCATGATCCCGGCGTTCTGGGATCGAGCCCCACATCAGGCTCCTCTGCTATGAGCCTGCTTCTTCCTCTCCCACTCCCCCTGCCCTCTCTCGCTGGCTGTCTCTATCTCTGTTGAATAAATAAATAAAATCTTAAAAAAAAAAGAAATTTGCATTAATAAAAACAATATGTCTTGTACTTATTTTTAGAATGCTCTCATCAAATAATTCCAGAAGCAATAGTGGAAGTAACTATATCTAGTTTCAACATCTTTTAGTATTATAGAAAATCCAAATACAGATTTAGTTATAATTAATATTTTATTAAAATAGATTATATCAATGCATATTTAATGATATATTTTATTGTTACCTGAAGGATTTAAGTTAGATTTCTCATTTTGAAGTGAGATCCTTACAATTAAGTGTCTACTGATTTTATTTCTATTTCTACAATAATTCATCATGCCTTCAAAAAGTGGTCACATATACTCTTCAGTAAATCTATGTCTACTATTACCCAGCTCATTGAATACACTTCATTCTTCCAGAATTACTTTACAACCATTCTTTGTAGGAATATTCCTATTTGTAGAAATGGAGTATCACAATTGCCAACTCTGTATGGAAGCCATCACAAGGACTTAAAGTGTTCTTAATTGCACTAATAACTACCCACTACAATATTTTTAAGTTAACTACTCAAATACTCATGTATTTCTATTCCTTTGTGACAAATTACCACAAACTTGGTAACTTAAATCAACATACACTTTTAATCTCACAGTCATGTAGTTCAGAAGACCAGGGAGCTAGTTGAGTTCTCCCATTATGTTCTTACAGGCCCAAGTCAAGGAATCAGGCAGACTGCTTCTTATTTGATGATGAGAAGGAGGAATCTGTGCCTAAGCTAACTCAGATTGTTTGCAACCATTTGTTCCTCATGGCTATAAAACTAGAGTCACTATTTTTTAAACTGTCAGCCAGAGGTTGATCTCCACTCCCAGAACCTGTTCCTTACACATGGCCCCCTTTATGTTTGATATCATCAATGGCATACCAAATTCTTCTCAAGAGTCGAATCTGTCATTTTTCCACTTTTATTACCACACAGAGAACTCTTTACCACCCAAGACACCATGTGATTAGGTTAGGCACAAACATGTAATATTCCAATATTAAGGTTGGCTGATTTTAACCTTAACTACATTTAGTAACATCCATAATATCCTTGAAATTTGGATAAGAAATCTTGGTTGGTCATCGTAGATTTATGCTGATCACAACATTTAAGAATGCTCTATAATTTATCTCCATCTCTGTTCATTTTCTTCCTTAATAACAAACTTCTTGAACTCAGAAATAATATGGTGCTCATATTTTAACACTATTATAATAGCACATTGTTTTTCATAGAGCTTGAATTCAATAAATATTAATTGAATTAATGAATAATTAATAGAAAAGGAAGGGACTCAAAATGATGAAGACCTCTCAAAGTCATTACTAATGATCTTAATTGAAAACTGATCAGTCAGAGGAGGCAAGATGGCAGAAGACTAGGGACCATCATTTTACCTGGACTCTTCATTTAGTTAGATAACTATCAAACCCTTCTGAACACCCATGAATTCAACCTGAGATGTAAGAAAAGTATATCTGGAACTCTACAAGTGGAAAAGCAACCATTTTTTGCAAGGTAGGAGGTGTGGAGAAGTTAATCTGAGGGGAGATATCAGAAGATAAATGGTAGGGGTAGGGAGCCTCCGTTAACTCCATTACCAGTAAGTGATATAACCCCAGAGGGCAAAATTGGAACCCTTAGAAATCTGCCCCAGAGAGAGACATCCCTGACTGAAAGGTGCTCAGGTGGTAAAATGGGCTGAATTCTAGGTGAGACAGTATGGTCCCAGGATCCCCAGAGTCACAGAAATAATGAGGGTACTCAAGCTGGTAGAGTTCCCAAGCATTGGAGTGGGGAATATAGTTATAGTCAGCAAGCTCAGGAGGGGGCTCTCAGATCAGTTCACCATAAACCGAGAGCCCAGGCTGTATCAGATTACTGCTCTCTGCCTGGGGACCCTGCAGGGGACTGGGATTTGAGGACCTTCTTCCACCCCACAGGAGGTGGCAGGGCGGGTGCCTCTACCACCAGGCAACAGCTCTCAGGGTGGGGGCCTTGTAAAGGACAGGGAGACCCTCTATCTTCCCCCAGGAGGGGTGAAGTGGATGTTTGCATGATCCAGAGACCACTCTCCATGCCAGGGTCCTACAGAGTGCAGTACCACAGGACCTTTTCCTTTCCCTGGGAGGATCCATGTGGGCATGCACAGCAAGAGTCTGAGGAGTTTGGTACACACAAAAGTGAAGACTGCTTATCTCTTATGGTTTGCTGAAGAGAGGGGGCTGAAAGTTTTCAGCTCTGGGGCTGGAGAATGGGGTGTAGCCATTTTTATTTTGATCCTCTAAAGAGGCATGGAAAACCTTCAAGGAGCAAAAGCCACACAGACGACCAGCTTACATTAAGCCCAGCCCCTGGCAAGGGGCAGTATAACTCCACCCAAGCCAAGACACCTGAGAAGCAGCCCAGCAGGTCCCTCCCTTAGAAAACCAACTGGAAGAATAGGTTCACAGCAAGTTGACAGAATCTACAAGACTGTAAAACTTCAGTGCCAGGGGAAAAAAAAGTATATAGAATTTGAGGTTTTATTCTCATGATTTGTTTATCTTTCAGTTTTAAATTTGCCATTTCTTTTTTTTTCCTTTTCAAATAGTTTCTTATTTTATCAACTCTATTTTTAAGTCTTTTTTAAACTTTCATTGTTATGTTTACATTTTATAGATATATTCTTTATTTTGGCCTCCTTTCACTCTATTCAATTTATATATAGATATAGATAGAGATCGATTATATATATAGTTTTGCTTTCTTTACAACTTTGGGATTTAGTGTCTTCTAACACACAGAACAAAATACACTCAGAAACAAGTGGATCACCCTGTTTTTTCTACCCTGTGACATTATATTCTCTCTCAGCACCCTGCTTTATTTTTCCTTTCACTTTTTCGTTTTCACTTCTTCTTTGGTTTCTGACATTTTCAGATTTCTCTAGTGTGAATTTTGTTTGGGTCATGGTTGATATTTTTTATTCTGTTCACTCATTCATAAACTCTTCTCTGGGCAAAAGGACTAGAAGGAGGAACTCACAACAAAAGAAAGAACCAGAGGTAATACTCTCAACCACAGATCTAATCAATATGGATATAAGTAAAATGCCAGGGATGGAATTCAGGATAACAATTATAAAGTTACTAGCTGGAATTGAAAAAAAAACATAAAAGACACTGGAGAATATCTTAGTGCAGAAATGAGATCTAATCGGCTGAAATTAACAATGTTCTAACTGAAATGCAGTCTAAATTGGATGCTCTAACAGCTAGGGTCCATGAGGCAGAAGAGAGAGTAAGTGATATAGAAGACAAGTTGATGGAAAGGAAGGAAGCTGAGGGAAAGACAGAATAACTAATAAACTATGAGGAAAGGCTTAGAAAAATCAGTGATGCCATAAAACAAACCAACACCAGAATTATTGGGGTGCCTGAGGATGAAGAGAGAGGGAGAGGGCCAGAAGATATTGTTAAGCAAATCATGGCTCAGAACTTCCCTAATCTGGGGAAAGAGACAAACATTCACATCCAAGAGGCAGAGAGGACACCTCCAACAATCAATAAAAATAAATCAACAACCCAATATATAATAGTAAAGCTTCCAAATCTCAGAGATAAAGAGAAACTCATGAAAGCAGATCAAGACAAGAGATTCCTAATCTACAGAAGTAGGAAAATTAGACTGACATAAGACCTATCCACAGAGACCTGGCAGACCAGAAAGGGCTGGCATGATATATTAAGTGTACTAAAAGAGAAGAACATGCAGCCAAAAATACTTTATCTAACAAGGTGGTCATTCAGAATTCATGCAGAGATAAAGAGCTTCCAGGACAGGCAGACACTGAAATAATATGTGACCATCAAGTCAGTCCTGCAGGAAATATTAAGAAGGATTCTGTAAGCGAAGAGAGACCCCAAGAGTAACATAGACCAGAAAGAAACAGAGACAATCTACAGAAACAGGGATTTAAAGGTAATATAATACCACTAAATTCATAGCTTTCAATAGTTATTCTGAATGTAAATGGGCGAACTATACCAATGAAGGCTCAGAGTATCAGATTGGATAAAAAAGCAAGACAATCCATATGCTGTATACAAGAGACTCATTTTAGACCTAAAGACACCTCCACACTGAAGGTGAGTGGGTGGAGAAAAATTTACCATGCTAATGGACCTCAAAAGAAAGCTGGGGTAGCAATCCACGTATCATACAAATTTGATTTTAAATCAAAGCCTGTAGTAAGAGATGTAGAGGGACACTATGTCATACTTAAAGGTTCTATCCAACAAGAAGATATAATAGTTATAAATATTTATGTTCCTAATTTGGGATCAGTCCATATATCAACCAATTCATAACCAAATTAAAGAAATACATTGATAATAATACAATAATACTAGGGGAATTGAACCCCCACTCACAGCAATGGACAGTTCATCTATACAAGATTAACAAAGAAGAGCTTTGAATGATATACAGGACCAGATGACTTCACGGATATACACAGATCATTCCGTTCTAAAGTAACAGAATACACATTCCTTTGGAGTGTACATGGAACATTCTGCAGAATAGATCACATAGTGGGTCACAAATCAGGTCTTAACTGGTACCAAAAGATTGGCATTATTCCTTGCATATTTTCAGATCACAATGCTTTGAAATGTGAACTCAATCACAAGAGCAAATTTGGAAGGAACTCAAACACTTGGAGGTTAAAGAGCATCCTCCCAAAGAATGAATGTGTTGACCAGAAAATTAAAGAGGAGTTAGAAAAATTCATGGAAACTAATGAAAATGAAAACACAAGTGTCCAAAACCATTGGGATACAGCAAAGGTGGTCCTAAGAAGGAGGTATATGACAATACAAGGAGTTCAAAAAAATTAGAAAATATTCAAGTACACAGACTACCCTTACACCTAAAGTACCAGTGGAAAGAACACAAAATAAAGCCTACACCCAGCAAGAGAAGAGAAATAATAAAGATTAGAGCAGAAATCAATGAAATAGAAACCAGAAGAACAATAGAACAGATCAACAAAACTAGAATCTGCTTCACTGAAAGAATTAATAAGATTGATAAACCTCCAGCCAGACTTATAAAAAGAAAAGAGAAAGGACACACATGGTTAAAATCATGATTGAAAGAGGAGAGTTCACGATTAACACCAAAGAAATGCAAACAATTTTAAGAACGTATTATGAGAAACTATATGCCAACAAATTAGGAAATCTGGAAGAAATGGATGCATTCATGGAAACTTATAAACTAACATAACTGAAACAGGAAGAAAAAGAAAATCTGAAGAGACCCATAACCAGCAAGGAAATTGACACAGTAATAACAAACCTCCAAAAACAAAAGTGTCTAGGGCCAGATGGCTTACAAGGTGAATTCTACCAAACATTTAAAGAAGAAATTATACCTGTAATACTGAAGCTGTTTCAAAAAATAAAGACAAAAGGAAAACATCCATTCTATGTGGCCCATATTGCCTTCATCCCAAACCAGGCAAAGACCCCATCCAAAAAGAGAATTACAGACCAATATCGTTGATGAACATGGATGTCAAAATATTCACCAAGATAGTACCCAATAGGATCCAATGGTACATTAAAATGATTATTCACCACAGCCAAGTGGGATTTATTCCTAGGATGCAAGGGTGGTTCAACATTCACAAATCAATCAGTGTGATAGAGCACATTAATAAAAGAAAAGACAAGAACCACATGATCCTCTCAATTGATGCATAAAAAGCATTTGGTGAAATACAGCATCCTTTCTTGATTAAAACTCTCCAAAAGGTAGGGGTAGAGGGTAATTACCTCAATATCATAAAAGCCATGAACAAAAACACACAATCAATAACATTCAAGATCAGGAACTTGATAGGGATGCCCGCTCTTACCACTATTGTTCAAAATAGTACTAGAAGTCCTAGCCTCAGCAGACAACAAAAAGAAATAAAAGACATTTGAATTGGCAAAAAAGAAGTCAAACTCTTTCTCTTCTCAGATGGTGTGACACTTTTTGTGCAAAACCCAAGACTCCACTCCAAATTGGTAGAACTCATACAGCAATTCAGCAATGTGGCAGGATACCAAATCAATGCACAGAGATCAGTTGCTTTTCTATACATTAGCAATGTGACTGAAAAAATGAAATTAAGGAATTGATCCCATTTACAATTGCACCAAATGCCATAAGATACCTATGAATAAACGTAACAAAAGAATTAAATGATCTGTACTCTAGAAACTACTGAACACATATGAAAGAAATTAAAGAAGACACAAAGAAATGGGAAAAAATCCATGCTCAAAATTTGGAAGAGTAAACATTGTTAAAATGTAAAGACCACCCAGAGAAATCTACACATTCAATGCAATCCCTATCAAAATACATTTGACATTTTCCACAGAGCTGGGATTAATAATCTTAAAATTTGTATGGAACAAGAAAAGAAGCCAAATCACCAAGGGAATGTTGAAAAAGAAAACCAAAGCTGGGCCATCACAATGCCTAACTTCAAGCTATATTACAAAGCTGTGATGATCAAGACAGCATATATTGGCACAAAAACAGACACAGAGATCAGTGGAACAGAACAGAGACCCCAGAAATGGATGCTCATCTACGGTCAACTAACCTTTGACAAAGCAGGAAAGAACATCGACTGGAAAAAAGACAGTCTCTTCAATAAATGGTGCTGGGAAAATTGGACAGCCACATCCAGAAGAATGAAACTGGACCATTCTCTTATATCCTACAAAAAGATAAACTCAAAATGGATGAAAACCTCAATGTGAGACAGGAATCCATCAAAATCCTAGAGAACACAACTGTCAGCCCCTTCTTCGAAAGACCACAGCAACTTCTTACAAGATACATCTCTAAAGTCAAGGGAAACAAGCAAAAATGAACTTTATATCAGAAACCGGGGATGTACTATATGGTGACTAATGTAATATAATAAAAAATCATTAAAAAAAGGAATATTTATAAAAAAAGAACTTTTGGGACTTCATCAAGATAAAAAGCTTTTTCACATCAAAGGTAACAGTCAACAAAACAAAGAGATACTCGACAAAATGAGAGAAGATATCTGCAAGTGACTTACCAGTTAAAGAACCTCTCAAACTCAACACCCAAAAAACTAATAATCCAATCAAGAAATGAGCAGAAGACGTGTACAGATACTTCTCTAAGGAAGACATACAAATGGCCACAGACATTTGCTCAATGCTCAGACAATGTTCAATATCACTTGTCATCAGGGAAATACTAATTAAAACCACAATGGGATATCACTTTACACTGGTCAGAATGGCTAAAGTTAAGAAGACAGGAAACAATAAATGTTGGCAAGGATGTGGAGAAAGGGGAACTCTCATAAACTGCTGGTGAGAATGTAAGTTGGTACAGCCACTCTGGAAAAGAGCATGGAGGTTCCCCAAGAAGTTAAAAATAGAGCTACCCTATGACCCAGAAATTGCACTACTGAACATTTCCCCCAAAGACACAGATGTAGTGAAAAGAAGGGGCACGTGCACCCCAATGTTCATAACAGCAAGGTCCATAATAGCCAAACTTTGGGAAGAGTCAAATTGTCCTTAAACAGATGAATGGATTAAAAAGATGTGGTTCATATATACAATGGAATATTACTCAACCATCATAAAGGATGGATACTTAGCACTCACATTGACATGGATTTAACTGGAAGGGATTGTGCTATGTGAAATAAGTCAAGCAGAGAAAGAGAATCATCATATGGTTTCACTCATATGTGGAACATAAGGAATAGTGTGGAGGACCACATGAGGATTGGAGGGAAAGCTGAATGGGAAGAAATCAGAGAGGGAGACAAACCATGAGAGACTATCAGCTCTGGGAAACAATCTGAGGGTTGCTTATGGGCAGGAGGTTAAGGGGATGTGGTAACTGGGTGATGGGCATTAAGGGGAGCACGGGATGTGATTAGCACTAGGTGTTATATTCAACTGATGAATTATTGAACACTACATCTGAAACTAATGATGTACTATATGTTGGCTAATTCAATTTAAATTAAAACTAAGGAAAAGCAATCAAGAAACAACTAAAAATGTAGTGCATTTTACACAGGTTGTTTTCCATTTAGGTAATATGTAAATAATGTTGATATATGAGATATGAGTGCATTTCACCTATGTAAGGAAAAGGAATGTATCATTTAGAAAATAGTGGGCTAAGAAACTAAAATTGTAATGATCTATTTAACCTGTGTATATAAAAGGACTAAAAAATGATTTCGGAGCATTGATTTTGTATCCCGTCACACTACTGAATTACTCTATAAGTTCTAGTAATTTGGGGGTGGAGTCCTTTGGGTTTTCCATATAGAGTATCATGTCATCTGAGAAGAGAGACAGTTTGAATTCTTCTTTGCCGATTTGGATACCTTTTATCCCTTTTTGTTGTCCGATTGCTGTTGCAAGGACTTCTAGTACTATGTTGAATAATAATGGCAAGAGTGGGCATCCTTGTCCTGTTCCTGATCTTAGAGGGAAAGGCTTTCAGCTTTTCCCCATTGAGAATGAAATTCGCTGTAGGCTTTTCATAGATGGTTTTTATGAAATTGAGGAATGTACCTTCTATCCCTACACTTTGAAGTGTTTTAATCAGGAAAGGATGCTGTATTTTGTCAAATGTTTTTTCTGCATCAATTGAGAGGATCATATTGTTCTTGACTCTTTTCTTGTTGATATGATCTATTACACTGATCGATTAGTGAATGTTGAACCACACTTGCATCCCAGGGATGAATCCCTCTTGGTCATGATGGATAATCCTTTTAATGTACTGTTGGATCCTATTAGCTAGGATTTTGTTGAGAATTTTGGCGTCCATATTCATCAGGGATATCAGTCTGTAATTTTCCTTTTTGATGGGGTCTTTTGCTGGTTTGGGGATCAATATAATACTGTCCTCATAGAATGAGTTTGTTAGTTTTCCTTATGTTTCTATTTTTTGAAATAGTTTCAGAAGACTAGGTAGTATTCCTCTTTGAATGCTTGGTAGAATTCCCCAGGGAATCCATGAGGCCCTGGACTCTTGTTTTTGGGGAGGTTTTGAATACTGCTTCAATCTCTTCATCATTAATCAGTCTGTTTAAATAATCAATTTCTTCCTGTTTTAGTCTTGATAGTTTATATGTTTCCAGAAAGGCATCCATTTCTTCCAGGTTGTTTAATTTATTGGCATAAAGTTGTTGATAAAAATTTCTAATGATCCTTTCTATTTCCTTGGTGTTGATCATTACCTCTCCCCTTTCATTCATACTTGTATTAATTTGGGTCTTTTCTTGATTCTTTTGAATAAGTCTGACCAGTGGCTTAGTGAACTTCTTTATTCTTTCAAAGAACCAGCTTCTAGTTTTGTTGATCTGCTCTACTGTGCTCCTGGTTTCTTTTTTTTTTTTTTTAAGATTTTATTTATTTATTCGACAGAGAGAGAGACAGCCAGTGAGAGAGGGAACACAAGCAGGGGGAGTGGGAGAGGAAGAAGCAGGCTCCTAGCGGAGGAGCCTGATGTGGGGCTCGATCCCATAACGCCGGGATCACGCCCTGAGCAGAAGGCAGACGCTGTGCTCCTGGTTTCTAATTCATTGATCTCTACTCTAATCTTGATCACCTGCCTTCTTGTGCGTGGCTTAGGCCTGCTTTTCTGTTCCCGCTCCAGCTTCTTGAGGTGAGAATATAAAAAACTGCATTTTAGATTTTTCTATTCTTTTGAGTGAGGTTTGGATGGCTATGTATTTTCCGCTTAGGACTGACTTTGGAGTGTCCCATAGGTTTTGGACCAATGTGTTCTCATTTTCATTGGTCTCCAAAAATTGCTTAATCTCCTTCTTAGTTGCCTGGTTTACCCAATCATTCTGGAGCAGTATGGTTCTAAGTTTCCAAGTGTTTGAGTTTCTTAAAAATTGTTCCTTGTGATTGAGTTCCAGTTTCAAAGCATTGTGGTCTGAGAATATGCTGGGAATAATCTCAGGGTTTTGGTATTTGTTGAGACCTGTATTGTGACATGGAGAAAGTGCCATCTGCAAATGAAAAGAAAGTATTCTGTTGTTCTGGGGTGTAGTGTTCTGTATATATCTATGAGGTCCATCCGGTCCAGTGTGTCATTCAAAGCTCTTGTTTCTCTGTTGATTTTCTGCTTAGGTTATCTGTCTCTTGCTGAGAAAAGAGCCCTGATGTCCATTTCTATACACAAACAATGAGACTGAAGAGAGAGAAATTAGGGAATCCATCCCTATTACAATAACACCAAAAATCATGCATTATCTTGGAATTAACTTCACCAGAGACATAAAGGATTTATATCCTTGAAACTACATATAACCCTTGAAAGACATTGAAGAAGACATGAAAAGATGGCAAAGTATTCCATGTTCATAGACTGGAAGAATAAACATAGTTAAAATGTCTATTATACCCGGAACAATCTACACTTTCAATGCCATTCCGATCAAAATACCAATTACATTTTTCAAATAACTGGAATTTGTGTGGAACCAGAAAAGGCCCCAAATCACCAAGGAATTGTTGAAAAGGAATAATAAAACTGACAGCATCATGTTGGCTTATTTCAAGCTACACTACAAAGCTGTGAACACAAAGACAGCATGGTACTGGCACAAAAACAGACACATAGACCAATGGAACAGAATAGAGAACCCAAAAATGGACCCTCGGCTCTTTGGGCAACTAATCTTTCACAAAGCAGGAAAAAAACATCCAGTGGAAAAAAAGACAGTCTCTTCAATAAATGGTGCTGGGAAAATTGGACAGCTACATGCAAAAGAATGAAACTTGACCACTCTCTCACACCATACACAAAGATAAAGTCCAAATGGATGAAAGACCTCAATGTGGGACAGGAATCCATCAAAATCCTAGATGAGAACAAAGGCTGCAACTTCTTTGACATTGGCCACAGCCACATTTTTCATGACACATCTCCAAAGGCAAGAGAAACAAGAGAAAAAATGAACTTGTGGGACTTCATCAAGATAAAAAGCTTCTGCACAGCCAAGGAAACAGTAAAAAAAACTAAGAGGCAGCCCACGGAATAGGAGTAGGTATTTGGAAATGACACTACAGATAAAAGATTAGCATCCAAGATCTACAAAGAACCTCTCAAACTCAATACACAGGAAACAAATAATCAAATAAAAAATGGGCAGAAAATATGAACAGACACTTTCCAATGAAGACATACAAATGGCTAACAGACACATGAAAAAATGTTCAACATCATTAGCCATCAGGGAAATTCAAATCAAAACCACATTGAGATACCACCCTACGCCAGTTAGAATGGCAAAAATGGACAAGGCAGGAAAGAACAAATGTCGGAGAGTATGTGTAGAAAGGGGAATCCTTTTACACTGTTGGTGGGAATGGAAGCTGGTTCAGCCACTTTGGAAAACAGTGTAGAGGTCTTGCAAAAAGTTAAAAATAGAGCTACCCTATGATGTAGCAATTGAACTACTGGGTATTTACCCCAAAGATACAGATGTAGTGAAGAGAAGAGACATATGCACCCCAATGTTCATAGCAGCATTGTCCACAATAGCTAAATTGTTGGAGGAGCTGAGATGCTCTTCAACAGATGACTGGATTAAGATGATGTGGTCCATATATACAATGGAATGTTACTCAGTCATCAGAAAGAATGATTACCCAATATTAGCAGCAACATGGACAGGACTGGAGGAGATTATGCTAAATGAAATAAATCATTATGGAACAATATCTCAATCAGAGAAACACAATTATCATATGGTTTCACTCCTTTATGGAACATAAGAAATGGCAGGGGGATTGCTAGGAGAAGGAAGGAGAGATTGAAGGGGGGATAAACAGAAGGGGGAATGAACCATGAGAGACTATGGACTCTGGGAAACAAACTGCAGGCTTCAGAGGGGAGCGGGATAGGGGAATGGGATAGTCCAGTGATGGGTATTAAGGGGGCACATATTGCATGTTGCACTGGGCGTTATTCGTAAATAATGAATCATAGAACTTTACTTAAAAAACTAAGGTTGTATTGTATGGTGACTAAAATAATATAATACAAAATTATTAATAAAAAAACGACTGAAGCATGAGAGACTATGGACCCTGAGAAACAAACTGAGGACTTCAGAGGGGAGGAGGGTGGGGGAATGGGATAGGCTGGTGATGGGTAGTAAGGAGGTCACGTATTGCATGGTGCACTGGGTGTTATACGCAACTAATGAATCATGGCACTTAACATCAAAATAAATAAATAAATAAATAAATAAATAAATAAATAAATAAATAAGACTGAAAATGAAATTGTATTATTTTCTTTGGTTTATGTATGTGGGTTAAGTATCTATTTGTGTTTGTATGAACACATATACAAAATATGTACCTCCACACATTTTAGGTCCCACAATCATAAATAACCTCATTTTTGCAAACTCTCTCTTATGTGCAAAAAAGTCTTTTAAATGTTGCATATACATAACATCATTCAATTCTCAGTTAGTCCATTATTATCATTTCGTCGCATTGGAAAGAGAGAGGAATTAAGCATACAGGGTATAACCAATTTGTTGCTTTTTACATATTGTGTGAGAAACTGAGTATGAACACAGACCCCTAACTACCTTACAATGTAACATGCAAAGAGAAAGATAAATCTTTTAATGCAGTACTAACATAAGGATACATATATAGATCCATGAAATAGAACTAAGAGACCAAAAGAAAGTATATACACCCATGGACAACTAATTTTCAATGAGGACACCAAACAATTCTATAGAGGAAGCATAGCCTCTGCAACAAATGGTACTGTGACAACGGGAGGTCCACAGGCACAGAATGGAGTTGGACCCGTATAATGCACATCATAAAACATTACATCAAATAGATCAATAATATAAATATAAAAGCTAAAACTTAAAAACTTTAAATTGAAAGTATTTATCTTTGTGTGCTGGGATTAAACAGTGGTTTGGGCAGAAGATATGAACAGACACTTTTCCAATGATGACATACAAATGGCTAACAGACACATGAAAAAATGTTCAAAATCATTAGCCATCAGGGAAATTCAAATCAAAACCACACGAAGATACCACCTTATACCAGATAGAATGGCAAAAATTGACAAGGCAAGAAACAACAGTTGCTAGAAAGGATGTGGAGAAAGGGGATCCCTCCTACATTGTTGGTGGGAATGCAAGTTGGTACAGCCACTTTGTGTGGGAGGTCCCTTAAAAAGTTAAAAATTGAGCTACCGTATGACCCAGCCATTGCACTACTGGGTGTTTACCCCAAAGGTACAGACGTAGTGAAGAGAAGGGCCATATGCACCCCAATGTTCATAGCAGCTTTGTCCACAATAGCTAAATCGTGAAAGGAGCCAAGATGCCCTTCAACAGATGAGTGGATTAAGAAATTGTGGTCCATATATACAATGGAATATTACTCAGCTCTCAGAAAGAATGAATTCTCAACATTTGCGCAACATGGACAGCACTGGAGGAGATAATGCTAAGTGAAATAAGTCAAGAAGAGAAAGACAAATATCATATGATTTCTCTCATTTATGGAACATAAGAACTAGGATGATCGTTAGGGGAAGAAAGGGATAAAGAAAGGGGGGTAATCAGAAGGTGGAATGAAACATGAGAGACTATGGACTATGAGAAACAAACTGAGGGCCTCAGAGGGGAGGGGGTGGGGGAATGGGATAGACTGGTGATGGGTAGTAAGGAGGGCACGTATTGCATGGTGCACTGGGTGTTATACGCAACTAATGAATCATCGAACTTTACATCAGAAACAAGGGATGTACTGTATGGTGACTAACATAATATAATAAAAAATCATTAAAAAAAAAAAAAAGAGTGGACATCCTAGTATTCTTACTGACCTAGGGGAAAAGATGTCAGTTTTCCTCCACTAAGGATGATGTTCTGTGTGAATCTTTCATATAAGGCCTTTATCATGTTTAGGTATACTCCATTTATTTATTTACTTATTTATTTATTATTTATTTATTTATTTATTTTTATTTATTTTTTATTGTAATAATATTTTTTATTATATTATGTTAGTCACCATACAGTACAACCCTAGTTTTTGATGTAAAGTTCCATGATTCATTAGTTGCGTATAACACCCAGTGCACCATGCAATATGTGCCCTCCTTAATACCCATCACCATCCTATCCCATTCCCCCACCCCCCTCCCCTAAACCTACTTTGTTGGCTTTGTCAGGAATGGTTGTTGTGCTTTATCAAATGCTTTTTCTGCATCTATTGAAATGCTAATTTGGTTCTTACACTTTCTCTTAGGGATGTGATCTATCATATTGATTGATTTACAAATATTGAACCACTCTTGCTGACCAGGAACAAATCCAACTTGGTCAAGATGAATGATTTTTTAAATGTATTGTTGAATATAGTTGCCCATATATTTTTAAAGATTCTATTTATTCATTTGACAGAGAGAGAGCACAAGCAAGGGGAGCAGCTGGCAGAGGGAGAGGGCTAAGCAGGCTCCAGAAAGAGCAGAATTAAAAAAAAAAAAACATAAACAAAAACAAAACAAAATCAAAAACCTAAGCAGAGAGTGTGATGTGGGGCTTGATCCCAGAACCCTGGGATTACAACCCAAGCCAAAGGCAGATACTTAACTGACTGAGCCACACAGTCACCCCTAGTTGCCAATATTTTATTCATATTTTTTGCATCTATGTTCATCAGGGACAGCGCCTTGTAGTTCTCTTTTTTAGTAGTGTCTGTCTGATTTTGGGATAGGCGTAATTCTGGTCTCACAGAATGTATTTGGAAGTTCCCCCCCCTTTCTATTTTTTTTTTTTTTGTATAATTTGAGAAGAAAATATATTAACTCTTCTTTAAATGTTTGGATGAATTCACCTGTGATGCCTTCTGGTCTTCGTCTCTTGTTTGTTGGGAGTCTTTTGATTACTGATTCTGTACCTGCTGGTTATTTGTCTGTTCAATTTATGTATCTTCCTGTTTTAGTTTTGGTCATTTATATGATACTAGGAATTCATCCATTTCTTCTTCATTGACCAATTTGTTGGCATATAGTTTTTCATATTATTGTCTTACAATTGTTTATATTTCTGTGGTGTTGGTTGTTATTTCTCCTCTCTTATCTGTGATTTTGAGTACTTTATTGTTTTTTCTTGATAAGTCTGGCTAGAAGTTTGTCAGTTTTATTGATTTAAGCATGAGAGACTATGGACTCTGAGAAACAAACTTAGGGCTTCAGAGGGGAGGGGGTGGGGGAATGGGATAGGCTGGTGATGGGTAGTAAGGAGGGCATGTATTGTATGGTGCACTGGGAGTTATATACAACTAATGAATCATGGAACTTTACATCGAAAACCAGGGATGTACTGTATGGTGACTAACATAATATAATAAAAAATATTATTATAAAAAATAAAACTATTCTCATATCTGTAAACCTTAAAAAATAAAAAAAATAAAAACAACAACAAAACAACAACTACTCCTGGTTTCATTGTTCTATTGTGTTTTGCAGGTTTTTTTGTATTTTTTTTTTTTTTTTTTTAGATTTTATATCATCTACCTTGCTCTATCTTTACTATTTTCTTTCTTCTGCTTGTTTTAGGTTATGTTTGTTGTTCTTTTTCTACCTTTTATTTCTACATACGTCCTTCATATGACCACTTTTGTTGCATCCCAACATTTAGGCCTGCCTAGTTTTCATTTTCACTGGTTTCCATATACTTCTTTATTTCTTCTTTTATTTCTCTATTCATTGTTTAATAGCATGTTTTTTGACCTGCATATATTTGTGTGTTTCCTGCTTTTTTGTTGTTTGTTGTTGTTGTTTGTGTTTTTTTGTGTTTGTTTGTTTTGGTTTTTGTTTGGTTGACTTCTAGCTTTATTGTGTTGTGGTCAGAAAATATATATGGTGTGTTATTAGTCTTCTTGACTTTGTTGGGGTTTGTTCTGTGGGCTACTATGGTATCTCTTCTGTGAAATGTTCTATGTGCACTTGAAAATAATGTGTATTTTGCTGTTTCTGGATGGAATGTTCTGAATATGTCTGTTAAATCCATCTGTTCCAGGGCGCCTGGTTGGCTCTGTTAGTTAAGAGTCTGCCTCAGCTCAGGTCATGATCTTGGGGTCCTGGGATTGAGCCCCACATCAGACTCCCTGCTCAGCAGGGAGTCTGCCTCTCCCTCTCCCTCTGTCCCTCACCCCTGCTCATGCTCTCTCTCTTGCTCTGAGCTCTCTTTCTCTCTCCAATAAATAAGTATAATCTTTAATTTTTAAAAATCCATTTTAACTGGTGTAAGGTGGTATCTCATTGTCGTTTTGATTTGTATTTCCCTGATGGCAAGTGATGTTGAACATTTTTCATGTGTCTGTTAGCCATTTGTATGTCTTCTGTTCATGTCTTCTGCCCATTTCTCAATTGGATTATTTGTTTTTTGGGTGTTGAGTTTGAGACATTCTTTACAGATCTTGGATATCACCCTTTTATCTGAAATGTCACTTACAAATAAATATCTTTTCCTATTCCATGGATTGCCTCTTAGTTTTGTTCATGTTTCCTTTGCTGTGCAAAAGTTTTTATCTTGATGAAGTCCCAAAAGATCATTTTTGCTTGTTTCCCTTGCCTTTAAAGGTGTGTCAAAAAAGTTGCTGTGGCCAATGTCAAAGAGGTTACTGCCTATGTTCTCCTCTAGGATTTTGTTGGATTCCTGTTTCACAGTGAAGTCTCATCCATTTTGAGTTTATCTTTATAGAAAAAAGAAGGTGCACACATGCACCCCAATGTTCATAGCAGCAATGTCCACAATAGCCAAACGGTGGAAGGAACTGAGATGCCCTTCAACAGACAAATAGATAAAGAAGATGTGGTACATATATACAATGGGATATTACTCAGCCATCAGAAGGGATGAATACCCACCATTTACATTGACATGGATGAAACTGGAGGGGATTATGCTAAGTGCAATAAGTCAAGCAGAGAAAGACAATTATCATATGCTTTCACTCATATGTGGAACATAAGGAATAGCATGGAAGACTGCAGGGGAAGGAAGGGAAAACTGAATGGGAAGAAGTCAGGGAGGGAGACAAACCATGAGAGACTCTGGACACCGGGAAACTGAGGGTTGCAGAAAGGAGAGGTACGGAGGGATGGGGTGATTGGGTGTGTTGGGATGAGCACTGGGTTTTATATGCAACTAATGAATCATTGAACACTACAACAAAAACTTATGTTGTACTATATGCTGGCTAACTGAACATAACAACAACAACAACAACAACAACAACAAATCCATGTTTTACAGTGTCTCATTCAAAGCAATTTTTCCTAGTTGAATTTCTGTTTGGATCATCTGTATATTGATTTGGTGGTGTTAAAGTCCCCTACTACTGTTGTATTTTCATTGATTAGTTCCTTTATATTTATTATTAACTGTTTTATGTATTTGGGTGCTTTTATGTTGGGTGCATAAATATTTTCATTATTTTTTGGTGGATTATCTCCTATATTATTATATATTGTCCTTTGTCTCTTCTTACTGTCTTTGTTTTCAAGTCTATTTTGTCACATATAAGTATTGCTACTCAGGGTTTCTTTTGACATCCATTAGCATGATAGATGTTTCTCTATCCCCTCACTTTCAATCTGCATGTGTCTTTTGGTCTAAAATGAGTCTCTTGTAGGCAGCATATAGGTAGCTCTATTTATTTATTTATTTATTTATTTATTTATTTATTTATTATTTATTATTTATTTATTGTCCATTCTGACACCCTGTGTCTTTTTCTTTTTAAGAAAGAGAGGGGGAGAAGCAGAGAGATTGAGAGAAAGAATCTTAAGCAGGCTCCAAGCCCCATATGGAACTCAGGGCAGGGCTTGATCTCACAGCTCAGAGATCATGACCTGAGCCAAAACAAGAGTCAAGTTCTTAACTGACTGAGCCACCCAGGTGCCCCTGACACCCTGTATCTTTTGATTAGAGTATTTAATCCACGTACATTCAAAGTAATTATTGATAGATTTGTATTTGTTGTCATTTTATTACTTGTTTTGTGGTTGCTTCTGAACACTTTCTCTGCTCCTTATTTTTTTTCTCATATTTTGCTGACTTTCTTCAATGGTGTATTTGGATTTGATTCTCTTTATTCTTTGCATATTTTTATTGGTTTTCAATATATGAATACCAGTAGTTTTATATATAACTTCTCTACATTTAGGGTCCATATTAAGTTGACAATCATTTAATTTTGAACCCATTCTTTTCTCCTCTACTCCCTACATTTTAAGTATATGTTGCTATGCTTTATATCTTTCTTTTTTTTTTAAGTTCTTAGACCGATTTTTTTTACAGAAATATTCATTTTTACAGTTTTTGTGTTTTCTGTAACTATAGTGTCACCTCTGTTCTCTCTTTTACAATCAAAGTGTCCCTTTTAATAATTCTTCTAGGGCTAGTTTACTGGTCAGAAGTTCCTTTAGTTTTTGTTTGGGAAACTCCTTATCTCTCCTATTCTGAATGCTATCCTTGCTGGATAGAGTATTCTTTTTTTTTTTTTTTTTAGATTTTATTTATTTATTTGACAGAGAGAGAGACAGCCAGTGAGAGAGGGAACACAAGCAGGGGGAGTGGGAGAGGAAGAAGCAGACTCATAGCAGAGGAGCCTGATGTGGGGCTCGACCCCACACCACCGGGATCACGCCCTGAGCCGAAGGCAGACATTTAATGACTGAGCCACCCAGGCATCCCTGGATAGAGTATTCTTGGCTGCATATTTTTCCATTCATCCCTTTGAATATATCGTGGAACTTTCTTCTGCCCTGCAGTTTCTGTTGAAAAATCTCCTGCTACCCTTATAGGTATTTCCTGCTAAGTTAGGGAGTTCTTTTGTCTTGCTGCTTTTAAGTTCTTTTCTTTGTGCTATATTTTGCAAATCTAACTTGTATGTTTTAATGTGGGTCTTCTTTTGTAGATTTTGATGAAAACTCTTGGTTCCTCTTTGATATGGATGTCTGTTTCCTTCCCCAGACCATTGAAGATTTCAACTATTATTTCCTCAAATGAAATTTTCTACCCCCTTTTCTCTCTATTCTTCTGGGATTCTTATAATATGAATGTTATTACACTTGATGAAGTCACTGACTTACTAGAGTCAATTCTTATTTTGCATAATTCTTTTCTCTATCTTGTTCAGCTTGATTACTTTCCATTATTCTGTCTTCTAGGTCACTAACTTGTTCTTCTGCTTCTTCCATCCTACTGTTCATTCCATCAAACATGTTTTTCATTCCTTTTATTGAGCCCTGTATCTCTGTTATGTTATTCCTTATCTCTGTGTTAAGTGTCTAATTCTTGTCTTTCCCTCTTTTTTCATATCCAGTGAGTATCAATGCTTTAAATTCTCTATCAGACATGTTACCTGTATCTGTTTCACTTAGATCTCTGACTGTGGTCTTGTCCTGTTCTTTCATTTGGGATACATTTCTCTATCCCCTCATTTTGTCTGCCACTCTGTGTCTGTTTCTGTGTCAAGAAAGCCATGAATGCCATCTGCTTTTGAAAGTAGTGACTTTACGAAGAAGAGGTCCTGAAGTTCCTTGCAGTGCAGTGTCTCCTGTTCACTAGAACCTGGCACTTCAGGAAAGTACCTATGTGTGTTTTTTATGCCCCGCTGTTTTGTGTGAGTCACTTTTCCTTTCAGTAGTGTCTTCTGCACTATCTGCCTGTTGTGGGCTGTTTGTGTTTACACTTTGTGGTGTTAGAGGGACCCAGAAAGGCCAGCTGTGAGAGGGCATGACCAATGGGGAACTTGGGAAGTGGGCAGTGGTGTTAGCAAAATTTGTGCTGAGCCACTAGTCCTATGTGGATCCCCCCCAAGGTGCTGTGGCACCTGGGGGCTGCATGCAGGGGCTGCTTGGGGCATGAGGCTAAGCATGGTGCATAATTGTGGCTAGGGGTGAATCATTGGTTATGGTGTGGCAGATGGGGACTTGGTGAGGCAGTAGCTCTGTGCCTGGTGGTTGTTAGGGCATGTGTGTGGCTTTAACAAAATTTGCTTTGAGCCCATTGCTGAGACTAGCAGGCTTGGAGTGGGCAAGTTCTCAAGACAATCTATGAGTAGGGTGAAATGCTAACTGGTTAGGTAGTATTGTCTTGTGGAGACCCACCTCTGGCAGATGGTCCTGCTGGGAAGTGGGGGAGGAAAATGTCACCTGACACCTCCCTCATTTTTGGAGAAGTCCCCCAACAAGCTCTGAAATCAGTATGAAGAGATCCATCTCCCCTTTGTCTCTGGCATATGTGTAAACTGACATTTTTATGTTGCCTCTCTATGCAGGCTGTTGTCTTTATGTGTGGTGATGCAGCTATCACTTACTCTCATGGCTTGCCCAGTGCTGAGTCAGCTTATTTTTAAAGCTGCAGGACCCAGGTCCCACTGGTTTTACAAACTCACAGAATTCAGGCCCTATTATGGAATAGTCTTCCCTGTGTGAGCTCCCTGTTGTGAGGGCCCATTTCTTTACCCTCTCTATGTGTGCACCTCTCTTCTTCCTGGGGGCAGTCTCCCTTCACCTTTCTGACCTTCCTAACCTATCAGATGCAGTTTCTTCTCTATATTTAGCTGTGGATTTTATTCTGTCAGCCTTTGGATTGCTGTCTGGTTTACAGACTTAGATGTGTATGATATCTAGATGTAAACATGGGATGGGGTGAGCTCAAGATCTTCCTATTTTGCCATATTCCCAAGTTCCTAAAGTTTCCTGTTCTAGAGTAGCCATTTCTTCAAGTAGGAGATTAAAGTGACAAGCACATGAAAGGATGTTCAACATCATTAGTCATTTAAAAAAAGAAAATTGAAATGACAATGTAATACCACTTCACATCCACTAGAATGGCTATAATGTTAAGAAATGGAAAATAACAACAATGATGAGAATGTGGAAAATTGGAACCCTCCTATGTTGATGGTTGAAATACAAAATTTTGTAGCCAATTTTGAAAAGTTTGGCAGTATTGCAAAAAGTTGAAGTTATCATATGACTGAGTAATTCTACTGCTAGATGTATACCCAGGAGATTGGAAAACATGTCTATACAAAAATATGCATGTGAATGCTTGTAGTGGTATTATTCATAGTAGCCAAGTAGTGGAAATATTTCAAATGTCTATCAGCTGTTGAGTTGATAGACATAATGTGGTCTACCTTTACAGTGGAATATTATTCATTCTTATAAAAGAATGAAATACTGATACATGCTTGAATATTAACTGTAAAATCATTGTGCTAAGGGAACGAAGCCAGTCACAAAAGACCACATACTGAGTGACTCCAATTATATGTAAAGTCCTAAATAAGCAAAACCATAGAGAAACAAAATAAAAATAGTGATTGTATGTTAGGGGAGGACAGAAAGAGAATTAATGTTAATGGGTATGGATGTTCTTTTTGGACAGATAAAAGCATTTTTTAAAGTTATTTTTTTATTATATTATGTTAGTCACCATACAGTACATCCCTTGTTTCTGATGTAAAGTTCGATGATTCATTAGTTGCATATAACACCCAGTGCACCATGCAATACGTGCCCTCTTTACTAACCATCACCAGTCTATCCCATTCCCCCAACCCCCCTCACCTCTGAAGCCCTCAGCTTGTTTCTCAGAGTCCATAGTCTCACATGCTTCATTCCCCCTTCTGATTACCCCCTTTTCTTTATCCCTTTATTCCCCTACCAATCTTCCTAGTTCTTATGTTCCATAGATGAGAGAAATCATATGATAATTGTCTTTCTCTGATTGACTTATTTCACTTAGCATTATCTCCTCCAATGCCATCCATGTTGCAGCAAATGTTGAGAAATCGGTCTCTCTGATAGCTGAGTAATATTCCATTGTATATATGGACCACAACTTCTTAATCCAGTCATCTGTTGAAGGGCATCTCGGCTCCTTCCATGATTTAGCTATTGTGGACAAAGCTGCTATGAACATTGGGGTGCATATGGCCCTTCTCTTCACTACGTTTGTAATTTTGGGGTAGATACCCAATAGTGCAATGACTGGATCATAGAGTAGCTCAATTTTTAACTTTTTTATGGGACCTCCACACTGTTTTCCAGAGTGGCTGTACCAACTTGCATTCCCACCAACAGTGTAGGAGTGATCACCTTTCTCCACATCCTTTCCAACAATTGTTGTTTCTTGCCTTGTGAATTTTTGCCATTCTAACTGGTATAAGGTGGTATCTTAGTGTGGTTTTGATTTGAATTTCCCTGATGGCTAATGATTTTAAACATTTTTTCATGTCCGTTAGCCATTTGTATGTCTTCATTGGAAAAGTGACAGCATGGTACTGGCACAAAAACAGACATATAGACCAAATGGAACAGGATAGAGAACCCAGATATGGACCCTCGGCTCTTTGGGCAACTAATTTTTGTCAAAGCAGGAAGAGATATACAATGGAAAAAAGACAGTCTCTTCAATTAATGGTGCTGGGAAAATTGGACAGCTGCACACAAGAGAATGAAACTTGACCACTCTCTCACACCATACACAAAGATAAACTCCAAATGGATGAAAGACCTCAATGTGAGACAGAAATATGATAATGAAACTTGACCACTCTCTCACACCATGCACAAAGATGAACTCCAAATGGATGAAAGACCTCGATGTGAGACAGGAATCCATCAAAATCCTAGAGGAGAACATAGGCAGCAACCTCTACGATATTGGCCAAAGCAAACTTTTTCATGACACATCTCCAAAGGCAAGAGAAAAAAGATAAAATGAACTTGTGGGACTTCATCAAGATAACTTCTGCACTGCCAAGAAAACAGTCAAAACAACTAAGAGGCAGCCCACGGAATGGGAGAATATATTTGCAAATGATGCTACAGACAAAAGACTGGTATCCAAGATCTACAAAGAACAATAATATATTGCACAATGAAGATTTGATTATTAATAAAGTATAGAGAAATTAAGGTAATCCATGTGAAACAGGGAAATGTTTTCAATTTTCAGAATGTGGAAAATTCAGATATGCGAATTGCAATAAATTAGTAAGAATTTGGTTATATCAAACTGTGGGAACTCTATGGAATGTTAAAAACGTTGTGGACATTTAAAGACCATATAAATTCTCTTAGAGAGACTTTTGATTTCAGTTTTGTAGGATAATGTACAAGTTGTTATATTTTCTTTTTTTTTTCAGGCTGTTATATTTTCAAAGCTATATAAAAATCATTATTGGCAAATCCAGATAATGATAATTGTCTAAAATCTTCAAATGTATTCTAGTTATTACTATAAGGATAAGTGATAAATAGAATCAATCATAATAAAGAAGAAGGTTGTATTGTCTAACTGAATAGACATTTTACATAAATTCCTTATAATAGCCACTTTTAATTTAAAGGTTAAAAAACAGATATTTCTAAGAACTATTTTACATGGCCTTAAAGCTTGAATGAAGGAGCTGATAACACTGTAACTCCCCCCTTCTAAATGCTTGGGAATTAAGTGGAGCAGAGTCAGGAACAAACAGTCAATACACAAGTGTGAGGAAAAGTATACCTGAAAACAAGTGAATGTGGTTAAATAATCCTTAAACAATGAGGAAAGCACAGCAAAAATCAGTGGATGGACTCAAGTTTTTTTCTTAGATAAAGCTAAGATCATCATAATTATACCACATTCAAAGTCAGGTATTCTAAAGTTAAGTACTCATACTTAACGACCAGTGATATAACTGAAATTCACTGGGGATAAAATGGTAATCTATGATTATCTCCAAACCCAATCTACTTTACCTATAATTTTGCATGATATTATACCAAATTAAGCTATGTTAAAATTGAACAAAAGTGGAAAAGAAGTCCAATTAGAAGGAAATGGATGTTGAATAGAGTCAACATTCAAATATATTTAATGAAGTTACACTAACTTTCCTTTCCTCAATAGTTTCCGAAGTCCCCTGGATACCTCTTTATTGCGGAGACTGTAGATGAGAGGGTTCAGCATGGGGGTGAGGACGGTGTAGAAGACAGATACTATCTTGTCCTGGTCTGGTGTATGGTTAGAAGCTGGTCTCATGTACATGAACATGGCTGCACCATAGTAGAGTCTGACCACAGACAGGTGGGAGGAGCAGGTGGTGAAGGCTTTGCGGCGACTTTCTGTAGAGCTCATGCAGATAACAGCTTGAAGGACATATGAATAGGAAATAATGATCACGGAGACTGGTAATATTAGCATCACCACACAGCAGATGAAGAGCAGTCTCTCAAAAGCAGAGGTGTCTGTGCAAGATAGAGGGAAAAGGGCAGCAACATCACAGAAAAAGTGATGAATTTCCAGAGAGCTGCAATAAGAGAGTGACAGGGCTGCTACAAGTACAATAATGCCATCAAGAAAGCCCAAGATCCAGGAAGCAACAGTCATGAGGGCACAGAGTTTCTGATTCATGAGGATGGTGTATCGAAGTGGGTGGCATATAGCCACATAACGGTCATAGGCCATGACAGCCAACAGGAAACATTCAGCTCCAAGCAGGGACACACAGAAGAATATCTGGGCTCCACAACCTGCCAGCGATATTGACTTGCTGCCAGAGAAGTAGTTGAAGGCCATCTTGGGTACAGTAGTACAGATGAGCATTAGGTCCATGAGGGAGAGTTGGCTGAGGAGGAAGTACATAGAGATGTGGAGATGGGTGTCCAGGTAGATGAGGAGAACCATAGCAGTGTTTCCCAAGAATGCCACTGAAAAGATGCCCATGACCAGGGAGAACAGGAAGATGTGGGTGGGGCTGTAATTGAAGATTCCTAGCAGGATGAAGTCAGAGCTGAATGTCTGGTTTCTCCACATCATTCTAGATAATTTGCCTTATCTGGAATTTCCAGAGAAGACCCAAGCTTATTTATTAGCTTGATTTTCAAATGAATACTGTGGCAACGCCTTCAAGTGTGTGGTGTACTAGACACATAAGTACGACCTTGTCACCAAACTTCAGTTAATTCCCTTTTAGTTACAAAAAATTATGTGACTCGATCCAGTGCTTTCTAGATGTTTCCTCGTTTAAACTCTACAAAGAAAAACTTTTATTTATTTTACTGAAAGAAAACTGAAGTCTATAAAAGTTTCTGACTTACCCACAGTTGCAGGTCAATAGAGAACCTAGTAGAAAAAGAGGTATCATGTATCTTTTGGTGATTTTATGAGTGCACCTGATCACAGAAAATTCCCTTCTCACCATTATATAGTTTTGTCCTCTCATGTCTCTACCTTGTGTTCTCAATAACTGTAGAATTCCTGTTCCCTTGATTCCCCATATAATCCCATCTGCTTCTCATTGTGTCACACCAGCCCAGTGAAAGACTGTATGGGACCAATATCATTATCTCCATAAGGGGACCTGTATATCTTAATTAGAAGAAGGATTTAATACTGTACACTTTAACTTTTTCATCTCAGACAAAGCCTTGGAGTCCTGTCTTAATATAAACATCCATTAAACTATTTTCCTAAGAAATAAAAGTATATTCATTTCTCTTTTGAAAATAAGTTTGTTTCTCCCAACTGGTATGGGTAGAAGAGCCTTTGTTCTATTGTTTTTTGTTTTCCTTTTTGTTTGTTTGGTTGTTTTTGAGAAATTGATTTCAACTTGTTGCAATTAAGTAAGTTGAATGGCATCATCTCTAGGGAACAAAAGAGAACCCCTCTGTATTCTTTAAAAACTTCACTGCAATGTGCTATTTTGGAGAGTGAAGGAGTATGAGTTCCACAACAGTAAGTGAAGGCATCAATCTGAGAAATAACCAACCTATTGCAGTTCAAGATGGGCAGAATCAGGGATGTACTAGAACGTGGTACAGACTGCACTGCAAAAATGAGCCAGGATATGTGTAGGAATCAGATCACAGAGCCAGAATAGCATAATTCAATTTTTTAAAATTAAGTGATTATCAAGGAATTTTTTTCTATTTAGTATCACAACTTAGATGTATTACTATGTACATCAAATTAAGTAATGTATATTTCTAAGGACAGAGAAGGTACCTAAGAACTATTCTGTAGGTTAGATTTTAGTGGTATATGGCCTGTGACTATCACAATATTCTACTTATGATGGGTAAATTAGTTTGAAATCTGTTTGTTGTTTAATTTTCCCTAGGAAATATGCTGTTTATATACTGATATTTCAAATGAACTTCTGTTATTTATAGCTAATCTTCTAAAAGTAGGTAAACTAATTGATAAAGACCTTTTGGATTATTTTAATGACACACAGAAATGGCATGACTTTATTTACTTTCATAGAATTGAAATGTTAGACCAGTATTCCAGGAGAACAGTTTCATTCCCAGTCAGTTCTAACATTTGTGTATAGCAAAGTGCCTTAAAGAATGATATATGCCAAATATTGAAACCAGAGAATAACTCCTTTTATATCTCATATTTATTTATTTGCATAAATAATATGTACTTGACAATTTCACCTGTTTTCATGATAAATATGTACTGAGAAAATCTAAATTTCCTGCAATAAAAATATATCAATATATTGATAACTACTTAAATGTATAATAAATACAGTCTTGTTCCCAAGTAGTCAACATAAAGAATTGCCAGCTTCTTTCCTTGTTCTTTTAATGCAAAAATGAGATTTACAGTTTCATAAGTGCCACCATTTTATATGAAATTTCAAAAATTCTCACATCCTAGCTAGAGCAACTTGGTGCTTTTCCATTCTTTCATGCCAACTATTAATGGAAAATGAAGAAGACCAAAGGAGATGAAAAATTTAAAAAAGGATATTCTGAAGAAGTTACTTAATGAGAAAGAAGTTGAGTATGTGGAAGAGAAGTAAAGATATATGAGGAAAGTGAATGATAAAATAGAGCTAAAAATAGAAAGAGAAAAAAACATTAAGGAGAAATGGACTGTGATAATTAGAGACTTTGAAATATTGATGGAAATAGAAGAAGGAGAGACAGCATAAATCATAGACCTAGTGGAGGGATTTAGGTGAGCACAGATATTTGGGAGAATGCCCAACTACACTGGGTCTAGCTTTTCACCTTGTGATATAGACTGACCTGAAGATTCCCTCTACATATCCCAGCATATTCCATAGTTCCAGATTTTAGAAAAGTTTCACATACTGTACAATTTAGCTAAATTAAATATCACTGAATTATTTTTTCACCTTTATTGTATTGCATTGGAAAATTTCATTGATTGGTATATTTTATAAAGTATACAGAACATAAGTAAGGAAACTGGGTTCTGTTTTGAGCCAAATCACTTCCCTCTGTAATTTATAAACTAAAAATTTGCACTAGGTGGTTTCTAAGGAATGTTTCAAGTCTGAATTTTCATTAAGTCTCTTTTAAAGCAATATATATAGGCCATCATATGTAACTATTTCTGTGAAGACATTAACGTTTATATCTACTAACTGGAAGATACTTATGTTCATCATAAAGGCTTAAATAATTATTCTTTTAATAATTTCAACATAATGTAATTATTAAGGAGAATGAGTCTCTTCTTTCTCTTCTCCCTTATTTTTGCATAAAGGAGAAAAAGAGCCCAGAAGTGTGAAGGAATTATGGCATTCTCAGGGTGTTGTGAATATCTGCCAACAATATGGGGAATTTATAAAAAGTATGCATGATAATTTTAATACACAGAGTGATGAATATTTATACTTGTGTAATCTTTTATAATGTTATAAAAAACTGTTATATACATTATCTCATTTTTTTTAAAAACACCAAAAGCTATTCGAGCTCAATAAAGAAGGTAACGGATTCTCAAAAAAAGAAGAGTTTGTCTTACTTGTTAAACTTACAGTTGGTGATCAGGATATATCTTCACCAAATAAATTCTAGGACTTCTTGAAAATGATAACCTTTTCTTCTGCGTCTTATTGAAAATAGTCAACAACAATTACTCAGATGGTCCAAAAGGACCCACATTTCCAGAAAATGAGCCATCTCATGGTACCTTGGACTGTAAATCCTTTACCTCCACAGAATATTGAGTCCTTTGAGTTTAATTGTAGAAGGGCTTGCCCTCTTCATAAACTCTCCTCAGAAACAAAATCCATATGGACCCCTAGATTTGAGTTAAATTTATTAATATATGCCATTTTTTAACTTGTAAAGTCTTAAATTATGGCTTCCTATTTTTCTTTAGGAAGCAAATAGTGCTAATAGTGATGAAGCTTAATATTTATTAATTTAAAAAATAAAGTTAGAATTAAAACAGGAATTATGTATTGCAAAGTAAAATAAAATGTAAGTAAACTCATAGAAGCTTAAATCTATGTGGAAATGTGATTAACAATTCATATGGATCCAAAGATTTTATGGATATCACCTTCCTAGGATATATCTGTTGTGTTGGTCCCAGCCTGTGAATAGTGATGCTAATGCCTGGGAAGGTCTGAGGCACTTGCTTAAGTCCCTATTAGTCATAATGAGACTCCACACACTTTTCCTCCATTGGGGCCAATGCTGTGGCTGGCCTGGCCCTTGTGGTTCTTGTTATGATCACTGGATGTACTTCAGCAAAAATCATCAGGGAACTTTGAGGAGGAAGACACTTAACAATTCCTGAGGGTACACTCCATGCCACAGAATGAAATTGTGGAGAGAGAGGACGAGAGGATTTGGGGTCTGCCTTTATTAGGGCTCATGGATAGTGTGTCTGGGGTTTCAATGGGTCACTTAATTTTGGCTACTTTGAAGCACAAGAGTGGGAATTAGGGCTCAGGAAATTAGGGCATGGTCAACGAAGTGGTCAGTTATCCAGGTTGCCCAGGGTTTTCTGAAAAGAGAACTTCATGGATGTTGGGAGGGGAGAAAAGGGGGCTAGTTCATTATCCAGCTGTTTTGCTAGTAAATGTGTCATACAGCTGACAGCATGTTTATTTTAGATGGATGTCTTTTGATATGGATGCCTTCACAATCAAAACTTTGACAGGCACTTACACTATATTCTCTTTGCATTGTACTAATTGTCCTTTATTCACTATACTAACTTTATAATGGTTCTATCTTCATGCCATGCTTCTCTCCACTCAAAAATCTGCCATTTGCCTAAAGCAATCACATTTCTAAAATGCAAAGATTAGCACCTTCTCCTTACTTAAAATTACCTTGTGACCCTTCGTAAATTTCAAGATAAAAATTATACTTCAATGCAGGGAATTTATGATTTTGCTTTTATCTTTCTGGTTTCACTTTTCAACTCTCTGTTATTCAAGTTTCTCTGTGAAACAACTTATTTCTTCACATCTCCATGACTTTTCCAAGTTTATCTCCTTAAGTATCTGCTTTGTTCCATGTACAATCAAGTTGCATAATTTATTATTGTCCTTTAAGACCCCTTCTGCAGGAACCTGTCCTGATAAGCAAGGCTGTATTGAGCATTGTTTCTATGTATCTGTATAGCCCATATGGAAACATTTACTATAGCATATATCAAATTTTATATGACTGCTTTTCTTCCATACTACATTCAGAACTACAATTGACATTTACTTTAGATCACTTGCTATCTAAAACAATGTAGTTCCTCATAAAGCTAACAAATAAAATAGTATAAAAATCCAACACTTAAAGTCTTATCAAAAAAGTGTTAGAATCTCTAGTAGTTGATAGCATGACATTATGTTCAAATTTATGTAACATGTCCTCCTCAATATCCATCACTTGTCTACCCCATCCCCCCACCCCTCCCTTCTGCAACCCTCAGTTTGTTTCCTGGAGTCCAGAGTCTCTCATGGTTTGTCTCCCTCTGTGATTTCTGTGATCAAGACAACATGGTATTGTCACAAAAAACAGACACATAGATCAATGGAACAGAATAAAGCATCCAGAAATGGACCCTCAACTCCAACTAATCTTTGACAAAGAGAAGATATTTGCAAATGACATAACAGGTAAAGGCTTAGTATCCCAGTTCTACAAAGAATCTCTCAAACTCAACACACAAAAACCAAAGAATCCACTCAAGAAATGGGCAGAAAACGTGAACAGACACTTCTCCAAAGAAGACATACAAATGACCAACAGACACACTGAAAAAAATGCTCAACATCACTTGGCATCAGGGAAATATAAATCAAAACCATAATGGGATACCACCTCATACCAGTAAGAATTAATTTAAAAAAATTAACAAGACAGGAAACAGCAAATGTTGGAGAGGATGTGGAGAAAGGGGAACCATCTTCCAGTATTGGTGGGAATGCAAGCTGGTACAGCCACTCTGGAAAACAGTATGGAGTTTCCTCAAGAAGTTAAAGATAGAGCTACCCTACAACCCAATAATTGTACTACCGGGTATTTACCTCAAAGTTACAGATATAGTGAAAAAAGGGGCAAATGCACCACAATGCTAATGTCAGCAATGTTCACAATAGCCAAATTGTGGAAGTTGCTGTGATATAAACATCAACAGATGAATGGATAAAGAATATGTGGTTCATATATACAACAGAGTATTATTCAGCCATCAGAAAGGATGAACACTTACCATTTACATTTACATGAATAGGAAGGAAGGGTACTCTGCTAAGTGAAATAAGTTAATCAGAGAAGGACAATTATGGTTTCACTAATATGGAGAATATAAGAAACAGTGTAGAGGCCCATCAGGGAAGGGAGGGAAAACTGAATGAGAGGAAATCAGAGAGAGGGACAAACCTTGAGAGACTCTTGACTCTTTTAAGCAAACTGAGGGTGGTAGAAGGGGAGGTGGGTGGGTGGATATTAACTGGGTGATGGGCATTAAGGAGGGCATGCAATATGAAGAGCACTGGGTATTGTACACAGCTGATGTATCATTGAGAGCTACACCAAAAACTAATGATGAAAGGTATGTTGGGTAATTGAATCTAAAGAAATAAAAATTAATATAATTTTGTTAAGATGTAAAAAAATAATGTAAATAATAGAATTTTTAATTGATTTTGGTAATATTGCTAGATAAAAACGATATAATAAATTCAGTTTTGTTTAATTCACCAAATAAATAACATAAAACTTCAAAAGTACAACTATTTATAAGAATGTCAAAAAACATCACTTACACAAAAGTAAATGGTGTTCCAAGACCCTTAGAATTACCTATCTACTCAATTTTGTCAGAGACTACAAACACAGCAAAGTAGATCTTGTGAAAGTTAAATCCAGGCACAGGTTGCCAGATGGTCAGATTAAGGAAATCAAAATACAGAACACTAGATAAATTTTAATATCTGATAAACAAGAAATAGTTTATTAGTATAACTTTGCCCCATAGATTGTATATGGCATGCCTATATCAATAATAATTATTGTTCAAATGATTTTCTAAATTACCAGGCTATAATATTTTATCTGGCAAAAATATTCAAGCTATAATTGAAAAATTGTAATTTATCAGAATTCAGTCTTAAGGATAGAGAGCAACTGGGGAGCCTGGTGGGCTCAGTCCCTTAAGTATCTGCCTTTGGCTCAGGTCATGATCCCAGAGGCCTGGAATTAAGCCCTGCATTGGGCTCTCTGTTCAGTGGGGAGTCTGTTTCTCCCTCTCCCTCTGTCGCTCAGCTGCTTGTCCTCTCTCTCTCTCTCTCTCAAATAAATAGATAAAATCTTTTTAAAATTATGATATGTTTTTTACCACACAGTACATCATTAGTTTTTGATGTAGTGTTCGATGATTCATTGTGCATAACACACAGTGCTCCATGCAATATGTGCCCTCCCTTTTTTTTTAATGATTTTTTATTATATTATGTTAGTCACCATACAGTACATCCCCGGTTTCCGATGTAAAGTTCGATGATTCATTAGTTGCGTATAACACCCAGTGCACCATGCAATATGTGCCCTCCTTACTACCCATCACCAGTCTATCCCATTCCCCCAACCCCCTCCCCTCTGAAGACCTCAGTTTGTTTCTCAGAGTCCATAGTCGCTCATGTTTCATTCCCCCTTCTGATTACCCCCCTTTCTTTATCCCTTTCTTCCCCTACCAATCATCCTAGTTCTTATGTTCCATAGATGAGAGAAATCATATGATAATTGTCTTTCTCTGCTTGACTTATTTCACTTAACATTATCTCCTCCAGTGCTGTCCATGTTGCAGCAAATGTTGAGAATTTGTTTTTTCTGATAGCTGAGTAATATTTCATTGTATATATGGACCACAGCTTCTTAATCCAGTCATCTGTTGAAGGGCATCTCAGCTCCTTCCATGATTTAGCTATTGTGGACAATGCTGCTATGAACACTGGGGTGCATATGGCCCTTCTCTTCACTACGTCTGTATCTTTGGGGTAAATACCCGGTAGTGCAATGGCTGGATCATAGGGTAGCTCAATTTTTAACTTTTTAAGGGACCTCCACACTGTTTTCCAGAGTGGCTGTACCAACTTGCATTCCCACCAACAATGTAGGAGGGATCCCCTTTCTCCACATCCTCTCCAACAATTGTTGTTTCTTGCCCTGTCAATTTTTCCCATTCTAACAGGCTTAAGGTGGTATCTCAGTGTGGTTTTGATTTGTTGTTTCTTGCCTTGTCAATTTTTGTAGTATAGTTTGAAATCAGGCAATGTGATGACCCCAGCTTTGTTTTTCTTGTTCAATATTTCCTTGGTGATTCAGGGTCTTTTCTGGTTCCACACAAATTATAGGATTGTTTGTTCCAGCACTTTGAAAAATGTCATTGTTATTTTGATCAGAATGGCATTGAAAGTGTGGATTGCTCTGGGTAGCATAGACATTTTAACTATGTTTATTCTTCCAATCCATGAGCATGAAATATTTTTCCACCTTTTTTCTCTTCTTCGATGTCTTTCATCATAGTTCTGTAGTTTCTAGAGTATAGATCCTTTACCAGTCTGGTTAGGTTTATTCCGAGATACCTTACGGTTTTGGTGCTATTGAAAATGGAATCAATTCCCTAATTTCTCCTTCTTCAGTCTCATTGTTAGGGTATAGAAATGCAACTGGTTTCTGAGCATTGATTTTGTATCCCACCACATTACTAAATAGTTGTATGAGTTCTGGCAATTTGGGGGTGGAGTCTTTGGGGTTTTCCATATAAAGTATCATGTCATCTGCAAAAACAGAGGGTTTGACTTCTTCTTTGCCAATTTGAATACCTTTTATTCTTTTTCATTGTCTGATTGCTGTTGCAAGGGCTTCTAATACTATATTGATCAATGATGGCGAAAGTGGGCATCTTTGTTGTGTTCCTGATCTTAAGGGAAAGGCTCTCAGCTTTTCCCCATTGAGAATCATATTTGCTGTAGGTTTTTCATAGATGGTTTTTATGAAATTGAGGAAGGTACCCTCTATCCCTACACTCTGAAGGGTTTTATTCAGGAAAGGATGCTGTATTTTGTTAAATGCTTTTCTGCATCAATTGAGAAGATCATACAGTTCTTGTCTCTTCTCTTATTAATGTGATCTATCACACTGAGCAGTTTGTGAATGTTGAACCACGCTTGCATCCCAGGGATGAATCCCACTTGGTTGTGAGGGATAATCCTTTCAATGTAATCTTGGATCCTCTTAGCTAGGATCTTTTTGAGAATTTTGGCATCCATATCATCAGGGAAATTGGTCTGTAATTCTCCTTTTAATTGGGCCTTTGCCTGGTTTGGGGATCATGGTAATATTGGCCTCATAGAATGAGTTTGGTAGTTTTCCTTCTGTTTCTATTTTTTGAAACAGCTTCAGGAGAATAGGAATTAGTTCTTCTTTGTATGTTTGGTAGAATTCCCCCTGGGAATCCAACAGGCCCTGGACTCTTGTTTTCTGGGAGGTTTTTGATCACTGCTTTAGTCGCTTCACTGTTAATCGGTCTATTTATTTATCGATCAATTTCTTCCTGTTTCAGTCTTGGTAGTTTATACATTTTGAGGAAGGCATCCATTTCTTCCAGATTGCTTGATTTATTAGCATATAGTTGCTGATAATAGTTTCTAATGATTGTTTCTATTTCCTTGGTGTTGGTCATGATCTCTCCCCTTTCATTCATAATTTTATTAATTTGGGTCCTTTCTCTATTCTTTTGAATAAATATGGCCACTGGCTTATCGATCTTATTAATTCTTTCAGTGAACCAGCTTCTAGTTTTGTTGATCTGCTCTACTATATTTCTGGTTTCTAATTCATTAATTTCTGCTCTAATCTTACTCAATTGTCTTTTCGTGTGAGGCTTATGCCTGTTCTTCTGTTCCATCTCTAGCTTCTTAAGGTGGGAATATAAAGACTGCATTTTAGATTGTTCTATTCTTTTGAGTGAGGCTTAGATGGCTATTTATGTTTCCCTGAGGACTGCCTTTGCAGATTCCCATAGGTTTTGGACCATTGTGTTTTCATTGTTATTGGTTTCTATAAACTGCTTAAGTTCTTTAATTCCCTGGTTTACACAATCATTCTTAAGCGGGATGGTTCTTAGTTTCCGAGCGTTTGAGTTTCTTCCAAATTTTTCCTTGTGATTGAGTTCCAGTTTCAAAGCATTGTGGTCTGAGAATATGCAGGGAATAATCTCAGTCTTTTGGTATCTGTTGAGACCTGTTTTGTGACCCAATATATGGTCTGTTCTGGAGAAAGTTCCATGTACATTCAAAAAGAGTGACTGTTCTGTTGTTCTAGGGTGTAGTGTTCTGTATATATCTATGAGGTCCATCTGCTCCAGTATGTCATTCAAAGCTCTTGTTTCACTGTTGCTTTTCTGCTTAGATAATCTGTCTATTACTGAGAGTGGAGTGTTGAGGTCCCCTACTATTAATGTATTATTATCTATATGTCTCTTTATTCTGATTAAGAGTTGGCTTATGTATCTATCTGCTCCCCTGTTCGGGGCATAGATATTTATAATTGTTAGATCCTCTTGTTGGATAGACCCTTTAAGAATAATATAGTGTCCTTTTGTATCTCTGACTGCAGTATTTAGCTTAAAATCTAATTTGTCTTTATGAGAATTGCTACCTCAGCTTTCATTTGAGGTCCATTGGCATGAAAAATGGTTCCCCATCTCTTCACTCTCAGTCTGGATGTATCTTTAGGTTCAAAATGGGTCTTTTACCCTCGGCTCTTTGGGCAACTAATATTTGATAAAGCAGGAAAAAACATCCGGTGGGAAAAAGACAGTCTCTTCAATAAATGGTGCTGGGAAAATTGGACAGCTACATGCAAGAGAATGAAACTTGACCACTATCTCACACCATACACAAAAATAAACTCCAAATGGATGAAAGACCTCGATGTGAGACAGGAATCCATCAAAATTCTAGAGGAGAACATAGGCAACAACCTCTACGACATCGGCCAAAGCAACCTTTTTCATGACACATCCCCAAAGGCAAGAGAAACAAAAGATAAAATGAATTTATGGGACTTCATCAAGATTAAAAGTTTCTGCACAGCCAAGGAAACAGTCAGAAAAACTAAGAGGCAGCCCACGGAATGGGAGAATATATTTGCAAATGACACTACAGATAAAGGACTGGTATCCAAGATCTACAAAGAACTTCTCAAACTCAATACACGAGAAACAAATAAACAAATCAAAAAATGGGCAGAAGATATGAACAGACACTTTTCCAATGAAGACATACAAATGGCTAACAGACACATGAAAAAATGTTCAAAATCATTAGCCATCAAGGAAATTCAAATCAAAACCACACTGAGATAACACCTTACGCCAGTTAGAATGGCAAAAATAGACAAGGCAAGAAACAACAATTGTTGGAGAGGATGTGGAGAAAGGGGATCCCTCCTACATTGTTGGTGGGAATGCAAGTTGGTACAGCCACTCTGGAAAACCGTGTGGAGGTCCCTTAAAAAGTTAAAAATTGAGCTACCCTATGATCCAGCCATTGCACTACTGGGTGTTTACCCCAAAGATACAGACGTAGTGAAGAGAAGGGCCATATGCACCTCAATGTTCATAGCAGCCATGTCCACAATAGCTAAATCGTGGAAGGAGCCGAGATGCCCTTCAACAGATGACTGGATTAAGAAGTTTTGGTCCATATATACAATGGAATATTACTCAGCTATCAGAAAGAACGAGTTCTCAACATTTGCTACAACATGGACAGCACTGGAGGAGATAATGCTAAGTGAAATAAGTCAAGCAGAGAAAGACAACTATCATATGATTTCTCTCATCTATGGAACATAAGAACTAGGATGATCGGTAGGGGAAGAAAGGGATAAAGAAAGGGGGGGTAATCAGAAGGGGGAATGAAACATGAGAGACTATGGACTATGAGAAACAAACTGAGGACTTCAGAGGGGAGGAGGGTGGGGGAATGGGATAGACCGGTGATGGGTAGTAAGGAGGGCACATACTGCATGGTGCACTGGGTGTTATACACAACTAATGAATCATCGAGCCTTACATTGGAAACCGGGGATGTACTGTATGGTGACTAACATAATATAATAAAAAATCATTTAAAAAAAAAAAAAAAACAAAATGGGTCTTTTAGACAGCATATGGATGGGTCATGTCTTTTTATCCAATCTGCGACCCTGTGGCATTTCATGGGAGCATTGAGGCCATTCACATTGAGAGTGATTTTTGAGATATATTATTTTAATGTTGTCATGTTGCCTGTGAAGTCCTCGTTTCTATAGATTGTCTCTGTAAATTTCTGTTCTTTTCACTTTTGGAGTCTTTTTACTTTTATAGAACTTCTTTTAATATTGCTTGTAGGGATGGCTTTCTGGTCACATATTCTTTTAGTTTCTGCTGGTCTAGGAAAGTCCTTGTCTCTCCATCCATTCTGAATGACAGCCTTGCTGAATAAAGGTTCCTTGGTTGCATGTTCTCACTTAGTGCTCTCGATATGTTTTGGCAGCCTTTTCTGGCTTGCCAGGTCTCTGTAGACAGTTATGACATTATTCTGATGTTCCTCCCTCTGTACTTGGGTACTCTCTTCCCTCTCACCACTTTCAAGGTTATTTCTTTGGATCTAAGATTTGCAAATTGTACTATGATATGTCGTGTTGTTGGTCTGTTCTCATTTATCTTGGGAGGGGTCCTCTCTGCCTCTTGGACACAAATGCTTGTTTCCTTCACCAGATTAGGGAAGTTCTCAGCTACAATTTGTTCAAATATCTCTTCTTGACCTCTCTCTTCCTCCACTCCCTCGGGGATGCCCATGATTCTCACATTGGAACATTTCATTGAGTCTGTAATCTCCCATAGCCTTTTTTCTTGAAAGCAACATTTCTTTACCCATGTTTCTTCTCTTTCCTTCTTTTTTATCATCTCATCCTCTAACTCACTAATTCGTTCTTCTGCTTCATTAACCCTGGCTGTCAGAGCAGCTGGTTTAGACTGCCTTTCATTCATAGGATTCTTAATTTCCACCAGATTCTTTCTCACTTCAGCCCTTAGAGATTGTATATTTTCGTTAATATTTTTCTCAAGCCTATACATCATCTTTACAATTGTTACTCTGAAATCCATTTCTGACAGTTTTGTTATATCCATATCCATTAGTTCTGTGGCAGAGGCCACAATCTCTATTTCTTTCCTTTGATGGGGGTTCCTCCTCCTTGTCATTCTGATGAGGTGTGTTTGCAGGGATGTACAGAGCCCAAATTATTGACCAGGACCCAAGCAAAATGCACCTGTTTTATAGGGACCTTAGGGATGTGGGCTTCTTGTTCTTTCAGCTTGCCTTCTGGGAGAGAAGTCTGCCTTGCTGATACTCAGGCAACCCTGTTTGGGCAGAGTTGCTCTGCCCCCTGTGGAGGGGGATGGGCACAGTGAGAACTGTTTTTTCTGGGCTTTTGTTCTCTGGTGGATTTCCCTGGTGACTTTCTGTGTCTCTTCTGAAAGTCAGAGCAGCGGTGACCATATCCAAACCTCTGTCTCAGTACAGATTGCAGTCTTCTCTTCACTGAACTTTCCAGGCCACTCTAACTCCATTTCTGTCTGTGCTGCTAAAAGGCCACAGCATCCTGTATTGTGCGTCCCATAGCCGGTCTCCCAGTCCTCCCTCCCAGGGCTGGAATGTGTCTGCACTTTGTGCTTCTAAAACCACCAGCCTCTCCCTGTTCATGCACGTGCTCCCAAGCTCCCAGTTTAACTCTCATTCAAGTGCATGCTCTGGAACTCCTGGTTTCAGTCTGGTTTCCTGGTGGCTACTGGACCATGAGTCTAACCTGCTCCCCAGCGCAGGAGGTTTCTACTTCCTGGTGCCAGAGTGTGGCAGCTCCCTCCCCCTTCCATTTATCTTCTGATATCTGCACACAGACTCTTGGCTCCCCGCTTCGTACCTTGATACCCAGTGCTGGAGATGCTCATTTGTAGAGATCCATATGTATCTTCTTACTTCTCAGGCTGATTTCATGGGTGTTCAGGATAGTCTGGTAGATATCCAGCTGTATTCAGGGGACTGGCTGAAATAGGGTCTCCTACTTCTCCACCATCTTTTTGAGCTCACACCTCTCTCCAATAAAATCTTTAAAAAAAAAAAGGATAGAGAGCAGTATAAATTAAAATTATGGTTATCCTGATAATGTAAATTATTATAATTTCTTTTGGGAGAAATTTGGAAATATTCATAAAATTCATTAAAACAAGCTGTTTCACATCAACATGGATAGGACTAGAGGAGATTTTGCTAAGTGAAATAAGTCAAGCAGAGAAAGACAATTATCATATAGTTTCACTTATTTGTGGAACAAAAGGAATAGCAGGGAGATCAGTAGGAGAAGGGAGGGGAAAACAAAGGAGGGAGAAACTATGGACTCTGAGAAACAAGCTGAGGGCTTTAGAGGGGAGGGGATGGGGGGATGGGCTAGCCCCATGGTGGGTATTAAGGAGGGGATGTATTGCATGGACACTGGCTGTTTTTGGCAAAGATTCCATTTCCCATCATTATTTTAGGTACAACAGAGCATATGTTCAAAGGAAAATTTAAACCTGGGCAATGATACTGACTTTAGTTTTTTCAGGAGGAAATGAAATTATATACTCCATTTATATATACATATATATATATGAAAATATATATCTCCATATGTATTAAAATGAAAGAAATTCAAAAATCCAAAAGAAAAAAGCAAAACATACAAAGAGGTACTATGGATATATAAAGATATAAAAAGATACATGATATGTTACAAAAAATGTAGGTAGGGGTTTTGTTACATGTTTACACAAAGAGTAAAAAATTCATTATTCAGATTATGAATACAAATACACACTGGGTTCAATTTAGTCTGTAATATTATATTTTAAAGGGAGTTGTGAATACACTGATATTTATTTTTTAATACTACATTCTCCCTGAAATATGCATAAAGCTAAGAATAGCAGGGCACCTGGTCGCCTCAGTCAGTTGGACGTCTTACTTTTGATTGTGGTACATGTCGGGATCTTAGGATTGTGCGATCAATTCCCAGGTGAAGCTCTGAGGCGCTTAAGATTCTCTCTCTCCCTCTCCCCACCTCCAAAACCCCCTCTAAAAGGAAAAAAAAAAGCTAAGAATACCTGTCAATGTAATTCAGCCTATGAAGAACTAAAGGAGAATAATCATCTCACCTCAATGAAAGTAAGCAATTATTTTATTCAATTAAATGACTTATTTAAAACTGTCATGAAAGAAATAAAAGGGCATTATACTAATGGGCTTAGTATGTCTATCGGTACCTCAAGCCAACCTTGAGAGTGGAACTTTATAATCATAACCAGTATTATATGTTATAAATAATGTATGCATAGTATATGTTGTATCATGCTATAAGTTTTTATGTATGTTATTCTAATGATACACATTAAGAAAAAGTAGTCTAAAAATGGAACAACAGGAACAAATTTTTTCATCACTTCCATGTGGTATTTTTCTCTGCAATGAAGAACACTAGAGTAGGAAATGACATCCTTGGATTAAAAATCAACATACAACAATCAATAGATTTCTATATATCATCCAAAACAAAGGAAAAGTAATAGAAACATGATCCATACATTGGATCAATCAAATATAAAATACCCATGGACATTTCTATCCAGCAAGGTATTCACTTTAAAATAGAGGTTTTGAAGATAATAAAAGACATTAAGGAAAATATGAATAGATTGAACAGTATGTGGAGAACTTCAAGATATTTTTTAAAAATGTCAATTCTGCCCAAGTAAACTGATGCACTCCTCATATAATATTGGAAGACAGGGTACAGGGAAGAGTGATGGTGCAGCATAGAAGCTGAATGAATAATAGTCCACTGTATAAGTTCTGGATACCTGATGTAGAGCATGGTGACTATAGTTAGTTGACAAAACCTTATTATAGTCTCAAGATTTACTAAAAGTATAGATCTCAAGGGTTCTAACTGCACAGGAAAAATGGTAACTATTTGAGATGAGGATTATTTTAGTTAGCTGGATGGTGGTGGTCATTCCATAATATATACATTGATCAAAATATCAAGTTGAATACCTTAAATATATTCAATTTTCATGTGCTCATAATGCCTAATAAAGCTCAAAAATGGAGTTGCCATTAACATTGGAATATCCTGTCCACCATTCATCAGCTGTATTACAACAAGAAGAAAACAAACAAAAAAATTAAATGATAAGAGTACCTGACACATACAATGTTGGTAAGTGTCTGTGAGTTTACATATACGTTTCGCACAGTGCCAATTACGTAGGAAGCACTCAGTATGTTTTTCCTCTTATCACTGTGTAAGTGAGAGGGAGCAAAAAGTTTCAGGGAGTTCAAACTAAAACGTAAGGAAGGAGACATAATTATCTACCAGAGTAAGTACTAAAAAAACAAAACAAAACAAA
The DNA here is from genome assembly GCF_023065955.2 of Ursus arctos. Lineage (NCBI taxonomy): Eukaryota > Metazoa > Chordata > Mammalia > Carnivora > Ursidae > Ursus > Ursus arctos. The sequence continues at coordinate 9,584,396 of NW_026623067.1, read as the reverse complement.
CAAAACCAAATTCTGTTTCTTTGTCCTAGGAGAGGGGATGGAAAACAATGCAAACTCTTATAATTAAAGACAAGGGAATGGAATCCCCAGAGGACTAGAAAATTAATGTTCCATCTTCTCACCATGGTCGGCAGAGTAGGGATTACCTAGGAGTAAAAAACCATTTGATTTATACTGCAGCTTTGTGTTTCCCAGAGAAGATACAGAGCATAAGCTTCCAATAAAACATTTCAGAGCAGGTATGAATCCCATGTTCCATGAGAGTTTTTAGAATTTAAGTAAAACCATATTAATCATTTTCTGCTTAAAAAATATCTACAAAGCTATGTATATCTAAACAGGTGTATATGTATTTACTATGTATTTACTTTCATTGATATACATATCCATTTAGTTAGAGTAATGCTGATTCTAGGGATGTTAAATGATATAATAAACTTAGAATTATACTTAAATGTGTGGTGTTATAAAGCCATTGGGCTGATCTCACGAATGCTATAAGTAACTATCCCTAGATGTGCCTCTTGGTTCTAGTTCATTATTTTGTTTTGATATTGTTTTATTAAAATAATATTTTTATTCTATTATGTCATTCACCATACAGTACATCCCTGGTTTTTTATGTAAAGTTCCATGATTCATTAGTTGCGTATAACACCCAGTGCACCATGCAATACCTGCCCTCCTTACTACCCATCACCAGTCTATCCCATTCCCCCACCCCCTCCCCTCTGAAGCCTTCAGTTTGTTTCTCAGAATCCATAGTCTCTCATGCTTCATTCCCCTTTCTGATTACCCACACTTTATTCTTCCCTTTCTTCTCCTACCCATCTTCCTAGTTCTTATGTTCCATAGTTGAGTGAAACCATATGATAATTGTCTTTCTCTGCTTGACTTACTTCACTTAATATTATATCCCCCAGTGTCATCCATGTTGCAGCAAATACTGAGAACTCGTTCTTTCTGATACCTGAGTAATATTCCACTGTATATATGGACCACAGCTTCTTAATCCAGTCATCTGTTGAAGGGCATCTCAGTTCCTTCCACAATTTAGCTATTGTGGACAATGCTGCTATGAGCATTGGGGTGCATATGGCCCTTCTCTTCACTATGTCTGTATCTTTGGGGTAAATACCCAGTAGTTCAATAGCTGGATCATAGGGTAACTCAATTTTTAACTTTTTAAGGGACCTCCACACTGCTTTCCAGAGTGGCTGTACCGACTTGCATTCCCACCAACAAAGTAGGAGGGATCCCCTTTCTCCACATCCTCACCAAAAATTGTTGTTTCTTGCCCTGTCAATTTTTTCCCATTCTAACTGGTGTAAGGTGGTATCTCAGTGTGGTTTTGATTTGAAATTCCCTGATGGCTAATGATTTTGAACATTTTTTTCATGTGTTTGTTAGCCATTTGTATGTCTTCACTGGAAAAGTGTCTGTTCATATCTTCTGCCCATTTTATGAATTGTTTATTTATTTCTTCTGTATTGAGTTTAAGAAGTTCTTTGTAGATCTTGGATACCGGTCTTTTATCTGTAGTGTGTTTTGCAAAATTCTACTACCATTCCGTGGGCTGCCTCTTAGTTTTTTTGACTGTTTCTTTGGGTGTGCAGAAGTTTTTTTTGTTTTGTTTTGTTTTTTTTTTTTTTTTTTTTTTTTTTTATGAAGCTCCACAAGTTCATTTTATCTTTTGTTTCTCTTGCCTTTGGAGATGTGTCATGAAAAAGGTTGCTGTGGCCGATGACGTAAAGGTTGCTGCCTATGCTCTCCTCTAGGATTTTGATGGATTCCTGTCTCACATCGAGGTCTTTCATCCATTTGGAGTTTATCTTTGTGTATGGTGTGAGAGAGTGGTCAAGTTTCATTCTTTTGCATGTAGCTGTCAAATTTTCCCAGCACCATTATTGAAGTGACTGTCTTTTTTCCACCAGATGTTTTTTCCTGCTTTATCAAAGATTAGTTGCCCAAAGAGCCGAGGGACCATTTCTGGGTTCTCTATTCTCATCCATTGGTCTATGTGTCTGCTTTTTTGCCAGTACCATGCTGTCTTGGTGATCACAGCTTTGTAGTACAACTTGAAATCAGGCATTGTGATGCCCTTGCATTGTTTTTCCTTTTCAACAATTCCTTGGTAATTCAGGGCCTTTTCTGGTTCCACACAAATTTAAGGGCTGTTTGTTCAAGTTCTTTGAAAGATGTCATTGGTATTTTGATTGGGATAGCACTGAAAGTGTAGATTGCTCTCGGTAGCATGGGCATTTTAACTATGTTAATTCTTCCGATCCATGAACCTGGAATGTTTTTCCATCTTTTTGTGTCTTTTCAATGTCTTTCAAGAGTGATTTGTAGTTTATAGAATATAGATCCTTTATGTCTCTGGTTAAGTTAATTCCAGGATAACATATGATTTTTGTTGCTATTGTAAATGGGATGGATTCCCTAATTTCTGTTTCTTCAGTCTCATTGTTCATGTATAGAAATGCTACTGATTTCTGAGCATTGATTTTGTATCCCGCCACATTACTGAATTGCTCTATAACTTCTAATAGTGTGGGGGTGGATTCTTTTGGGTTTTCCATATAGAGTATAATGCATCTGTGAAGAGAGACAGTTTGACTTCTTCTTTGCTGATTTGGATACCTATTATCCCTTTTGGTTTTCTGTTTGCTGTTGCAAGGACTTCTAGTACTATGTTGAATAATAATGGTGAGAGTGGGCATCCGTGTCGTGTTCCCGATCTTAAGGGAAAGGCTTCCAGCTTTTCCCCATTGACAATGATATTTGCTGTAGGATGTTCATACATGGTTTTTATGAGATTGAGGATTGTACTCTCTATCCCTACACTCTGAAGCGTTTTTATCAGGAAAGGATGCTGTATTTTGTCAAATGCTTTTTCTGCATCTATTGAGAGGATCATATGATTTTTGGCTTTTTTTCTTGTTGATATAATCTATCACACTGCTAGATTTGCGAATGTTGAACCACCCTTGCATCCCGGGGACGAATCCCACTTGATCATGATGGATAATCCTTTTAGGGTACTCTTGGATCCTATTAGGTAGGATCTTGTTGAGAATTTCGGCATCCATATTCATCAGGGAAATCGGTCAGTAATTTTCCTTTTTGATGGGGTCTTTGCCTAGTTTGAGGAGCAAGGTAATATTGGCTCATAGAATGAGATTGGTAGTTTTCCTTCAGTTTCTATTTTCTGAAATATCTTTAGGAGAATTGGTATTATTTCTTTATTGAATGTTTGATTGAATTCCCCAGGGAATCCATCAGGCCTTGGAGTTTTGTTTTTTGGAAGGTTTTTAGTCACTGTTTCAATCTCTTCATAATTAATTGGTATATTAAAAATCAATTTCTTCCTGTTTCAATCTTGTTAGTTTACAGGATTCCAGAAAGGCCTCCATCTATCCCAGGTTGCTTAATTTATTGGCATAAAGCTCTTGATAAAAGTTTCTATTAATCCGGGGCGCCTGGGTGGCACAGCGGTTAAGCGTCTGCCTTCAGCTCAGGGCGTGATCCTGGCATTGTGGGATCGAGCCCCACATCAGGCTCCTCTGCTATGAGCCTGCTTCTTCCTCTCCCACTCCCCCTGCTTGTGTTCCTTCTCTCGCTGGCTGTCTCTATCTCTGTCGAATAAATAAATAAAATCTTTAAAAAAAAGTTTCTATTAATCCTTCCTATTTCATTGGTGATGGTTGTAACCTCTCCCTTTTCATTCATTAATTTATTAATTTGGGATATTTCTCTATTCTTTTGGATAAGACTTGCCAGTGGCTTGTATATTTAATTATTCTTATAAAAAACCAGCTTCTAGTTCTGTGGATCTGCTCTACGGTTCTCCTGGTTTCTAATTCATTGATCTCTGCTCTAATCTTGATCACTGCTCTCTCGTGCGTGGATTCGGCCTGTTCTTCTGTAGCTGTTCCAGCTACTTGCGGTGAGAATATAAAAACTGCATTTTAGGTACTTCTATTCTTTTGAGTGAGGCTTGGATGGATATATTTTCCCCTTAGGACTGCCTTTGCAGTGTCCCAGAGATTTTGGACCGTTGTATTTTCATTCTTGTTGATCTCCATAAATTGTTTAAATTGATTTTTGATTTCCTGGTTTATGGAATCATTCTTTTCTTTTAATTTTTTTATTTTTATTTGTTTATTTTTTTATGTAAAGCTCGATGATTCATTAGTTTTGTATAACGCCAGTGCACGATGCAGTATGTGCCCTCCTTACTACCCATCACCAGCCTATCGAATCATTCTTGTGCAGGATGGTTCTTAGTCTCCAAGTGTTTGAGTTTCTTCGATATTTTTCCTTGTAATTGATTTCCAATTTCAACTCATTGTGGTCTGAGATTATGCAGGGAATAATTTCAGTCTTTTGGTATCGGTTGGGACCTGTTTTGTGACCCAGAGCATGGTCTATTCTTAAGAATGTTCCATGGGCATTAGAATAGAATGAGTATTCCGTTGTTCTGGGGTGTAGTGTTCTCTATATATCTATGAGGTCCAACTCGTCTAGTATGGCCTTCAAAGCTCTTGTTTCTTTGTTGATGTTCTGCTTAGGTGATCTATCCATTACTGATAGTGGAGTGTTGAGGTCCCCTTCTATTAATGCATTTTTATCTATATGTGTCTTTATTCTGGTTAAGAGTTGCTTGTGTATCTTGCTGCTCCCATGTTGGGGGCATAGATATTTATAATTGTCATATCCACTTGTTGGATATATCCTTTAAGCATAATATAGTGCCCTTCTGTATCTCTAACTATAGTCTTTAGTTTAAAATCCAATCTGTCTGATATGAGAATTGCTATGGCAGCTTTCTTTTGAGGTCCATTGGCATGAAAGATGGTATTCCATTCCTTTACATTCTGTCTGGATGTATCTTTAGGTTTATATTGAGTCTCTTGTAGACAGCAAATGGATGGGTCATGTCTTTTTATCCAATCTGCAACCCTGTGATGCTTTATGGGAGCATTTAGGCCATTTGCATTGAGACTGATTATTGAGAAATATGATTTTAATGATGCCATGTTGCCCTTAAATTCTTTGTTTCTATAGATTGTGATTTTATGTTCTGTATCACTCTTGGGGCTGTTTACTTTTATAGAACCCCCCTTAATATGTCCTGTAGGGCTGGTTTCATGGTTACAAAATTAGTCAGTTACTGGCGATTCTGGAAGGTCTTTATCTCTCCATCAATTCTGAATGACAGCCTTGCTGGATAAAGGATCCTTGGCTTCATGTTTTTCTCTGAAAGAGCTTTAACAATCCCCCTCCAGCCCTTTCTCTCATTCCAGGTCTGTGTAGACAGGTCTGACGTATTTCTGATACCTTTGCCTTGGTACGTGAGAAATTTCTTTGCCCTGGCCACTTTCAATACTGAATCCTTGGATCTAATATTTGCGAATTGCACTACGACCTGACGTGGTGTAGGTTTGTCATGGTTGAACTTGGGAGGGGTCCTCTCTGCCTCTCGGACATGAATGCTTGTTTCCTTTGCTAGGTTAAGGAAGTTTTCAGCTACAATTTGTTCAAATATCTCTTCTAGACCTCTGTTTTTCTCCACCCCCTTGGGGATGCCCATGATTCTGACATTGGAATGTTTCATTGAGTCAGTAAACTCCTGTAACATACATTCTTGAGATTGGATTTTTTTGAGCCACTTTTCTGTTTTAGCTTTCTCTTCTACTAACCCATCCTCCAATTTTCTGATTAGTTCTTCTGCCTCATTTGCCCTGGCTGTCAGAGCATATAGTTTTGACTGCATTTGATTCATAGCATTTTTAATTTCTGCCAGATTTGCTCTCATTTCTGCCCTTAGAGATTCTATATTCTCGTTAATATTTTTATTAATATATTTTTTCGAGTCTACACATCATCGTGACCATTGTTACTCTAAACTCCATTTCTGATAATTTGGTTATATCCATATCCATTAATTCCATGGCAGAGGCCATAGACTCATTGTCTTTTCTTAGCTGGGGGGGATTTATCCTTCTCATCATTCTGATGAGGATAGGATGTGGGGTTGTCCAGAGCCCAAATTATTGACTAGGACCCAGGCAGTGTGCACTTGTTTCATAGGGACCTTAGGGATGTGGGCTTCCTGATTTTTCAGCCTGCCTTATGGTGGAGGGGCCTGCTGTGCTGATACTCAGGCAACCCTGTTTGGGTAGAGTCTCCCTGTCCCCTGCGAGGGGGGATGGGGATGGGCACACTGTGACCTGGTATTTCCAGGCTTTTGTTCTCTGGCGGCTTTCCCTGGCGGTTTGCTGTGCCTCTTCTGAGAGTCAGAGCAGCAGTAGCCAAATCCCAACCTCAGTCTCAGAATAGAGGAATCACAGTCCGCTCTCCACTGAGCTCATCTGGCCACTCTAACTCTGCTTCTGTTGGTGCTTGTAAACCCTACAGCGTCTCAGGATGTGTGCATCACACCTGGTGTCCCAACCCTCACTTCCAGGGCTGGCACGTCTCTGTCCTTTGTGTTTATAACACCGCCAACCGCCAGCTGCCCCCGCGTGTTCTGGAGCTCCATTTCAGTGTGGTTTGTTCGCACTCTGGAGCTCTAGTTTTCAGTCTGGTTGCGTGCTTTCCCCTGCTCATGGTCTCAGTCTGCTGTCTCGTGTGTGCCGGTCTGGGAGCCAGCCCACTCCCTGCTGCAAGTTGCTACTGCTTCCCGGCGCCCGAGCGTGGAGGCTCCCTCTCCCTTCCGTTTATCTTCTGATATCTGTGCGCCGATTCATGGCTCCCTGGTACCTATCCAGCTCAACTCAGGGGACCAGCTGAAAAAGGGGACCCCTACTCCTCTGCCATCTTAACTCCCTCCCATGTTTTGATTTCTTTAACAGTAATGATAAAGTTCCCAAGTGTGTGTTAGGTGCTGCTATTGCTGCTGCTGCTGCTTCTTCTTCTTCTTCTTCTTCTTCTTCTTCTTCTTCTTCTTCTTCTTCTTCTTCTTCTCTCCTCCTTCTTCTCTTTGATTATAGAAATATAAAAACAAGCAATATATGTAATTTTCCTTTCTGGTAATGTACTCTCTCATTTGGAATTGTATGCTATTTAAACTTTTGCAAGACGTGATATCAGTAATCAGGTAAGAATATTTGTTAGTTAATGCCAAACTTTCTGTTGAACATTGCAATATGGAGATAATTGGTTTCATTTCTTTAATGTTATTTGTACTAAGCATTTTATGTTGTTCTTTCATTTCATCTGTACAATATTATTTTTGAGGAATGTGGTACTATCCTGTTTTTTTGGGATAGAATTATGGTAGGAGTTAAGTTACTTACCTCAGCTCACAGATGGGAACAGTTGGATAAAAATCCATATTTTTGTTTTCTTTTTTCATATAATGTTGGTATTCTTTAGGTGAGAAAGAAATTAGCAGCGAAGTGAGTAGGAAAAAAGTGGTGAATGAGAATAAGAACATGGGTGCATCAATTGTAAGGCAGGTTTGGACCTCATTTTCTTTTCTTTCAGTAAGCACAGCTCACATTCACAGATGCTTTACCATTATTCCGTGCCCTTCCAAGACTTTTACATGTATTTTAAGTTGTTTTATATAACTTCAAATTAAATGACTAATTTACTACAATATAAAGCATTTTTGCAAAATGTTTTACAAAAACATTATACCATTGTTTTGGAAAATTAGCATGAGACTTTATAATTGGGGGGGGGGTAAACAGAAGGGGGAATGAACCATGACAGACTATGGACTCTGGGAAACAAACTGAGGACTTCAGAGGGGAGGCGGGGTGGGGGAATGGGATAAGCTGGTCATGGGTATTAAGGAGAGCATGTATTGCATGGTGCACTGGGTGTTATACGCAAGTAATGAATCATGAAACTTTACATCAAAAACTGGGGATGTACTGTATGGTGACTAACATAATATAATAAAAATATTACTAAAAATAACCGTCTTTGTCCTCACTGGTGATAACTGTTATTTCAAAACTGCTGCATTTTTTGAATAATATATAATCTGTATTTAAACTTCATAATGTAGGATTTGTGAAGAGGTTGCCTGTGATCCATTTTGTTAATTCAACATTCTAGTATTGAGGCTTATTAATGATAGTGTAGCTATCAGATTGTGCAGCTATGCTATTAACCCTGTTATTGATCCTCATTCAGGTTGTATTTTGTTATCAGAAACAGGTTTGCTATGATCACTTTGGATCACGTGAGATTTTTTTTTTTTTTTACTTTTCTCAACTGTTTTGTTTCCTGACCATTCCTGTAAAAAAAAACTCTAATTAGTTTAGCAGGAAGAATTGATTACACCATTATGTATCTGGAATCATTTTGCATAGCGCTTTTCTAATTTTTTAAATCAAATCCTGGCCAATCCATGACTTTTTTTTTTTATTAGTGCAATGATTCTTTTCTCAATTTATGAGCACGATTTCCATGATTAATGAGTTGCCATTGCTATGGACCTGTACACAGAGTCACAATGTCTTGAAATCAGTCACTCTTCTTCGTGACATCATGAGATGAAAATACAGACAGACCATTCTGGTAGATTAGTATTTGTAGGTCATAATCATTCATGAATTAAAATTTTAAAATACCTTGAGTGTTTCTCTTTATTCTAACATCATTCATGGTTTGTATACCTAATAAAAACTTAAAGAAAGTGTATTTTACTACCTCCCCACTTAAAAAAAATCTATTCAAACTCATGAAGCAGAATTCAACATGCTATCTTCCTCTACAGATTAATTTTCCCTTGCTACTTTTTGTTTACTTTGCTTTTTTGTTTAGGCTTGTTTTTGGTCTCTCCACAAAAATATGCAGAAGTGAACAAAAGTGTATCCCTGTCTAATTGTTCTATTTGCCAGATTTATCTTTGTCCTTATGGCAATGTTTTTATCACCTTCCTTCATATTTTAACTTTTCTCATGCATGTATACTTACCTCATCAATTGAATTTTAAATGCTATGATGAACATGAAACAGAACTCTAATTTACAATCTTTGTTTCCCTAATATCTTCTATATATTTCACTTTTTTTTTCATATAAGTTCCACTTTGTGGAATTTATGCATGCATTGCTCTTTCTTATAGGGTGTGGTCTCTCTCTTTCTCTCTCTCTCTCTTTTTTAGTTCTCCTGGGCTTTTACTTTTGTCAGATACCATCAGATGCCTGAGGTCTTCCTTGATTCTTCAAAATTCAAGGTGCAATGTTAGCATCTTCTTTTCAATTATTTTTCCACAACGTTATAGTGTTTTAATTTTTTAAAATTGTTTTTACTTTTAATTTTTTATTATGTTCAGTTTTAATAATTTTTGTCACCATCTGATTACAATATGTAAGTGCAAATTATATATATATATAATATTATAGTATAATATATAATATATATATATTATAATATATATAAATATATATTTTGGACTGCTGCTTTACTACCAGTATCCAACACATAGACAGATATTCATAAGCATTGTTTGAATGTGTGAACCTTAAGCCTCTCTGAATTTCTGTTTTTGTATGTAGTAATTTTTTGTAGGAGATATCAGATGTATTCGTTTCCTAGTGAAGCATAACGAGGTCCCACATGCAGTTTGGCTTAAAATGACACAATTAAATTCTCTGAGTAGTGGAGACTACTGGAATTCTAAAATCAAGATATCAACAGGCTTGGTTACTTCTGAGGGATGTAAGAAAATCTGTTCCATGCCTCTCTCCTAGCTTCTGGTGATGACTAACAATCATTGAAATTTGTTGGTATGTAAATATATCACTTAAGTCTCTGCCTTTATTGTAATGCATTCTCCTTGTGTCTATGTCTTCACATGGGAATCTTATATGGACATCAGTCATATTTGATTAGGGTTTGCCCTATTGCAGTATGAGCTCATCATAGCTTAATTTTCTCTTTTTAAGATTTATTTGTTTATTTGAGAGAGAGAAAGTGTGGGAGACAGGAGCAGAGGGAGAGCGAGAGAGAGAAACTCAAGCAGACTCTGTGCCTGGGGCTCAATCTCACAACGCTGAGATCATGACCTGAGCTGAAACCATGAGTTGGATGCTTGACCAACTGTGCCACCCAAGCACGCTTAGCTAATTATTTTCAAATGAGTTTACATTCTGAGATGCTGGGGTTAAGACTCAATGTATCTCTTTTGGGGAAACAGAACTCACCCTATCACATTGGGTTATACAAAAGGAGACAAAGTTTTTATATTTGTATAATTAAAATATTTTCTCAACACATCCACTTACTGCATAAAACATTTACTATAAATTACAAGTCAAACACTCTAAACTGTAAAGTAACTGACAAATGTAAATGTTTTGTTAACACTGACAGAAAAATCACTCAGTATCATGAAAGCAAAGTTCCATATTATATTCTTTATCTCTGTTACTTGGTCTGACACATGCTGAATTAAGCTTAATTTCTCTATCAAGGATTTCTGATGTTTCAAGGCACTGTCTAATGATTTTGGGAATTTTCCCATTTGAAGACACTATCAATTATAAAGATGTATATTATTATATTAATTTTCAAAGGATGTTTAGAAGCTGAACTTAGGAAAAGTCCCACACTTATAAAAATTAGTACCAAGAGAATATAATTCATTCTGTTATTATACTTTTTGTTCTTTGAGATTCCTAGGTCCAGTGATGTCATCTTGATCACTGACGTACAGAATTTACCACAGTCACTTGCTTTGTAAGGCACTGCATACATGTTTACCAAATTAATGAAGTAATATCACTTTGTCTTGTATTAGATAAAGAACACATTCATCATGGCATGGGGCAATCAGACATTCACCTCTGATTTCATCCTTCTGGGAATCTTCAATCACAGCCCCACCCACATCTTCCTGTTCTCTTTGGTTTTGGTCATCTTCATAGTGGCTTTCATGGGAAACACTGCTATGATTCTCCTTATCTACCTGGACCCCCAGCTCCACACCCCCATGTACTTCCTCCTCAGCCAACTGTCCCTCATGGACCTCATGCTCATCACCACCACTGTACCCAAGATGGCCTTCAACTACTTGTCTGGCAGCAAGTCCATTTCTGTGGCAGGTTGTGCCACACAAATTTTCTTCTATACATCACTACTTGGCTGTGAATGTTTCCTGTTGGCAGTCATGGCTTATGACCGCTATATTGCCATTTGCCACCCTCTAAGATATCCCAATCTTATGAGTCCCAAAATTTGTGGACTTATGACTGCATCTTCCTGGATCCTGGGTTCTACTGATGGTGTCATTGATGCTGTAGCTACATTTTCCTTCTCCTATTGTGGGTCCCGGGAAATAGCCCAGTTCTTCTGTGATTTTCCTTCCCTGCTAATCATCTCATGCAATGACACATCAACATTTGAAGAAGTTCTTTTCTATTGCTGTATAATAATGATTATTTTCCCTGTAGCAGTAATCATTGCTTCCTATGCTCGTGTTATTCTGGCTGTCATTCGCATGGCGTCTGGTGAGGGTCGCCGAAAAGCTTTTGCGACATGTTCCTCTCACCTCATGGTGGTGGGAATGTACTATGGAGCAGCTTTGTTCATGTACATGCGGCCCACTTCAGATCGTTCCCCCAACCAGGACAAAACGGTTTCTGTCTTCTACACCATCCTTACTCCCATTCTGAATCCCCTCATCTACAGCCTCCGCAACAAGGAAGTGGCAAGAGCATTCATGAAGGTTTTAGGGAAGGGCAAGTCTGGACAATAAATTGCCTAATTATTTTCATGCTTTGCTAAGTTCTCCTTAGTGTCCTTCTTCTTTCAATTCTGTTTTTCAAAATGGCGCTTATTATGTATATATTTTGAAAAAGCATATTCCTGGGCAATAACACAATCCTTTCATTTTAAAGAAAATTATTTCAAATATTTATTATTATTTTTATTTAATTAAGTTATCACTACATTTGTGGCCATTTCTTGAATAAGGACATTATAGGTTGACTGAAAGTTTTAGGAATTTTGTGGCTTATATTCACGTAACAAACAAACTTTCTTTTCCCCAGGTTGTAAATCCAAAACAGTATTCATTCACTTTTGAGTCATTTTGGATGAGGATTTGGTACACTGGGCTTTTTACATTTATTTACTGTTTTATATTTCATTATTATTCTTAATTTTTATTCCTCCAGACTTGCAGAATAAAGCAATATAACACTTCAACCTATGATATTTTTATATCACACCTTTAATTTTGTGCATCACAAAAGTGTAAATTTTACTAACAGTCTCAGGTTCAACCCCTTTTTAAGTTGTTTAGACCCTCCTAAGCTCCATGAATGGGTTCAATGAGAAACTAGTTTTATTATTCAGAACCAAAGGGACTGAAAATTTACCAGTGTCCATCAATACATCAATAAAACATATAAGTAATTAGGCACTGATACTTATACCTTCTATTAAAGATAATAGATTATATTGAAATTCAGGCTATAGTTAATTTTTTTCTGTTTTCTAAGAGAAATATATTACTACATAATAGTAAGTATAAAAATTTTATGACTCTATTGCCGTCATATTTTCTTCCATTTAAATAATGCAATCTCCATTGCATTGTCTTTATTGGACTATTGAAGCACAAGTGACTCTAATTGGTAAATAATCATACCAGAAAGGAATATGTCAATCTGGCCTTGAGGAGAGAGAGATTGGTAGCCATTGTTACTGTGGTGTGGATTTTCTCCTGTCCCCAGTGAGTACACAAGGTATAATGATCCAACCATTCAGTTGGGAGTCATGGCCAAAGGCTGTTCCACATAGCCATTAGGTTTAATTTGATGTTACCCAATTCATACCTGGGTATTACAGTAAGTCAGTGCCAAACCAGTCACTATCCATTAATATGATAGAATGACTACACAATCCCAATGGTATTCATCCCATGTTTCTGGTACATTTGGGTTGATTCTGTTTAGAGTGACTTTTCTTCTCCAAACATGGGGATTTCCACGTACTCAATTGCCCATAACCCAGAGAAAAACACATAAACTCATCCCAAATCTGAGCACAGTTACCCATTGCTCTGATCATGGTATTTCCAGGACCTTTTAAATAAACAAACTAATGGACTGTTTTTTAAGTTTATCTGAGAGAAAAAAGAACATCCATATCCAGTGTCATTAATAGTGTGAGCCACAGGCTAAGTTTCTGAGTTGGTATTGGCAACACCAGTTGAACTAGCGGCATTATATTTAGCTTATTCTTCTGTAATGTACTGTATTAAGACCTTCCAGTCCATTCCCTAAAGTGATGATACTTACAGTGACAATTGTGATAGGATTGCCAGGGACAGCTTCCCATATACCCAACAGTTGTGGTGATATTTTAGGTGCTTGTCCCATTGATGGACATCATAGGAGCAACAAAAGTCTATGGCTGAAAAGACATTTAGTAGGACCTTCTTGGTAAGGTCTTCCACTTGTACAAGAATTGCACTTATGCCCTACTATTTTGATGTCAGTGTCGCTGCAGCTTTAAGAATTCGTCTTGTGAATATTATAAATATTGGCTGGGGAAGACAACACTGTCAGACATGAGGATATGGACTGAGGGTGGGATATGTCAAACCCGGACCCCCACCTTTTCTCCTCCTTCAACGGTGCATGTTCCATTTTAGGTTTAGTGAGTTTGCATATGTTTGGCTTGCAGCAGGACAATGGAATCACAGTGGAGACTAAGCAGCTCCCCTTCACCCAGGTGTATGAATTAACTCACACATCTTGTGGGGATGTCCTATTGCAAATTGTAGTAGACAAGTCATTTTCCAAGTGTCATGGGGCTTGGTGTTCTCAGTAGCATGGCACATTGATCCACGGTGAGTTAGTGCAATAGAATATTTTTTATGACTTCCACACATTTATGGTGTTGGATTCCTTGGCATGGGTTCCCAGTCTGTCATATTGGGCACAGGCCCTACTGACTGTCATTCAAATGTATTAAAGCCAGGGTTAATTTTTTTTAAAGATTTTATTTATTTATTTCTCAGAGAGAGAGAGCGAGAGCGCACAAGCAGGGGGAGTGGCAGGCAGAGTGAGAAGCTGGCTCCCTGCTGAGCAAGGAGGCTGCCACCAGACTCCATCCCAGCACCCTGGGATCATGAACTGAGCCAAAGGCAGATGTTTAATCATCTGAGTCACGCAGGTGTCCCAAAGCCAGGGTTAATTCTTTAGTCCATTTGGACAAGTTGGTTTTACCTGTAACAATATAATTTGTTGCTTTAATATTTATTTTTCCTCCTACCAATCCTACTAATTGTGGATTGAAGGAACCTCCATTCAAAGTCAGACTCCTTTTCTCAGATTTGCACATAATGACTTTTGAAATGTAACCTCCAATCACTAGAAATTTGACAAGGGTATCCATACATAATACTCAATTTCTTTTTTTTTATAATGATTTTTTATTATATTATGTTAATCACCATACAGTACATCCCCGGTTTTCGATGTAAGACTCGATGATTCATTAGTTGTGTATAACACCCAGTGCACCATGCAATACGTGCCCTCCTTACTACCCATCACCTGCCTATCCCATTCCCCCACCCCCCCTCCCCTCTGTAGCCCTCAGTTTGTTTTTCATAGTCCATAGTCTCTCATGTTTCATTCCCCCTTCTGATAACCCCCCCTTTCTTTATACCTTTCTTCCCCTACTGATCATCCTAGTTCTTATGTTCCATTGATGAGAGAAATCATATGATAGTTGTCTTTCTCTTCTTGACTTATTTCACTTGGCATTATCTCCTCCAGTGCCGTCCATGTTGTAGCAAATGTTGAGAAGTCGTTCTTTCTGATAGCTGAGTAGTATTCCATTGTATATATGGACCAAAACTTCTTAATCCAGTCATCTGTTGTAGGGCATCTTGGCTCCTTCCACGATTTAGCTATTGTGGACATTGCTGCTATGAACATTGGGGTGCATATGGCCCTTCTCTTCACTACGTCTGTATCTTTGGGGTAAACACCCAGTAGTGCAATGGCTGGATCATAGGGTAGCTCAATTTTTAACTTTTTAAGGGACCTCCACACTGTTTTCCAGAGTGGCTGTACCAACTTGCATTCCCACCAACAATGTAGGAGGGATCCCCTTTCTCCACATCCTCTCCAACAATTGTTGTTTCTTGCCTTGTCTATTTTTGCCATTCTAACTGGCATAAGGTGGTATCTCAGTGTGGTTTTGATTTGAATTTCCTTGATGGCTAATGATTTTGAACATTTTTTCATGTGTCTGTTAGCCATTTGTATGTCTTCATTGGAAAAGTGTCTGTTCATATCTTCTGCCCATTTTTTGATTTGTTTATTTGTTTCTCGTGTATTGAGTTTGAGAAGTACTTTGTAGATCTTAGATACCAGTCCTTTATCTGTAGTGTCATTTGCAAATATCTTCTCCCATTCCGTGGGCTGCCTCTTAGTTTTTCTGACTGTTTCCTTGGCTGTGCAGAAACTTTTAATCTTGATGAAGTCCCATAAATTCATTTTATCTTTTGTTTCTCTTGTCTTTGGGGATGTATCATGAAAAAGTTGCTTTGGCCGATGTCGTAGAGGTTGTTGCCTATGTTCTCCTCTAGAATTTTGATGGATTCCTGTCTCACATCGAGGTCTTTCATCCATTTGGAGTTTATTTTTGTGTATGGTGTGAGATAGTGGTCAAGTTTCATTCTTTTGCATGTAGCTGTCCAATTTTCCCAGCACCATTTATTGAAGAGACTGTCTTTTTCCCACCGGATGTTTTTTCCTGCTTTATCAAATATTAGTTGCCCAAAGAGGTGAGGGTCCATATTCGGGCTCTCTATTCTGTTCCATTGGTCTATGTGTCTGTTTTTGTGCTAGTACCATGCTGTCTTTGTGATCACCGCTTTGTAGTACAGCTCGAAATCTGGCATTGTGATGCCCCCAGCTTTGTTTTTCCTTTTCAACAGTTCCTTGGAGATTCGGGGTCTTTTCTGGTTCCATACAAATTTATGGACTATTTGTTCCAGTTCTTTGAAAAATGTCATCGGTATTTTGATCGGGATAGCATTGAAAGTGTAGATTGCTCTGGGTAGCATGGACATTTTAACTATGTTAATTCTTCCGATCCATGAGCATGGAATATCTTTCCATCTTTTTATGTCTTCCTCAATGTCTTTTAAGAGTGATTTATAGTTTCTAGAATAAAGGTCCTTTACGTCTCTGGTTAAGTTAATTCCAAGGTAATGTATGGTTTTTGGTGCTATTGTAAATGGGATGGATTCCCTAATTTCTCTTTCTTCGTTCTCGTTATTCGTGTACAGAAATGCAACTGATTTCTGAGCATTGATTTTGTATCCCGCCACGTTACTGAATTGCTCTATAACTTCTAATAGTTTGGGAGTGGCTTCTTTTGGGTTTTCCATATAGAGTATCATGTCATCTGCGAAGAGAGACATTTTGACTTCTTCTTTGCCGATTTGAATACCTTTGATCCCTTTTTGTTGTCTGATTGCTGTTGCAAGGACTTCTAGTGTTATGTTGAATAATAGTGGCGAGAGTGGGCATCCTTGTCGTGTTCCTGATCTTAAGGGAAAGGCTTCCAGCTTTTCCCCATTGAGAATAATATTTGCAGTAGGCTTTTCATAGATGGCTTTTATGAGATTGAGAAATGTACCTTCTATTCCTACACTCTGAAGGGTTTTAATCAGGAAAGGATGCTGTATTTTGTCAAATGCTTTTTCGGCATCGATTGAGAGGATCATATGGTTCCTGAGTCTTTTCTTGTTGATATGATGTATCACGCTGATTGATTTGCGAATATTGAACCACGCTTGCATCCCAGGTATGAATTCCACTTGATCGTGGTGGATAATCCTTTTAATGAACTGTTGGATTCTATTAGCAAGTATCTTGTTGAGGATTTTGGCGTCCACCTTCATTAGGGAAATCGGTCTGTAATTCTCCTTTTTGAGGGGGTCTTTGCCTGGTTTGGGGATCAAGGTAATATTGGCCTCATAGAATGAGTTTGGTAGCTTTCCTTCTGTTTCTATTTTTTGAAATAGCTTTAGGAAAATAGGTATTATTTCTTCTTTGAATGTTTGGTAGAATTCCCCAGGAAAACCGTCCGGGCCTGGAGTTTTGTTATTTGGAAGGTTGTTTATCACTGACTCAATTTCTTCATAATTAATTGGCCTGTTTAAGAAATCAATTTCTTCCTGTTTCAATCTTGGTAGTTTATAGGTTTCCAGGAAGGATTCCATCTCTTCCAGATTGCTTAGTTTATTGGCATATAGCTGTTGATAAAAATTTCTAATAATCCTTCCAATTTCAATGGTGTTCATCGTGACCTCTCCTTTTTCATTCATAATTTTAATAATCTGGGTCCTTTCTCTTTTCTTTTGGATAAGTCTTGCCAGTGGTCTGTCAATTTTATTGATTATCTCCAAGAACCAGCTTCTAGTCCTGTTGATCTGCTCTACTGTACTTCTGGTTTCTACTTGATTGATTTCAGCTCTAATTTTGGTCAACTGCTTCCTCGTGCGTGGATTAGGCCTGTCCCTCTGTTGCTGTTCCAGCTTCTTGAGGTGAGAATATAAAAACTGCATTTTAGATTTTTCTATTCTTTTGAGTGAGGCTTGGATGGCTATGTATTTCCCCCTTAGGACTGCCTTTGCAGTATCCCATAGGTTTTGGACTGTTGTATTTTCATTCTCATTGGTCTCCATAAATTGTTTAATTTGATTTTTGATTTCCTGGTTTATCGAGTCATTCCTGAGCAGGATGGTTCTTAGTCTCCAAGTGTTTGAGTTTCTTCCAAATTTTTCCTTGTGGTTGAGTTCCAATTTCAGAGCGTTGTGGTCTGAGAATATGCAGGGGATAATTTCAATCTTTTGGTATCGGTTGAGACCTGTTTTGTGTCCCAGAACGTGGTCTATTCTTCAGAATGTTCCATGGGCATTAGAATAGAATGAGTATTCTTTGGTTCTGGGGTGTAGTGTTCTATATATATCTAAGAGGTCCAACTCGTCGAGTATGGCATTCAAAGCCTTTGATTCTTTGCTTAGGTTTTGCCAGGGTGTTCTGTCTATTTCTGAGAGTGGAGTGTTGAGGTCCCCTACTATTAATGTATTTTTATTTATATGTCTCTTTATTCTGGTTAAGAGTTGGCTTGTGTATCTTGCTGCTCCCCTGTTGGGGGCATATATATTTATAATTGTCATATCCACTTGTTGAATACTTCCTTTAAGAATAATATAGTGCCCTTCTGCATCTCTAACTATAGTCTGTAGTTTAAAATCCAGTTTATCTGATATGAGAATTGCTACCCCAGCTTTCTTTTGAGGTCCATTTGCGTGAAAGATGGTACTTCATCCCCTTACTCTCAGTCTGAATGAATCTTTGGGTTCAAAATGAGTCTCTTGTAGACAGCAAATGGATGGGTCATTTCTTTTTATCCAATCTGCAACCCTGTGGCGATTTAAGCAAGAATTTAAACCATTAATATTAAGACTGAATACTGAGAGATATGCTTTTAATGCTGCCATGTTGTCATAAAGTCTTTGTTTGTATTGGCTGTGACTTTCTGTTCTGTATCACTCTTGGGGCCTTTTTACTTTTATAGAACCCCCCGTAATACCTCCTGTAGGGCTGGTTTCGTGGTTATGAAATTGGTTAGTGACTGGCGATTCTGAAATGTCTTTATTTCTCCATCAATTCTGAATGACAGCCTTGCTGGATAAAGGATCCTTGGCTGCATGTTTTTCTCTGAAAGAGCTTTAAAAATGCTCCCCCAACCCTTTCTCTCATTTCAGGTCTGTGTAGACAGGTCTGACGTAATTCTGATGCCTTTGCCTTGGTACGTGAGAAATTTCTTTGCCCTGGACGCTTTCAATACTGTATCCTTGGATCTAACATTTGCGAATTGCAGTATGACGTGACGTGGCGTAGGTTTGTTGTGGTTGAGTTTGGGAGGGTTCCTCTCTGCCTCTTGGACACGAATTTTTGTTTCCCTTGCTAGATTAGGGAAGTTTTCAGGTAAAATTTGTTCAAATATCTCTTCTAGACCTCTGTTTTTCTCCACCCCCTCGGGGATGCCGATGATTCTAACATTGGATCATTTCATTGAGTCAGTAATCTCCCGTAGCCAACATTCGTGGGCATGGAATTTTTTAAGACCATCTTCTATTTTCATTTTTTCCTCTATTAACCCATCCTCCAATTCACTAACCCTTTCCTCTGCTTCGGTGACCCTGGCCGTCAGAGCCTCTAGTTTTGCCTGCATTTGGCTCATAGAATTTTTAATTTCTGTCAAATTCGCTCTCATTTCCGCCCTTAGGGATTCTATATTCTCAGTAACCTTTTCGTTAATACTTTTTTCAAGTCTACTCATCATCTTGACCATTGTTACTCTGAATTCCATTTCTGATAATTTGGTTACATCCATATCCATTACTTCTGTGGCAGAGGCCACAGACTCACTGTCTTTTCTTTGCTGGGGGGGCTTCTCCTTCTTGTCATTCTGATGAGGAGAGGTTGTGGGGTTGTCCAGAGCCCAAATTATTGACTGGGTCCCAGGCCCTGCCCCTTGTTTTATAGGGATCTTAGAGATGTGGGCTTCTTCTTTAAAGATTTTATTTATTTACTTATCTGAGAGAGGGAGACAGACAGTCAGCAAGAATGGAACAGAAGCAGGGGAGTGAGAGAGGAAGAAGCAGGCTCCCAGTGGAAGAGCCCGATGAGGGACTCCTTTCCGGAACGCTGGGATCACGCCCTAAGCCGGAGACAGGCGCTCAATGACTGCGCCACCCAGGAGCCCTGGGTTGTGGGCTTCTTGTTTTTTAGCCTGCCTTCTGTGTTCTGGGGGAGGGGCCTGCCGCGCCGATACTCAGGCAACCCTGTTTGGTTAGGTTCTCCGTGTCCCCTGCGAGGGGGGATGGGGATGGGCACTCTCTGAGCCGGTATTTCCAGGCTTTTGTTCTCTGGCAGCTTTCCCTGGTGTTTGGCTATGCCTCTTCTGAGAGTCAGAGCAGCAGAGGCTGCATTGTCACAGAACAGAGGGATTGCGGCCCGTTCTCCACTGATGTTCTGGCCACTTTAACTCTGTTACTGTCGGTGCTGCTCAACCCTGCAGCGTCCCGGGATGTGCGCACCAACGCGGCATCCCTGCCCTCACTTCCAGGGCCGGCGCGTCTCTGTCCTTTGTGTTTCTAAGGCCGCCAGCCACGGGCCGCCCCGCGTGCTCCGGGTCTCCCGGTCTCAGTCTATGCCTGGTGAGCACACCTCAATTCCGGAGTTTCGTGAGAAGCCTGGTGGCGCGCACCCCGTTCAGGGTCTCAGTCTGCTGTTTCGCTCGTACTGACCGTGAGTCCGCCCGCTCCCCCGTGTAGGTTGCCCGCCAGCTGCCAGCCGCCCTGCGCGCGCTCCGGGAGCTCCCGGTCTCAGTCTGGATCCCGTGAGCACACCGGGATTCCGGTGTTCCAGGAGATGCCTGGTGGAGCGCGTTCACGGTTCACCGGTCTCAGTCCACTCTCTCACGGGTGCCCTCCGTGAGTCCGCCAGCTCCCCCGTGCAGGTGGCTGCCGCTTCCCGGCGCCCAAACGCAGCCGCTCCCTCCCCCTTCCGTTTATCTTCCAATATCTGTGCATGGTTTAGAGCTCTTCTCTTGGTACCTCAATACGCAGCGCTGGAGATGTTCATTTGTAGAGATCCAGATGTATCTTCCTGCGTCTCAGGCTGATTCCGTGGTTATTTAGGCTGGTCTGTTACCTATCCAGCTCAACTCAGGGGACCGGCTGAAAAAGGGGTCCCCTACTCCTCCGCCATCTTAACTCCAATAATACTCAATTTCTTTAATACCTTAATGGCAGTCTCATTTACACAGCATCAGAGGAAAGCTTGAGTTAGGCCAGATGCAGTGTCCAAACAAACCAAGGCATATTTAGAACTTCACTCAGAGGGAGGAGACCAATATAATCAATTTGCGAAATCCTCACCAGTTAGGAACTCCAGTGATAGGCCTCAGATTCTTTTGAGAGCTGCTCCAGATGTTGTTTAGAGCACACAGGACAGGACGTTACTACATTAACCAAGTCAGTGTACTTCCAGGGCAATCCAACATCCTTGGCAATATGCCATTCCAATGGAGCACTGTAGTGGCCACTCTTTCTATGCATCCAATATGTTGTATCTACTGCAGGGTCAGTGGCTAAAACTTCAGCTTCCAGATTGTCAGGGGGTGTTAGTGCCTTATGAGCTGGGACATGAAAAACTGTGAGGTTTGCCTTAGGCTCTTGCAGATGGACCCAAAAGTCCTTCCACATATCCTGACCATATAAGATCTGATTTATAATTATCCAGTCCTTGGCTTTCCATTCGCTAACCCCAAGGATTAATTCCTTTACAAGAGGTCAGTTGTCAGTGCAAAGAGTTAATGGCCAGGGTCCACTGGCTGCTATGGTTTGATATTGTTTCTATCCAGATGGTGTTAGTGTTGGGCTGAATAGTGACCTCAGTCCATGCGGCTGTATCTCCTCTACTTCACCCATCTGTATACCATGCATTAGTGGTATACTGCTCCCTTTTTACAGGCTTCAGGGGCCACCACAGAAATAGAAGTGAGGGCATCTGTAGAATCTATATACTCCACAACATCTAGTAGTGCCTACTTTCCTAGAGACAGTGGGCTGGTGGACAGGGCACTCCTCTGCTAGCAAATATGCATGACTTAGTCAAAGTGGGAGTTTGAGCCATGGCAGAAGTGGGTCAATGAAACATATTTTCCACCCACCTCTTGAGAGACAGGGAAGTTCTCACTGCAATGTGGTGTTGTTCTTTAGTGAGAGACTCCATCTGAAGGAATGGTGTGTACAGTGCTAGAAATTGTTGTTCTGTGGGGGTATATCAGATTTCTGTCCCCTGCCAGAGCTGAGACAAGAATCCTATGGGTATTTTCTCCTTCCATTATCTCTACCACAGTGTCCAACCCATGCCTTCTGGAGTCAAAGATACATCTAACTCAGATGGGAACACTGCTTGGGAGATGCCCAGAGCTTCAATCTGCCTCACTAGTATTTTGGCCTTTTCAAACTTTCAGCCTATTGCTCTCATTCCCAGCCCTACATATTCCCCTTATTTTTCAGGCAAGATAAGGAATGGAGGTTCTATGTTATGTTGGTACTAAAAGTGCTCTAAAACCATCAAATCCCTACAAACAGTTGCAACTGTTTTGTGTTCTTAGGGGTTAGGTAAGCTTGCACATTTTCAGTCACAGTTTCTGGGACAACATGGGTCTTATTCTACCAGACAGCTCCTCAAACTTGATGTTGTGACCCTGAGGCTTGAATTTTCTGTGGGTTTACTGCCATCCACTCCTTCACAGAAGCTCTGCAAAGCCTGCAAGGTGTTGCAGCAGAGGCAGAATTCACATGTTAACATTATGTCATCAATAATTTCATGGGCCTATTTCACTGGTTTGGGGAGGGAGAACAGGAGTCTCAGGCTACCATTTCATGATATGTGGTGTAACTGTGCAGGTAACCTTGGGCGAGTACCTTAAAGGTCCATTTTTGCCCCTCTCATGTAAAGGCAAATTGATCTTGTGACTCAATGGCCATGGGTACACTGAAAAAGGCATTTGTTAAATCCAGCACAGCATGATATGCTCCTCAGATCCAAATAGGACTGTATCCCTGAGGGCTCTAATGGAGAAGGCAAGGCATCAGCGATCATAAGGGCAGATACAAAAGTCTAGGGGTGCCTGGAAGGCTGTCAGTTAAGCAGGTGACTGGTGATTTCTGCTCAGTTCATGATCTCATGGATCATGAGATCAAGCACTGTGTTAGCTCTATTCTCAGCAGGGAGTCTGCTTGAGATTCTCTCCCTCTGCCCCCCACTTGTGCTCTCTCTCTCTCTCTCTCTCTCAAAGAAATAGATAAATCTTAAAAAAGAAAGAATGAAAAAAAAAGTCTGAACTGTGGCTCAGTTTTTAAGCCTTTCCATAAACCAGTAAACACAGTTTAGGTGGTCAGTCTATCTGTTCAGGTAGGGTCCTTGTAGGAATGAGGTGATACTACATTCCCATCCAGGTTAGTCTTACTGGACCCTTCACAGCTGGTTGGGATAGCTTTTTGGCTTTCTCTCATATTAGGGTTTGGACAGTATGGGGCACGTCTTCTTTACTGTCAATCATCATAATCTTCTCATCACTTTCCAAGGAATTCCATGTCTTAGTGTCCTGATCAGGTTTAGTCACAAGTACATGGGCCTTAATCCATGCTAGCTTGTGCCACCCTTAGTTTTACAAAACAGTGTGCTACAGTCTCTAACATATTCTGCTCTCCCAACTTGCCTGCCAGCCCGAAAGCCATCAGACTAGCAGACACTCTCATGTCCTTTTCTAATCCTAACTTGTTTTCTACCTTCCTAACACAAGCTTCAGCCTAAAATTAGGCATCAGTCAGTGGCCAGCTGGGCTGCCCATAGTAGAGGCCAGCCCACTGTAGCTACCATATACTTATTTTTCCTGCCACAGTGTGCAATGCATAGTTTCTCTAACAAGCATAGTAGACGAGCTGTTATTTGGTGTCCCCATAGTCATGAAGTAGTCCACAAATAATGTAACACATGGGTTTCCCTTTCCCACATAGAGGTTGATGGCCACCTGGAACTTTCCCAGCAGTTGCCTCATTCCCAAGGCTTATTTCTTTGGTCTCCTGGCTGGCTCACCAACTGTTGGTTTGCAACACTCCTGGGTGCTTCCCAGGTGTAATCTGCAACAGGCCCCCTCCAAGCAGAGGGCAGGGAGGACTGAAGAAAGAGGTAGACCACTCCAGATTGGTAGGTGGCAGTTTTAATAATGGCAAGGAGATCTTACATATGAGGCTTGTCCTAGACAACAAGACCAATCGAACCCTGCACCCACCCTCCAAATCTTAAAAGCTGAAGAAGAGGCCCTAACTGGACTCAGTCACCTGTAACATGCAGTTGTTTTCAACACCACATTACTATCTCAAATCTATTTTCTTGGGGTAGCCTCTGGGAATGAGAAAGGCAGATTTCTAGGATAGGGGATGGGTTAAAGAGCCTCCATGTGTCCAGATCCGGAACACAGGTCAATTGGCAGTCACATTTTTTGATGAAGTTTCCCAACAGAAATTATCATGAAGACAATAACATCTAGTGTGCAGATTTAGTACCCAAAGAGATTTTTCCGCCATGACCCAAGGTAATAATTTAAGAAAATACTATTTGCAATCTTTTTTTAAATGTCTTTTTTTATTATATTATGTTAGTCACCATACATTACATCCCCGGTTTCTGATGTAAAGTTCGATGATTCGTTAGTTGCTTATAACACCCAGTGCACCATGCAATACGTGCCCTCCTTACTACCCATCACCAGTCTGTCCCATTCCCCCACCCCCCTCCCCTCTGAAGCCCGCAGTTTGTTTCTCAGAGTCCATACTCTCTCATGCTTCATACCCCCTTCTGATTACCCCCCTTTCTTTATCCCTTTCTTCCACTACCGATATTCCTAGTTCTTATGTTCCATAGATGAGAGAGATCATATGATAATTGCCTTACTCTGCTTGACTTACCTCACTTAGCATTATCTCCTCCAGTGCCGTCCGTGTTGCAGCAAATGTTGAGAACTCGTTCTTTCTGATAGCTGAGTAACATTCCCTTTTATATATGGACCACAACTTCTTAATCCAGTCATCTGTTGAAGGGCATCTCGACTCCTTCCATGATTTAGCTATTGTGGACAATGCTGCTATGAACATTGGGGTGCATACGACCCTTTTCTTCACTATGTCTGTATCTTTGGGGTAAATACCCAGTACTGCAATGGCTGGATCATAGGGTAGCTCAATTTTTAACTTTTTAAGCAACTTCCATACTGTTTTCCAGAGTGGCTGTACCAACTTGCATTCCCACCAGCAATGTAGGAGGGATCCCCTTTCTCCACATCCTCTCCAGCAATTGCTGTTTCTTGCTTTTTCAATTTTTGCCATCCTAACTGGCGTAAAGTGGTTTCTTTTTTTTTTATAATGATTTTTTATTATATTATGTTAGTCACCATAAAGTGGTTTCTTAGTGTGGTTTGATTTGAATTTCCCTGATGGCTAAAATATTTGAAGACTTTTTCATGTGTCTGTTAGCCATTTGTATGTCATCATTGGAAAAGTGTCTGTTCATAACTTCTGCCCATTTTATGATTTCTTTATTTGTTTCTCACGTATTGAGTTTGAGAAGTTTTTTGTAGATCTTAGATACCAGTCTTTTATCCGTAGCATCATTTGCAAATATATTCTCCCATTCCGTGGGCTGCCTTTTAGTTTTTTTGACTGTTTCCTTGGCTGTGCAGAAGATTTTTATCTTGATGAAGTCCCACAAGTTCATTTTTTCTTTTGTTTCTCTTGCCTGTGGAGATGTGTCATGAAAAAGGTTGCTTTGGCCGATGTCGTAGAGGTTGCTGCCTATGTTCTCCTCTAGGTTTTTGATGGATTCCTGTCTCACATCGAGGTCTTTCATCCATTTGGAGTTCATCTTTGTGCATGGTGTGAGCGAGTGGTCAAGTTTCATTCTTTTGCATGTAGCTCTCCAATTTTCTCAGGACCATTTATTGAAGAGACTGTCTTTTTTTCCACCGGATGTTTCTTCTAGCTTTATCAAAGATTAGTTGTCCAAAGAGCCAAGGGTCTATTTCTGGGTTCTCTATTCTGTTCCATTGATCTATGTGTCTGTTTTTGTGCAAGTACCATGCTGTCTTTGTGATCACAGCTTTGTACTGACACTTGAAATCTGGCATTTTGATGCCCCAGCTTTGTTTTTACTTTTCAACATTTCTTTGGTGATTCGGGGCCTTTTCTGGCTCCATACAAATTTAAGAACTATTGGTTCTAGTCACTTGAAAAATGTCATCGGTATGTTAATTGGGATAGCATTGAAAGTGCAGATTGCTCTGGGTAGCATGGACATTTTCACTATGTTAATTCTTCCTATCCATGAGAGTGGAATATTTTTCCATCTTTTTGTGTCTTCCTCAATGTCTTTCAAGCGTGATTTATAGTTTCTAGAATATAGATCCTTTATGTTTCTGGTTAAGTTAATTCCAAGGTAACGTATGGATTTTGGTGCTATTGTAAATGGGATGGATTCCCTAATTTCTCCTTCTTCAGTCTCATTATTCGTATATAGAAATGCAACTGATTTCTTAGCATTAATTTTGTAACCCGCCACATTACTGAATTGCTCTATAACTTCTAGTAGTTTGGGGGTAGATTCTTTTGGGTTTTCCATGTAAAGTATCATGTCATCTGCGAAGAGAGACAGTTTGACTTCTTTGCCGATTTGGATACATATTATCCCTTTTTGTTGTCTGATTGCTGTTGTAAGGCCTTCTAGTACTATGTTGAATAATAGTGGCGAGAGTGGGCATCCTTGTCGTGTTCCTGTTCTTAGCGGAAGGCTTCCAGCTTTTCCCCATTGAGAATGATATTTGTTGTAGACTTTTCATAGATGGTTTTTATGAGATTTAGGAATGTACCCTCTATCCCTACACTCTGAAGGGTTTTAATCAGGAAAGGATGCTGTATTTTGTCAAATGCTTTTTCTGCATCACATGAGACGATCACATGGTCCTTGACTCTTTCCTTGTTGATATGATCTATCACATCTATTGATTTGTGAATGTTGAACCACGCTGGCATCCCAGGGATGAATCCCACTTGGTCATGATGGATAATCCTTTAAATGTACTGTTGGATTCTATTAACCAGGATCTTGTTGAGGATTTTGGCGTCCATATTCATTAGGCAAATTGTTCTTTAATTCTCCTTTTTGATGGGGTCTTTGCCTGGTTTGGGGATCAAGGTAATATTGGGCTCTTAGGATGAGTTTGGTAGCTTTCCTTCCGTTTCTATTTTTTGAAATAGCTTTAGGAGAATAGGTATTATTTCTTCTTTAAATGTTTGGTAGAATTCCCCAGGAAAACCATCCAGGCCTGGTGTTGTTGTTTTTTTTTTTTTTTTTTTTTTGAAGGTTGTTTATCATTGACTCAATCTCTTCATAATTAATTGGCCTGTTTAAAGAATCAACTTCTTCCAGTTTCAGTCTTGGTAGTTTATAGGTTTCCAGGAAGGCCTCCATCTCTTCCAGATTGCTTAATTTATTGGCATAAAGCTCTTGATAAACATTTCTAATAATCCTTCCAATTTCATTGGTGTTGGCTGTGACCTCTCCTTTTTCATTCATAATTTTATTAATTTGGGTCCTTTCTCTAATCTTTTGGATAAGTCTTGCCAGAAGTCTGTCAATTTTATTAATTCTCTCAAAGAACCTGCTTCTAGTTCTGTTGATCTGCTCTACTGTGCTCCTGTTTTCTAATTCATTGATCTCTGCTCTAATCTTGATCAACTGCTTTCTCGTGCGAGGGTTAGGCCTGTTCTTCTGTTGCTGTTCCAGCTTCTTGAGATGAGAATATAAAAACTGCATTTTAGATTTTTCTATTCTTTTGAGTGAGGCTTGGATGGTTATGTATTTCCCCCTTAGGACTGCCTTTGCAGTATCCCATATCTTTTGGACCATTGTGTTTTCATTCTCTTTGGTCTCCATAAATTGTTTAATTCAAATTTTGATTTCCTGGTTTATCGAATCATTCTTGAGCAGGATGGTTCTTAGTCTCCAAGTGTTTGAGTTTCTTCCAAATTTTTCCTTGTGGTTGAGTTCCAATTTCAAAGCCTTGTGGTCTGAGAATATTCAGGGAATAATTTCAATCTTTTGGTATCAGTTGAGACCTGTTTTATGACCCAGCGTATGATTTATTCTGGAGAACATTCTATGTGCATTCGAATAGAATGGGTATTCTTTTGTTCTGGGGCGTAGTGTTCTATATATATCTATGAGGTCCATTTGGTCTAGTATGGCATCCAAAGCTCCTGTTTCTTTGTTGATTTTTTGCTTAGGTGATCTGTCTATTGCTGATAGTGGAGTGTTGAGGTCCCCTACTATTAATGTATTTTTATCTATATGTCTCTTTTTTCTGGTTAAGAGTTGGCTTGTGTATCTTGCTGCTCTCCTGTTGGGGGCATAGATATTTATAATTGTCCTATCCACTTCTTGGAAACATTCTTTAAGAATAATATAGTGTCCTTCTCTATCTCTAACTACAGTCTTTATGTTAAAATCCAATCTGTTTGATATGAGACTTGCTACCAATTGAGCTTTCTTTTGAGGTCCATTGGCATAAAAAATGGTTTTCCATCCCTTCACGTTCAGTGTGGATGTATCTTTAGGTTCAAAAAGAGTCTCTTGTAGACATCAAATTGATGGGTCTTGTCTTTTTATCCAATCTGCAACCCTGTGGCATTTATGGGAGCATTTAGTCCATTCACATTGAGAGTGATTATTGAGAAATATGATTTTAATGATGTAATGTTGCCTGTAAAGTCTTTGTTTCTATAGATTGTAAATTTCTGTTCTGTATCACTTTGGGGGCCTTTTTACTTTTATAGAACCCCCTTAATATCTCCTGTATGGCTGGTTTCATGGGTTTTATGCCAGAATGTCTGCAAAGAAAGCTCTCAACAATTCTTCACATCCCCATATATACATGCTGCTTCTTCATCATGTGCTGGAGTTGATTTGCCCTACATTCTGAATCTTTTGTCTTGCCTTGACCAAAGGAATGTGGCAAAATTAAAGATTTGCTGGTTATGCCTAGCTCTCAGTAAGAGTGGCTTGTTCCATATTTATTCTTTGAGCAATGAAACAGCACATAAGAATTCGACCCTTCTCATTATAGAAAGTGAATTCTAGTCATTTCCCATATGTTACTATTTATAAAAGCCATCCCATCAGAGGCATGAGACATTTGTATGAATTCATGTTAGATCTTCCAGCCCATTCCAAGCCAACACCACATGCAGGAGAGATAAATCTGACCCAGCTGAATCTGTTCCATATACCTGACTCCTCATATTATGAGCAGTACTGTGGTTGCTGTCCTAAGGCATTACATTTTGATGTGTTTTTTACACAGAATGAGATAAGTTAAATCAAAGCTAAGCAGGAGAAACATACACATAACCTAATGCATTATAATATTGTTATCATTTTGCAATATGGAAATTCATGTTATAATTTTAATATATGAAATGAAATCCAGTGTGAAAAGCAATAAAATGAGTAATGATCAGTATTTCATCATTAAAATTAATTTCAAAAAAGCTACAATCATAAACTTGTAAGCACTAACATTTCAATCTTAAACATAACAATTAAAACTTGTTAAAAAATACAAGGACACATTGTGAATAACCTACTCTTAACATATACTTTAACATGTCTTCCTGTAAAAACAGATGAAATAATTTTAAATGTGCGATATTTAAAAATAAACTAAAGAAAACAGGGGCACCTGGGTGGCTCAGTAGATTAAGCATCTGCCTTCAGCTCACATGATGATCCTGGGGCCCTGGGATGGAGCTCTATGTTAGGCTCCGAGCTCAATTGGGAGTCTTCTTCTCTCTCTCCCTCTGTCCCTCCCCCTTGCTCATGCACTCTCTCACTCAAATAAATACATAAAATCTCTAAAAAATTGAAGAAAATAGTAGTTATGTAGAATATAGACAAGAAAAATATATAAACTATTATTTTAAACTAATCAATATTTTATTTCATTTTTCTTAAATTAATCATTATTTTAAATTCTTGGAACATTCACAGAGATTGTCTTACTTTAGGCCTAAGAATGATACAAACATTCAATATTTTGTTTACAAGGTAGTCAAATTTATTGATACAATACATCAAACCATGAAACAGAACATTATAGATATGAAGATGATGATGATGATGATGATGAAGATAGATGATAAATGTTAAATAGATAATAAATAGATGATAGATAGATAGATGATAGATAGATAGATAGTTGGATAGTTTGATAGATGGTTTTTGATATAGATATAAATGATAGATGGGTAATGGAGAGAATGATATAGATATAAATTTAGAACGAAAATGCAGAGACAGACTTATTGTGTGATAAATACCATGAAGAGGAAAGAGTTACATAACCTGCAAAAGGAAGCCATGTCAACAGAGCCTTAGAAAGAACTCATTTCATTTATTTATCTATCATCTATCTATCATCTATCTTCTATCAATCAATCTATCTATCATCTATTATCTATATCTATCTATCTATCATCTATCTATCATCTATCATCATCTATCTATCATCTATCATCTATCATCTATCTTCTATATCACCTATCTATCTATCCATTGATTTATTTAGTTTTGACTCATTTCCTTTAGTAGAGACTAGGCAGTCCTCAGTACCCACAGTGGCTTACAGGGAATTTGCAATTTGATTTTCTGTCTATTCTACCACGGACCAAAACTACACCTGAAATCAGGGGAACATACTCCTTAGGGCTTCCCAACTGGGAAAAAGAGGTAAAGAAAGAGGAGAATAATTATGGAAAATAAATAAATAAATAAATAAATAAATAAATATTCAACAAAATAGAACAAAAATCCTCCCCCCCCCCAGAAAAAGACAGATTTGTATTTGTCTCTAGACAGTGTGGAAGTGGAGTGGGTGAAAGAGAAAAGAGTCCTGGTGGTGACTATCAAACCTTCCAGGAGAAAGAAATTAAATTTTAGTATAAACTATTGGAATAGTATTATGAACATACTGAAGACAACTTGATAATGCTGAACATTTTTTTTTTTTTGGAATGTAACTATAGCAACCCATTAGTGGAAAACTGGCATACTTTTTAAAATTTCTTAAGATGTGTGAAAAATACATGCACATGTGTACCTACACACACTCACACACATAGAGTCAGTAGAATAGGTTGATTTACTTTTAGAATTAAATTTTTGATATAATTGTGACAAACTACTTAAGATTTAGCAAATTACTTGTTATCTTAATTGTGTTTTCTGGTGACAAACAGAGTTATTAATGTATGAACTATACTGTTGTTTAGTGATTGAAAGTAACTGTGTATATATTAATAAATTTACAGAAATCCTGTCCCAAAATATATTTTTGGCAAACACCTAGTTAAAATCTTACATTGTGGGATGCCTGGGTGGCCCAGTCAGTTAAGTGGCTGCCTTTGGCTCAGGTCATGATGCCAGGGTTATAGGAGGGAGCCCCAGGTGGAGTTCCTTGCTGAGCCAGGAGTCTTCTTCTCCTTCTTCCTCTGCCCCCTCCCCTCTACTCAATCACTCTGTCTCTCTCTCTCTCAAATAAATAAAATTTTAAATAAATAAATAAATACGTAAATAAATCTATCTTATGTTTCCTCTCAGTTATTTTCCTAAATATACAATGGCTTTATATATTAAAAGAACTTTGATATTTAAAATTCTTCCATGAGTTTTAACATAATTGCTTCTTATTCCTTGACTACAGCTTCCCTTTTAATCTTTTCTGATGAGAATTTAATAATTAAATTTTAATAATGTTTATATGCATAAGTGAGCTTTATAAAGGACCAACACATTTTATATTGCGAGGAGTAAAGGATGATTACTGATTCAAATGTAACAGGGAAGAAAAGTCATCAAGTAAAAGTTGATATATGCTGTAGTAAATATTTCCATATGGGCTATACAGATCCATAGAAACAACATTCAACACAGCTTTGGTCATCAGGACAGGCTCCTTTTGAAGGGATTTTGAAGGACAATCATAAGTTAGGCAATGCGATTGTACAAGGAACAAAGCAGACAGAAGAGGAGACAAAGTTTGAAAGGTTGTGGAGATTTGAGATAAAGCAGATGTTTCAGAGAGAAATTTGCATAACAGAGAATTGGTCAGGTCACAAGGTCCTAGCAATTAAGTTTATTTTTCTTCTTGAAATTTATGAAGGGGCAGTGAGTATTTAAGTGAGAAATTGATGCTCATTGATGCATTTTAAATATGTCATTGCTTTAGGCAAATGACAACATTTAGAGTGGAAAGAAGCATGGTCTGAAGATATGATGGTTATGAGGTTACTGCAGCAAATTAAGTTCATAATGCAAAGGACAAATAAGAACTAGGAAGATCGGTAGGGGAAGAAAGGGATAAAGAAAGGTGGGTAATCAGAAGAGGGAATGAAGCATGAGAGTCTATGGACTCTGAGAAACAAACTGAGGGTTTCATAGGGGAGGGGGGTGGGGGAATGGGATAGACCGGTGATGGGTAGTAAGGAGGGCACGTATTGCATGGTGCACTGGGTGTTATACACAACTAATGAATCATCGAACTTTGCATCAGAAACCAGGAATGTACTGTATGGTGACTAACATAATATAATAAAACAATTAAAAAAAAAAGGACAAGTGTTGAACAGGTGGGCTCAAGGCACTTTCATTAAGCCTTTGGACCTATTTGAATGGTTAAGCAAGTTTTCACATATATTTAGCTTTCTGTGAGTTTATTTTCATTTTATTTCAACCTAGGTATTTGAGACAACATACTGTAAATGAGGTAAAAGTGTTAAGTCATTTGAAAAGACAGGTTTGAAAGATTGTTTCCTTTGCAATAAATATTCCCTGTTTCAATTTTTTTATCTAGCAATTCCACTTCTGAATATTTTTTTAATGATTTTTTATTATATTATGTTAGTCACCATACAGTACATCCCCGGTTTCCGATGTAAGGCTCGATGATTCATTAGTTGTGTAAACACCCAGTGCACCATGCAATACGTGCCCTCCTTAGTACCCATCACCAGCCTATCCCATTCCCCCACCCCCCCTCCCCTCTAAGGCCTT
Organism: Ursus arctos; assembly: GCF_023065955.2. Classification (NCBI taxonomy): domain Eukaryota; kingdom Metazoa; phylum Chordata; class Mammalia; order Carnivora; family Ursidae; genus Ursus; species Ursus arctos. The sequence continues at coordinate 9,551,646 of NW_026623067.1, read as the reverse complement.
CAGTTTGTTTCTCATAGTCCATAGTCTCTCATGTTTCATTCCCCCTTCTGATTACCCCCCTTTCTTTATCCCTTTCTTCCCCTACCGATCATCCTAGTTCTTATATTCCATAGATGAGAGAAATAATATGATAGTTGTCTTTCTCTGCTAGACTTATTTCACTTAGCATTATCTCTTCCAGTGCCATCCATGTTGTAGCAAATGTTGAGAACTTGTTCTTTCTGATAGCTGAGTAATATTCCATTGTATATATGGACCAAAACTTCTTAATCCAGTCATCTGTTGAAGGGCATCTCGGCTCCTTCCGTGATTTAGCTATTGTGGACATTGCTGCTATGAACATTGGGGTGCATATGGCCCTTCTCTTCACTACGTCTGTATCTTTGGGGTAAACACCCAGTAGTGCAATGGCTGGATCATAGGGTAGCTCAATTTTTAACTTTTTAAGGGACCTCCACACGGTTTTCCAGAGTGGCTGTACCAACTTGCATTCCCACCAACAATGTAGGAGGGATCCCCTTTCTCCACATCCTCTCCAGCAATTGTCTCTTGACTTGTCTATTTTTGCCATTCTAACTGGCGTAAGGTGGTATCTCAGTGTGGTTTTGATTTGAATTTCCTTGATGGCTAATGATTTCAATTTTAACTCTATTTTGAAAATGTGTAAATGTTTAGCTTCATCAATATTAACACTCTTTACTTCCTACAGAAAAGTAGGCAGCCATTATGTATGGCAATAGAAGTAAAGAATGACAAACATTGCCAAAATGAACTAGTATGAGGAGGTCCATATGGATTTTGTTTCCTAAAAGAAGTCTGAAAGAGAGCATGCCCTTCTGTAATTAAAGTCAAGGGATTTAATTCTCTGTGGAGGAAAATGACTTGAGGTTTATGATACCATGAAATAGATCCATCTCTATAAATGTGGGTTCTTTGGATCATCCAAACAGCTTCTGCTGATTTTTTTTTCTAAAAGAAGAAACACTGAGATGTAGCTCAGAATCAGAGAGTGGTTGTCATAATCCAGAGTACAGAGATCCTAGATTTTATTTGGTGAATCTCTGACTTGATCAATAACTGTGAGTATAACTACTAAACAAACTCTTCTTTTTAAAAAAATATTACCCTCTCTATTGACTTTAAGTACCATTGGTGGTAAAAAATGAGGTAATGTGTATGAAAAGGTAACACTATGTAGGATAAACAAGTATAAACATTCCTTGGCCTGATTATTAAAATTTTTATACTATATTACTTTATATATTATATATGCTTTTTTTTATAAATTTACCATATTGTGTGTTTTTCATAACATCATGGGAATGCTATCATTGTCTCACACATCTACGCTCTTTTTCCTTCATTCTAATGATGAGGGAGAATAGAAATAGATTACTTCTCCTTAGTGATTACATGATGTTTAATTTGTTAAAAATATTTACTGAAGCTTTTATGATAAACACAGATATCTTCTGGTTGGAAAAAATGTACCACAAATGGCCTCATAGAAACAAACACATAAGAAATGACCTTAATATACTGCTTTAAAACATACTAATGAAAATCAAGACTTGAAAAAATTCTTAGATACCACCTAGTGTAAATTTTCAGGTTAAAAATTACTGGGAGAAGTGGTTTGAGCCAAAACAGAATCCAGTTTCTTTATGTATGTCCCAAATACTTCAGAAAATACACCAACTAATACAGTTCTTTGAATCAGCACTATAAAAGTGAAAAGGAAAACAAAACAAAAAAACAAGAATTCAATGAAGCTTGATTTACTTAAATTGTACAATGTGTGAAACCCTCTAATATTTGAAAATATACCATATGCTGGGAAGTGTGAATGGAAATCTATTTGCTTGTTTGTTTGTTTTCATGAATTTTTATTTAAATTCTAGTTAGTTAACATACAGTGTAATATTAGTTTCAAGTGTACGATATATTGTTTCAACACTTCCAAAGAACACCCAGTGCTCATCATAGTAAGTGCACTCCTTTATTTTTTTAAAATTTTTAAAATGATGATGATGATGATGATTTTGAAAAAGTGCACTCCTTAATACCCAAACCTGTTTAACCGATTATCCCCCAAGTGAATCACCCTGGTAACCACCAGTTTGTTCTCTATATTTAAGGGTCTGTTTCTTCATTTCTCTCTCTCTCCCTCTCTCTCTCTCTCTCTCTCTCACACACACACACACACACACACACACACACACACACACACACAAAGTCCAGAGAGAAGGGCTGGAACAGTAGAGTTGGGCATCCTCTCTAATCTGTACCCCCCCAGATCTTTCCACTAGGTTCATGATTTATGTTGTCTCTCCTCTCATTTTCATTAATATTCCAAACTATAGTCATCCATGTCTCTGTGTTTAATCTTATGTTTTAAAATTTACTTTTTTATTTTTAGCTCTATTTTTAGCATTCATTTTCCTTATATATCTCCATTCACTCATACATACACTTATTTTTCCTCTCATTAAATCATTTTTTTCAAAATATCCTTTAAAATTCAACCTGGAACTTCTCTGTTATGTATCAACAATTGACGTGAAAACATAAAGAAAGACCAACATGCTTTAGCTAGAATGTTAAGATTTTTTCAATTTCATATAAATAAATGAGATTCTTAGTCTCATTTTATTTTTTTTTAATTTTTAATTTCTTTTTAAAAGCATTTTTACTTAAATTCAATTTAGTTAACATATAATGTATTATTAGTTTCAGAGGTAGAATTTAGTGATTCATCAGTTGCAGATAATACTCAGCGCTCATTACATCAAGTGCCCTCCTTAATGCCCTCACCCAATTATCCCTTCTCCCCAACCACTGCCTTCCAGCAACCCTCCATTTGTTTCCTATAGTTCAGCATTTCTATGGTTTGCTTCCTTGTTTTTATTTCATTTTATTTTATTTTTCCTCCCCTCCTCTATGTTTATCTTTTTGTTTCTTAAATTCCACGTATGAGAGAAATCATACAATATTTGTCTTTGACTGACTTATTTTTGTTAGCATAGTAAACTTTAGTTCCATCCATGTTATTGCAAATGGTGAGATTTAACACTTTTTGATGGCTGAATAATACCCCATACTTACTCTCATTTTTAAAATAACAAATAAGGGTCACCTGGGTGGCTCAGTTGGTTAAGAGTCTGCCTTCAGTTCAGGTCATGATCCCAGGGTCTTGTAATCAATCCCAGAGTCAGGCTGCCTGTGGGAGCCACCTTCTCCCTTTCTTTCCCTGCTCATGCTCTCACTCACTATCTGTCTATCTCTCAAATAAATAATTAAATAAAATATTTAAAAAACAATGAATAAGAAGTTGACAGTTCTTTACATTGATTACATTCGGAATAAAAATATACTCGCTAATTTTGTTTTAGTTTTATATACTCTTGTTACAGAAAATTTGGATTCCCTCAACAAATATTCATCATTAAAATATGTGAAATTACCTAGCACATATTGGTCATACAAGTAAAAGAATTAGTGACATAAGGATGAGTTATTCGCTGATTTCAATATTTAGCATATCTCATTCTTTTTTTATGATAATTTTTATTATGTTATGTTAGTCACCATACAGTACATCCCAAGTTTTTGATGTAGTGTTCCATGATTCATTACCAGCATATAACACCCAGTGCACCATGCAATACGTGCCCTCCTTAATACCCATCACCAGCCTATCCCATTCCCCCACATCTAATTCTTTAAGACACTCTTTACACCCAAATGTTAGAAATGGGAATTAAAATTTTCTCTTGATATATTAGCATAACATTTTAGTTCTGTGAAAAAAAAATAAAGCCATGTCATTTTTGTGTGTCATTAAAACAAAGTTCTCTATTTAGTTTGCCTCCTTTGAAGAGTGCTATTATTAATTTTAATTGACAGAAATTCATTGAGTATATCAATACATAATCAGGATATTTCCTGGGGAAAATTTCAGCAGGAAATTATTTCAAATTAACTGTCCCCCAAGAGAGCATTATGATAGGGGTAGACCACTTAGCATTAATATGTATGTTATAGAGAGGTCCTCAGGAATCTCCTCTGTTCTTGGAAGTATATTTTATTTTGTTTGAGGTATATAATAACACATCTAACTTGTGTATATGAAATAGAAACAACTTGATATATCAGCACTTATGCCATGAGTCATTCAAGTGTCCAAAATAAAAATGCATAATTGGGTTTCTCAACAATTTAACTGAATTCCATGTAATATATTTGAAACTGCTATTTTCTTAGAATGTTTCTAAATGGACTGAAAGGTAGATATTAAGGATAGATACACTGATAAATAAACTTTAGTAGATACTTGGCCCAAGGCGAGGCTCAATCTGAGGTCCATGGAATCATGACCTGAGCTGAAGGCAGCTGCTTAACTGATTGAACCACCCAGGAGACCAAAATTTAGATTTTTAAAGCTAAATTTAAAAAAATAAGACCATGAGAATATTAGGAAAAAATACATTATTTCAAGTTGGAAGTCTGGAAGTCCAAAAAAATTTTGGTAACACTGACATATCAGGCAGAGCGAAATGGTGGAGCATGCTTTGGATTGACTTTTGTTTGCTGTATAATTTGAAACTCCAGGGAAATATCTATATAGTAAGATATTTTAGAGATAGGGCAAAAAAATGAGGTCTAGAGAGCATAATCGATAATCTTTGAGAAACTGATGGATAATTATATTTCTAACCAGTCTTTCACTTCTCTACTGTCACCTCCTAAGCTTTACACTGGCTCCCCTGTATGCTCCAGCTATACCCTTCCTGGTCACCGTGTTTGGAGATTAACTGACCCAAGCAATCATACTTCAGTAAACATGAGACTTTCACAATGCTAAATTATTTCATGCCACTGTACATCTTTATGCTATAAATTAAAATGCTTCCTTAATAATTGCTTAATTAAAAACAAATTTGATCTTGGGATGTACTGTATGGTGACTAACATAACATAATAAAAATTGTTTTAAAAAAAAGCAAACAAATTTGAAGCAAATTTAATCTGGCCCCCTAGGATCACATTACTCCTACATCTCCAGGCTCCAATAACTAATTAATTAAATGCTTTCCTTATAACACACAAGTACATCTAGTGTTCTGCCCCTTGAACTGTAAAGGGTTGGGTATTTTATGCATTCAGCCCTTTACCTATTGTGGTGAAACATACCTCATTATTTCCCAAAATGCCACATTGAAGTGAAGCTTTTAAAGATCTCAAAAAGAGGTTCCCTCTTGTTCCCCAGAAGTTTGTATCATGCAACTTAATAATGTTTTATTATAGCAGGGAAATATAAAATTCTAGAAACAAATACATAAATAAAGAGCTCCCCTCCCCATACAGTTTAAGAAAAGCAAAATTGTTCTCAAAAGGTAAGTGAATACTCTGTACTTCCATAGGAAATATTTTAAAGGGTGTTTTGATTAATTAAGATAAAACACAAGACTTTGAGAACAGAAAGTAAAAACATACTGCATTCAACTCTTCTCTAAATAAAGGTCTACAGGTGTAGTGATAGTGATACCATACAGACTTTCACTGTGCTAGTGCCAGAAAATGGGGAAGGGGCAGAATGTTACAGGGGATTATTACAACACAAATTCAGTAGTTATGTAGGAAAACACCAACCTGGAGACATGTTAGAATAAAGGCAAAACGAGGTCAGAGGAATTTCTTGTGATCACAGAAGGGCATCAAATTCAGGAATGTGTATATTTAATTATTTTCCTTCTAGGTTCTCTATTGACTGTCTGCCTGTAGGTACATTGGCTGACTCATGAGCTTCACATTTATTATCTGGGGAATAAAGAAAATACTTTTAGAGTGGTTGCCTGTGATGTTTGGAAGGAAATAATTGGAAATCACTGAACTAAGTCACAGAACTTATTGTGACCAGATGGGAGATAACTAAAGTTTGGAAAGAAGGTCTTGTGCATGCATAAATGCAGTTCCCATTAGAGTGATTGCCATGGTTTACATTTGAAAACTAAATTAATAAATAATATTGTGGTTTTCCTAGGACTTCTAGGTAAGGCAAATTATCCAGAATGCTGTGGAGAAACCAGACCTTAAGCTTTGACTTCATCCTGCTAGGAATCTTTGACCACAGCTCCACCCACACCTTCCTCTTTTCTCTGGTCTTGGGCATCTTCACAGTGGCGTTCATGGGAAACACTGCTATGATTCTCCTAATTTACCTGGACACCCAGCTTCACACACCCATGTACTTTCTCCTCAGCCAACTCTCCCTCATGGACCTCATGCTCATCTGCACCACAGTACCCAGGATGGCCTTCGGCTACTTGTCTGGAAGGAAGTCCATCTCTCTGGCAGGTTGTGGAGCCCAGATATTCTTCTATGTGTCCCTGCTTGGAGCTGAATGTTTCCTGTTGGCTGTCATGGCCTATGACCGTTATGTGGCTATCTGCCACCCACTTCGATACACCATCCTCATGAATCAGAAACTTTGTGCCCTCATGACTGTTGCTTCCTGGATCTTGGGCTCTCTTGATGGCATTATTGTGCTTGTAGAAGTACTGTCACTCTCTTACTGCAACTCTCTGGTAATTCATCACTTTTTCTGTGATGTTGCTGCCCTTTTCCCTCTATCTTGCACAGACACCTCTGCTTTTGAGAGACTGCTCTTCATCTGCTGTGTGGTGATGCTAATATTACCAGTCTCCGTGATCATTATTTCCTATTCACATGTCCTTCAAGCTGTCATCCGCATGAGCTCTACAGAAAGTCGCCACAAAGCCTTCACCACCTGCTCCTCCCACCTGTCTGTGGTTGGACTCTACTATGGTGCTGTTATGTTCATGTACATGAGACCAGCTTCTATCCATACACCAGACCAGGACAAGATAGTATCTGCCTTCTACACCATCCTCACCCCCATGCTGAACCCACTCATCTATAGTCTCCGCAACAAAGAGGTATCCAGGGGACTTCAGAAACTACTGAGAAAAGGAAAGTAAATGTAATTTTTTTTTCAAAATATTTGAGTGTCCACTCAGGTCAATACTCCTTCAAGGAAGCTGGAATCCCTTGGCCATCCTCTTCTTCCTAGTTTGTCTTTTCTCCACTTTTCCCCAATTTTATAATAGCTTTATTTGGTATAACATATAAATATCATGTGTAAAGTAGGCTGTTTTTGACAATTAGCAAAGGCTGTTTTACTCCCAAAGAATTTCCATTTTATTGGTATTTGTGAGTCATGAGTACTTGACTTTAGCATACCTGTCTTTGTTTTTTTTTTTTTAAAGATTTTATTTATTTATTTGACAGAGATAGAGACAGCCAGCGAGAGAGGGAACACAAGTAGAGGGAGTGGGAGAGGAAGAAGCAGGCTCATAGCGGAGGAGCCTGATGCGGGGCTCGATCCCATAACGCCAGGATCACGCCCTGAGCCGAAGGCAGACGCTTAACTGCTGCGCCACCCAGGCGCCCCAGCATACCTGTCTTTGAACCAAGGTATAAATCTTATGGTTCTTTGCTTTATTCAAGGAAAAAATGTTGCAGTCGGGCCACTGCTTTTGTTGAGTGCCTCTTTGTTTAAGGATTACTTAACTGGGAGTACATAAATATTATCCCTCCTTGAAACTGGGTATTGACAGTTTTATTCCTAACTCATTACATAATTACTAACCATGTAAAAGTGGGGATTTAGTGTCAAAACTTTCTCCAATCAAGTCTAATGTCTAAGCAAAATAGCTCTTAGAAAGTCCTACATAATTTTTCACCTTCAAATTAAAATCAGATATGTTAACAAATCCAATTAAAATAACTTTGCAAAAAAATAATGCTTTGACTACCCAACCTTCTTCTTATCATGATTTGTCTTTTTACTCATTCATCATTATACTGCTAACTAGAATCTACCTGAAGAAATTAGAAAACACTCAGTTTTTGGGATTGTTAACTATTATTCTTGCAATACAGCTCTGAAACGTGAGTCCTTATATAGTATCTGACAAAACTAACATTTTCTTGAAGAGAATTCATAGTCTCTAATTCTATGTCAGTTCCGTTATTCCATGGAGTTCCTACAGTTTGATGTATCCAAACTGTTTTAATTTTTTTGCAATTTGTATACCTGAAAAACCAAATCTTTAAAAATTGGAGGTAAACATTGCCTGCTTCATAGATACTCTCTTGATTTTTGTTGATATAATTTAAATCCCATCTTTTTATAGTATGTTATTTCTCTATAAAAACATTTGTTTTATTAAAACAGACTTTATGCTTTAATAACCTGCACCATGGGTTATAATCTGTTGCATCCCTTTTTTACCAAAATAGCAATATTTTGGGCAAGTAGAAAATTCTCAGTAAGTTTATACACTTGGTAATATCTAGGAAACCATTATCTATTTTTTTTTAAGATTTATTTATTTGACAGAGAGAGACAGCCAGCAAGAGAGGGAACACAAGCAGGGGGAGTGGAAGAGGAAGAAGCAGGCTCCCAGCGGAGGAGCCTGATGCGGGGCTCGATCCCAGAACGCTGGGATCATGCCCTGAGCCGAAGGCAGACGATTAATGACTGAGCCACCCAGGCGCCCCAAGGAAACCACTATCTAATCCAAGGTCAAAATTTTTATGTTTTCTTTTTAGAGTCTTATAACTTAGTTCTTATATTTATGTCTTTAATTCATTTGAATGTTTTTGATATGGTGTGAGGGAGGTAGGGATACCAATTCATTATTTTGCCAGTTGTCACAGCACCATTAGTTGAAGAAACAGTGATTTCCATATTGAATAGTTTTTTTTTTGCCCTTGTTGAAACTGGTTGATGATTGATTGATTGGCTGATTGATTTTAAACCTATTTTATAGATCTACATATCTACCCTTATGTTAATAATGCAATAATGCCTTGATTACTGTAGCCTCATTAAGTTAGAAGTCAGAAGTTGTGACTGCTCTCTTATTCTTGGTCACAATTATTTTAGGTATGCTGGGAGTCTGGGATTTAATTTTAGGATCAGGTTTTCAATTTCTGAGAATAAGAGAATAAGAGAAAAATCTTGGATTTTTATTCAGATAAGACAGCATCTATTTATGTATTTGGGAAGAATTTGCACATTAACAATAATAAGTCTTACAAATAATACATATAGGATATTTTAAAAATTTCTTTTTTAAGCAGTTTTTTCATTTTGGGGGAGTTTATAGGAGTACAAATTTTTCATTTATGAAATTTATGGCTAAGTGCTTTCTTCTTTTCGATACTATTATAAATAGACCCTCTAATTCAATTTTCTTCACTGGTGGTATCAGTTTGCTAGTTTTTTGACATGCAGATAATTGCATTCGTTGAAATATCCTTCCTATGTTTGATTATATTTCTTCCTCCTTTTATGAAATTTCTATATTGTAATAGAAATCTTTGTGAAGATGATCTCTTTCATGATTAAGTCAATAAGTACTCCTCAATGTTTACTTCCAAATCTATATGTTTATGGTTTGTGTCCATGAAGTTATTTGACAGGTTCTCCTAGGCTTTCTACCTTTGGGATAAGTTGGAATATCATGTCCTCCTTTTGCAGACATAGTTATGGTTTTCTTCTTTCTTTTTTTAATTATTGATTATTTATTTTTTATCTTTTCTATTTTTTATAATGCACATGTGTTATTATTATTATTATTATTATTATTATTATTATTATTATTATTTGATGTAGTGTTCCATGATTCATTGCATGCATATAACACCCAGTTCTCCATGCAATACATGCCCTCCTTGATACCCATCACCAGGCTAACCCATCCCCGCACCCCTCTCCCCTCTGAAATGATCAGTTTGTTTCCCAGTGTCCATAGTCTTTCATGGTTCATTTCCCCCTCTGATTTCCCTCCCTTCATTTTTCCCTTCCTTCTCTTAATGCCCTTCATGCTATTCCTTATATTCTACAAATAAGTGAAACCATATGATAACTGTCTTTCTCTGCTTGACTTATTTCACTTAACATAATCTCCTCCAGTTCCATCCATGTTGATGCAAATGGCTGGTATTCATCCTTTCTGATGGCTGAGTAATATTCCATTGTATATATGGATGACATCTTCTTATCCATTTATCTGTTGAAGGGCATCATGGCTCCTTCCACTGTTTGGCTATTGTGGACATTCTTGCATTGGGGTTCATGTGCCCCTTCTATTCACTACATCTGTATCATTGGGGTAAATGCCCAGTAGTGCAATTGCTGAGCCACAGGGTAGCTCTATTTTTAACTTTTTGAGGAAGATCCACACTGTTTTCCAAGGTGGCTGTACCAACTTGTATTCCCACCAACAGTGTAAGAGGGTTCCCCTTTCTCCACATCCTCTCCAACATTTGTTGTTTCTTACCTTGTTAATTTTTGCCATTCTAACTGGCATAATGTGGTATCTCAATGTGGTTTTGATGTGAATTTCCCTGATGGCTAATGATGTTGATCATTTTTTCATGTGTCTGTTAGCCATTTGGATATCTTCTTTGGAGAAGTGTCTGTTCATGTCTTCTGCCCACTTTTTGACTTGATTATTTGTTTTTTCAGTGTTGAGTTTGAGAAGTTCTTTATAGATCTTGGAGACCAACCCTTTATCTGTATTGTCATATGCACGTATTCTCTCCCATTCCATGGTGTTCTCTTGAAAAATATACTTTGAAGCATAATCCTGAAGTAATTCCAAAAATATTTAGCTTGTTTCCACTTCAAACTTTACCTAATTTCATTGTCTATGAAAAAAAAAATCAGACTTCACTATTTGTTTCTCTTCTTGAATGTTACATAATATGGCAACCATTCTGCATTCCAATGTTCACAACTCAGCTTTGCCACTAGATATGTAATCAGGGGCAAAATAAATATAACTTCTATGTTCTATATCTATGGCTGTCCAATAACTAAAAATGATAGTAACAATAGCTGTGAGAATTAACGAGTTTACATATTTGTGGTACTTAGAACAGTTTCTTGCATATAAGTACTTTGCAAGAATGAAGTTTTTAATAGTATCAGGCCTAAAATATATTCACATTGTGTTTATATATATATATGTGGAGACACACACATAGTTACATACATATGTATTTATTAATTTTGTTTTATTCACACACACATAAGCTTTAAAAATATATATGTAGTTTTTTTTTTTTAAATCATGTTCTGTTAACCAGCATATAGTACATTGCAAGTTTTTGATACAGTGTTCAATGACTCATTAGTTGCATGTAAAACCCAGGGCTCATCACAACATGTGCTCTCTGAATACCTTTCACCTGGTTAACCCATCCCCCCCATGCCTTCCTTTCTGTAACTCTCAGTGTTGTTCTCAGAGTCCACAGTATCTCATGGTTTTTCTCCCTCTCTGATTTCTTCCATTCAGTTTTCCCTTCCTTCCCCTGTGGTCCTCCACTTTATTCCTTATATTCCACATATGAGTGAAACCATATGATAATTTTCTTTCTCTGCTTGACTTATTTCACTGAGCATAATCTCCTCCAGTTCTGTTGATGTTGATGTAAATGTTGGGTAATAATCCTTTCTGATGGCTGAGTAATATTCCCTTGTATATAGGGAACACGTCTTCTTTATCCATTTGTCTGTTGAAGGGCATCTCGGTCCTTTCACAGTTTGGCTATTGTGGACATTGCTGCTATCAACACTGGGGTGCATATGGGCCTTCTTTTCACTACATTTGTATCTTTGAGTTAAATACCCAGTAGTGTAATCACTGGGTCATATTGTAGCTCTAATTTAACATCTTGAGGAACATTCCATACTGTTTTCCAGAGTAACTGTACAGGCTTGCATTCCCACCAGCAGTGTAAGAGTGTTCTCCTTCCTCCATGTCCTCGCCAACACTTGTTGTTTCCTGTCTTGTTAATTCTGGCCATCCTAACTGGTGTAAGCTAGTATCTCATTGTGGTTTTCATTTGTATTTTCCTGATGGCTAATGATGTTGAACATTTTTTCATGTGTCTGTTAGCCATTTGGATGTTTTCTTTGGAGGAGTGTCTGTTCATATCTTCTGCCCATTTGTTGACTGGATTATTTGTTCTTTCAGTGTTGAGTTTGAGAAGTTCTTTATAGATCTTTGATACCAGCCCTTGATCTAAAATGCCATTTGCAAATATCTTCTTCCATTCCATGGATCGCCTCTTAGTTTTCTTGACTGTTTCCTTTGCTGTGCAGAAGCTTTTGATCTTGATGAAGTCTCAAAAGTTAATTTTTGCTTTTGTTTCCCTTGCCTTTAGTGATGTGCCTAACAAGAAGTTGCTGTGGCCAAGTCAAAGAGATTACTGCCTATGTTCTCCTCTAGTATTTTGATAGATTTCTATCTCATCTTTAGAAATTTCATCCATTTTGAATTTATCTTTGTGTATGGTGTAAGAGACTGGTCCAGCTTCATTTTTCTGCATGTGGTTGTCCAGTTTTCCCAGCACCATTTATTGAAGAGACTGGTTTTGTTTTGTTTTGTTTTGTTTTGTTTTCCATTGGATCCTCTTTCTTGCTTTGTCACAGATTAGTTGACCATAGAGTTAAGGGCCCATTTCTGGGGTGCCTTTTATGTTCCATTGATCCATGAGTCTGTTTTTGTGCCAATACCATATTGTCTTGATGATCAGAGCTTTGTAATATAGCTTGAAGTTAGGTATTGTGATGCTCCCAGCTTTAGTATTCTTTTTCAACATTCCCCTGGCAATTTGGGGTCTTTTCTGGTTCCACACATATTTCAGGATTGTTTATTCCTGCTCTGTGAAAAATGTCAAGGTATTTTGATAGAGAGGGCATTGAAAGTGCAGATTGCTCTGGGCAGCATAGACATTTTCAGAATTTTTATTCTTCCAATCAATGAGCGTGGAATATTTTTCCATTAATTTTGTCTTCTTCCATTTCTTTTATAATTGTTCTGTAGTTCCTAGAGTATAGATCTTTTACCTCCTTGGTTAGGTTTATTCCTAGGTATCTTATGGTTTTGGGTGCTATTGTAAATGGAATCAATTCCCTAATTTCTCTTTCTTCAGTATTACTGTTAGTGTATAGAAATGCAACTGATTTCTAAGCATTGATTTTGTGTCCTGCCACATTGCTGAATTGTTGTATGAGTTCTAATAACTAGGGGGTTGAGTCTTTGGATTTTCCTCATAAAGTATCGTGTCTTCTGTGAAGAGATGGAGGAAAAAAAATACAAGAATAGTAACAATAAGCTAAACACTAGGCCTTATATACTTTATTTCTGGTTATCAGAAAACTCTGCAAAGTAAGAAATAGTATAACCTTTGTTATTATTATTAATGAAGACATGTGATCACTGCAAGTTTTTTCCAAGGGACCATTTACAAGTTAGTACAATAGATAAAAGCATACATTTTGTGATCTGCCTTGTTTTTTATGTAGTGGAATAATTATATCGAACTTCAGATACTTCAAAAATTTATTCTTCAACATTTTGTACAAAAGAACAGCTCTTCAAAAATGCTTATATTGCTACTTTTTGACTTTTTAATTATAGCCATTATATAATCCAGTAGTGGTCAATCATTTTCATTTTGGGATCCCACTCTTGAAATTTAAGGAGGACCCCCAAAACCTCTCTTTATATGGCTTATATCTATTTATATTTACCATACTACAAATAAAAACTTGGAAAATTTTTTTTTCTGGGGGGGAGGAGTGGACAGCAACATTTATCAAACAATATTAAGGTGATAGTACAAAGCTCCTGAAGATAGAGGAGACCTGAGAGTGTTGCCCCAAATCTTGGAAACTTAAAAAAAATTCAGTTTTAAATAATACCCCCCAAAATGTTACAGACAAGCATAGAGAACATATTTTTATGAAAAATCACTGTTTTTTTGCAGAACAGAAGGCTTTACTGAGAAGAATGGCATTGTTTTATATTTTTGCAAATCTCTTAATGTCTACTTAATAGCATTTAACTGGATTTTCATATCTTCTTTCACCATTCAGTCATACATTGATTTTGTTGAATTATATAAAGAAAATCCATCTTCACACAGTATGTACTTAGAAAAGAGAAGACCTTTATCAAATGATTGTGGATATTTGTATTTATTTATATTCAATCAAAGCTAGATAATGGCAGTGTCTTAACAGATAGCTGCAATGTAGACTCTAGACCATATCAATGAACTTTTACACTGAAGTCTGCTAGTCTGTCTTGCACTTTGAATGGATATCTTATCTATATGCACAGGTAAATTTGTAACATGCATGCATCACTCATATGAAAATACTGCTTCACTACCTTATGTAGGGCATCCAATGTTGACACATTTCCTCATTTAATATTAAAAATTCACATTCATAAATAATACCAGTGATCTCACAAGAAAAGTCTTTAAATATGGAGAGCTATCAAGTCACATAAAAGTATTCCAAAATTTTAATCTTCATTTGAAAGTTAAATCTTTTTTTTATTTTTTTTAAGATTTTTTATTTATTTATTCATTCGACAGAGATAGAGACAGCCAGCGAGAGAGAGAACACAAGCAGGGGGAGTGGGAGTGGAAGAAGCAGGCTCATAGCAGAAGAGCCTGATGTGGGGCTCGATCCCATAACGCCGGGATCACGCCCTGAGCTGAAGGCAGATGCTTAACAGCTGTGCCACCCAGGCGCCCCTTCATTTGAAAGTTAAAATTTCATCATGGCAATAAACACTGTCTGTTGTTTTCCTCAAAGAATATATATATATTAGTTTTAATTTTTGTGTTTTTTTTTACCTTCACTAGGCATATCATTAAGGTTTTAGTTTAATAAACCACATTGTTTTCTAACTGATACAGTTCTTCTTCTTCCATACCTGAACTATACACATATTGCATATTTTACCTCATTCACATATTATTATAATAAAATTTAACATGTGTTAAAACACTGGCTTCTTAGTTGCTCATTTGGTTTTCAATTGTAATCATTGATAACTGCAATAAGTAACAATTTTGTGGAATCCTCATCCTTTGGAGTAATTTCATGCCTATTATTCATTAAATCAAATGAATATGTATAGAATGCAAAGTATATGATAAACAACACACTTTTTTAAATGGGTTAAAAGTGAGCACTGTATTATTTCTGATGTCAAGGAATTTTTAAACAAGGGAAAAATAAGTAGATGCAGAAAAATCATAATATGTTTTTATTTTTTTATTATTTTTATAATATTTTTTATTATGTTAGTTACCATACAGTACATCCCTAGTTTTTGATGTAAAGTTCTATGATTCATTAGTTGCGTATAACACCCAGTGCACCATGCAATACGTGCCCTCTTTAATACCCATCACCAGCCTATCCCAATTCCTTACCCCCTCCCCTCTGAAGCCCTCAGTTTGTTTCCCAGAGTTCATAGTCTCTCATGGTTCATTCCCCCTTCTGTTTATCCCCCCCTTTCTTCTTCCTTTTCTTCTCCTACCGATCTTCCTACTTCTTATGTTCCATAAATGAGTGAAACCATATGACAATTGTTTTTCTCTGCTCAACCTGGGAGAAATGGATGCCTTCCTTGAAACCTATAAACTACCAAGACTGAAACAGGAAGAAATTGATTTTTTAAACAAACCAATTAATTATGAGGAGATTGAAGCAGTGATTAAAAACCTTCCAAAAAATAAGACTCTGGGGCCTGATGGATTCGGCAGGGAATTCTACCAAACATTCAAAGAAGAAATAATACCTCTTCTCCTGAAACTGTTTCAACAAATAGAAACAGAAGGAAAACTACCAAACTCATTCTATGAGGCCAGTATTACCTTGATTCCAAAACCAGGGAAAGACCCCATTGAAAAGGAGAATTACAGACCAACTTCCCTAATGAATATGGACGCCAAAATTCTCAACAATGTCCTAGTTAATAGGATCCAACAGTACATTAATGAATTATCCATCATGACCTAGTGGGATTCAATCCTGGGATGCAAGGGTGGTTCAACATTTGGGAATCGATCAATGTGATACATCATATCAACAAGAAAAGAGTCAAGAGCCATATGATCCTCTCAATAGATGCAGAAAAAGCATTTGACAAAATACAGCATCCTTTCCTGATTAAAACCATTTACAGTGTAGGGAGAGAGGGTACATTCCTCAATTTCATCAAGACCATCTATGAAAAACCTACAGCAAATATCATTCTCAATGGGGAAAGCTGGAATCCTTTCCCTTAAGATCAGAAACATGGCAAGGATGCACTCTTGCTATTATTATGCAACAACAATCAGACAACCAAAAAGGGATAAAAGGTATCCAAATCAGCAAAGAAGAAGTAAAACTGTCTCTCTTCACAGATGACATGATACTCTACATGGAAAATCCAAAAGAATCCACTCTCAAACTATTAGAAGTTATAGGGCAATTCAGTAATGTGGCAGGATACAAAACCGATGCTCAGAAATCAGTTGCTTTTCTATACACAAACAATGAGACTGAAGAAAGAAAATTTAGGGAATTCATAACGTTTAAAATATCACCAAAAATCATATATTATCTCGGAATTAACTTAACCAGAGACGTAAAGGATCTATATTCTAGAAACTAAAAATCACTCTTGAAAGACATTGAAGAAGGCACAAAAAGGCGAAAAAATATTCCATGCTCATGGATGGGATGAATTAACATAGTTAAAATGTCTATGCTACCCAGAGCAATCTACACTTTCAATGTCATCGTGATCAAAAGAGCAATGACATTTTTCAGGGAACTGGAAACAATAGCCCTTATATTTGTGTGGAACCAGAAAAGGCCCCGTATCACCAAGGAATTGTTGAAAAGGAAAAACAAAGCTGGGGGCATCACATTGCTGTGTTTCAAGCTGTACTACAAAGTTGTGATCACAAAGACAGCATGGTACTGGCACAAAAACAGACACATAGACCACTGGAACAGAATAGAGAACCCAGAAATGGACGCTTGGCTCTTTGGACAACTAATCTTTGACAAAGTAGAATAAGTCAGTTTAAAAAAAAAAAAGTGATGGGTAAGAGTTAGTGCAGTTAAAAAGATTTGAAATCCCTGTGATGTTTTCCTTGCAGAGTTGACATTTCTGATATTCTGTTTATATAAACAAGAATATTTGTACTAGGAATGGTTGTAATGTAATTTTTGAAGAATAGAATATATGCACAGAGACCCACAGTTGATCAGCATTGGACATAGTCTGATTTATTGCTGAGCATATATGTCTGTTATATGGGTGGATGATACATCCCTATAGAATCAGAAATAAATATCTGTAGAGATTCATTGTAACTGTCTCATTATAAACTAAGGAGTCTAGACTATGTCCTCCAAGGGAAAATGAAAACATAGCATTGATTATGCATTGATGCAATATAAGCTGTTTTAGTAAAATAATATTAATCATAATCAAAACCAGGAAAAAAAAAACTATATGCGATGACCTGCAATAGAGTTTTGGAAAGAATTTGGTGAAAGTACTAAAAAAATAAATACAGGATTTACTTACTTTCCTTTATAACAAGAATTTAATCTCTTATTCTAATTGGGCAAGTTATCACAGGCAATGTGGATTGTTTTTTTTTTTTTTAACAGTTCATTTTCTTTCCTCATTTAGAGACTGGGTCTAACTTAATCAATTCAATCCATGCTTCTTCATTTGACCGAATTCAATCCCCCTTTGTTATCTCTAGGTAACTAGCCCCAAACTAAACTTAGTTCATTCAAGCCCCTTCTACCACATGTATGAAAGAGAAGAAATCATTAACAGAAAATAAAATAAAACAAAACATGCTAATATTGATTTTACCATAACAACTAAAAGGTTTTATTGTTTGTTTGTTTTCAAAAATGACAATCTCAAGCATTTCTTCACCAGACATCCTATATTATAAATTTCTTTAATCTCCTTAGGATCTCATTACTTGCCCTCATTAACCTTCCTAATTCAAATTTCTTCCATTATGAATTTAGTACTCATGATTCATTATTCCAAATGTTTTATTTCTAATACCATCAACTCAATTATCTTGTATGTACTGAGCAAAAAATTAACCAGTTCAATCCATTTCCGTAGGCTGAGTGCTGATTAAAAAAAATTCTACAATTTTATTATTTGGTTTCATTACTATCAAAGGTCTCTGTTTTCTGAATTCCTCAATCTATACACTCATTCAGAAGTTCTAAAGAATGATTCACAGGTTTCATTACATAAATATGCTCACAGATAAGATTTCTTATAGTGATATGTTTAGGATATACAGTAGATACATAGAAGGAAAGGCCAGAGTCTAAAGGAAACCACTTGGAGTTCTCCTCATGTCTTCACTATCCATGAAGTGACACATGGAGTGTACTTTCTCCCAACAATAAAAATGAAAAAAAACATGCATGCCTTTTTCCTCCCTGAGGAAGCTTATTAGAGACACAGAGACCAAGGATTTTATTTAAGGCTGGTCATCTAGGCACCCTCCACTTAGTGCCTTCTAAAGTTTCAGACTTCCAGAACTCAAAAAAGGTGTTTAGCAAAACCATGATTGTGCTGATGGTTGAAGCACAGTGAAACACCATAATAAGTAGAATGTTCACTGAGAACACAGAGCCAAATTCCTAGATATGCCAGTCAAAGACTACCTATGCAGGCAAGTCTTTCTACAGACAATTGTCTCAGACCTGCTCTGTTATCTCATTCCTGCAGTCTCCAAACTTAGCTCTTGTTTCCATTCTGTCCAAAATTCCTTGTGTCATTGATCACGTACTATTTAAGACTCCGGAATACATATGCAAATATCATCACTGTGCTCAGAACACGGAGCACTTATATGCTGTCTGACTATCCTTTTCTTTTTTTTTTTTCATTTTTTTTCTTTTTGTTTTTTGGTTTTATTAATGATTTTTTATTATATTATGTTAGTCACCATACAGTACATCCCCAGTTTCCGATGTAAAGTTCGATGATTCATTAGTTGCGTATAACACCCAGTGCACCATGCAATACCTGCCCTCCTTACTACCCATCACCAATCTATCCCATTCCCCCACCCTCCTCCCCTCTGAAGCCCTCAGTTTGTTTCTCAGAGTCCATAGTCTCTCATGTTTCATTCCCCCTTCTGATTACCACCCCTTCTTTATCCCTTTCTTCCCCTACTGATCATCCTAGTTCTTATATTCCATAGATGAGAGAAATCATATGATAATTGTCTTTCTCTGCTTGACTTATATCACTTAGCATTATCTCCTCCAGTGCTGTCCATGTTGCAGCAAATGTTGAGAATTTGTTTTTTCTGATAGCTGAGGAATATTTCATTGTATATATGGGCCACAGCTTCTTAATCCAGTCATATGTTGAAGGGCATCTCGGCTCCTTCCATGATTTAGCTATTGTGGACAATGCTGCTATGAACATTGGGGTGCATATGGCCCTTCTCTTCACTACATCTGTATCTTTGGGGTAAATACCCAGTAGTGCAATGGCTGGATCATAGGGTAGCTCAATTTTTAACTTTTTAAGGGACCTCCACACTGTTTTCCAGAGTGGCTATACCAACTTGCATTCCCACCAACAATGTAGGAGGGATCCCCTTTCTCCACATCCTCTCCAGCAATTGTTGTTTCTTGCCTTGTCTATTTTTGCCATTCTAAGTGGCGTAAGGTGGTATCTCAGTGTGGTTTTGATTTGAATTTTCCTGATGGCTAATGATTTTGAACATTTTTCATATGTCTGTTAGCCATTTCTATGTCTTCATTGGAAAAGCGTCTGTTCATAACTTCTGCCCATTTTTTGATTTGTTTATTTGTTTCTCATGTATTGAGTTTGAGAAGTTATTTGCAGATCTTGGATACCAGTCCTTTATCTGTAGTGTCATTTGCAAATCTCTTCTCCCATTCCTTGGGCTGCCTCTTAGTTGTTTTGATTGTTTCCTTGGCTGTGCAGAAGCTTTTTATCTTGATGAAGTCCCATAAGTTCATTTTATCTATTGTATCTCTTGCCTTTGGAGATGTGTCATGAAAAAGGTTGCTTTGGCCGATGTGGTAGAGGTTGCTGCCTATGTTCTCCTCTAGAATTGTGATGGATTCCTGTCTCACATCGAGGTCTTTCATCCATTTGGAGTTTATCTTTGTGTATGGTGTGAGATAGTGGTCAAGTTTCATTCTTTTGCATGTAGCTGTCCAATTTTCCCAGCACCATTTATTGAAGAGACTGTCTTTTTTCCACTGGATGTTTTTCCTGCTTTATCAAAGATTAGTTGCCCAAAGAGCCGAAGGTCCATTTCTGGGTTCTCTATTTTGTTCCCTTCAGAGTGTAGGAATAGAGGGTACAATTCTCAATCTCATAAAAGCCATCTATTAAAAGCCTACAGCAAATATTATACTCAATGGGGAGAAGCTGGAAGCCTTTCCCTTAAGATCAGGAACACGACAAGGATGCCCACTCTCGCCACTATTATTCAACATAGTACTAGAAGTCCTTGCAACAGCAATCAGACAACAAAAAGGTATAAAAGGTATACAAATCGACAAAGAAGAAGTCAAAATGTCTCTCTTCACAGATGACATGTTACTCTATATGGAAAACCCAAAAGAATCCACTCCCAAACTATTAGAAGTTATAGAGCAATTCAGTAATGTGTCGGGATACAAAATCAATGCTCAGAAATCAGTTGCATTTCTATACATGAACAATGAGACTGAAGAAAGAGAAATTAGGGAATCCATCCCATTTACAATAGCACCAAAAACCATACGTTACCTCGGAATTAACTTAACCAGAGATGTAAAGGGCCTATATTCTAGAAACTATAAATCACTCTTGAAAGACATTGAGGAAGACATAAAAAGATGGAAAGATATTCCATGCTCATGGATCGGAAGAATTAACATAGTTAAAATGTCCATGCTACCCAGAGCAATCTACACTTTCGGTGCTATCCTGATCAAAAAACAGAGGACATTTTTCAAAGAACTGGAACAAATAGTCCTTAAGTTTGTATGGAACCAGAAAAGCCCCCGAATCTCCAAGGAACTGTTGAAAAGGAAAATCAAAGCTGGGGGCATCACAATGCCAGATTTTGAGCTGTACTACAAAGCTGTGATCACAAAGACAGCATGGTACTGGCACAAAAACGGGTACATAGACCAATGACTATCCTTTTCTTGAATGATTTGTTGCCTTGCCCAGGTAAGCCCAATAATGGCTGATCAGTGAGGGACTCTAAAAACCCATCCATGTCATCCAACCGAAGTCAACGCTAAAGGGCTATCCCAACTTCAGAATTCCATACTGAGTAATCCAAAGCTGTTGCTGAAGATTTAAATTTGGATCATTTGCCACCTGTAATTCAATGAGGCCTCTGTCACTGGATATATGTGGAAGACTGAGTCTCTGCTACAAGCTGCATGTTCAACTTCTAAAATGTAAATAGTGACAGTTACTCCATTGCTTGTTACTTACCCACATAAAAGGAAACACTAATTCAAAAGATTATGCACCCCTGTTTATTGTAGCATTATTTACAATAGTCAAGACATGGAAGCAACCCCCAAAAATGGATAATATATATTATCCATTTTTTTGGGTATCTATATATATCCATATCTCTCTCTCTCTCTCTCTTTCTCTCTCTCTCTCTCTCTCTCTCTCTCTCTATATATATATATATATATATATATATATTACTATTAACCACAATAAAGTATGAGATTTTGCCATGTGTAACAACATGGATGGACCTAGAAGAAATCATGCTAAATGAAATAAGTCAGGGAAAGAAAATACCATATGATTTCATTCACTTGTGGAATATAAGAAAGAAAGAAATAATAACAAGAAAAAAACAAACAAAAACCACAATGTATACATTATATATATATATATATATATATATATATATATATATATATATATAATTTGAATTCAAGTTAGCTAACATAGAGTGTAATATTAGTTTTGAGTGCACAATCTAGTGATTCAAGAGTTACATACAACACCTGTGCTCATCACAGCATTTGTACTTAAAGACAGAGATCAAGTTGCAAGAGGGTAGGTGGGTGGGGAAATGGATGAAGATAAAGGTCTTTAAGAGTACACTTATCTTGATCAGCACTTATTAATGTATAGAATTGTTGAATCATCATATTGTACCACTGAATAACACTGAATATTAATTTTTCTTCAAATACATACATACATATATACATACATACACATATGCATGCTTACTAAACAATGGAGAATTAAGATAATATATGTAGGGAAATGCATTAGCTGGTAGAATATGTCAGGCTTTTGAAAATTGTAGAGACAATAGTAAGTACAGCTGAAGTTGGATATCTATTACTAAGTTGATTGATGCTCTGGAAAAATAACTAAAAGATGTAAGTAATAATTGCCATTTGAAGGCAAAACCTCAAAGCCAGAGAGGCTTCTTTGGGAATGGCTCAATTCCTGTAGTAGGAGGCCAGAGGAAACTGAAGCCAAGGACCTAATACAGTAAGTAGTAGAATTCCAAAAAAGTTAAATCCAACCAAGGAAGATCTCTTATGCCAAGGCCCTGGCTAAAAAAGTGTAGGGGTGTGTACATGAGAGGGGACATCTAAGTTTGTTTCCTTGAATTTGCTGTATTCCTATATTCTTTGAACCCTCTAAATATACCGAATTGGTTCACTCTCTTTTTAATACCTACAAATCCCCCTTAATCAGAGGTTATGAAGAGACTTCTATCCTCCAGGACAACAGGTCCTTCTTCATGATCAACCCCATTTCCTCTCTTGGCCATTGGGCTGATAAATCAGATTATATTACAGTATAACACAGGCAGGGGATGTGCTGGGTCTGATAAAAGAGAAAAGAAGCTATATCCCAAAAAGCTGCAACATCTTACCTGTTTGAGTACGTGTGGGACTGGATCATGAGGGAGCTTGATCAAGTACACCAAAACAGAAGTTAATGAAGAAGAGTTTATTAATGTGGAAACAGTTTCCTAGGACACAGTATTTATCAGTTTAGCAATCACCCAGAAGATAGTCCAGACATGCAACTTGGATGTCTCCTGGAAGCATGGAAGCTGGGTCTACGTGAAGAACTAAAATCTCCTCAAAGGGGCAAAATGAAGATAAATACATAAAGACAACTTAAAAAATAATATATCTTATATATAATTGTTTCCCTAAATGATAAATAACCATATATTACAAAGTTTATAACACAAATAAATTAGTCAGTGTTCTTCACATGATCAGAACCAAGAGAATATATGACATATAGAAAGAGATTTATTATGATGGATTGGCTCAGGTGATTATAGCAGTTTCAAGATCTTCTGTGTGCCAAATGGAGGTCCAGGAAAGCAAGTCATATAGGTCCTTTCTAAACCTGAAAATATGAGAATCAAGGGAGTTAACAGCATAAGTCCCAGTCTAGTCTGAAGTTTCAAGAAGGAGGAGTACCAATGTTTGTATGCAGAAGATGGATATCCAGTCTGTGCAGAGAACAAATTTGCCTTTTCTCCAGTTATCTGTTTTATCTAGGTCCTCAGTGGATAGGATAAAACCCACCAGCATTAGTGAGAGCAATCTTCTTTACTCAGTCTAAATACTCTAATGGCAACCTCTTCGGGAAACATCCCCACAGACACACCCAGAAATAATGTTTTACCAGCTTTATGGGCATTCCTAATTTAGTTGAGTTTACACATAAAATTAACTAACACAGTAAGTAAAACTAAACTCCACCATGGTAACATTGCTCTAAGTTTATTATACTGTATGCAACATGATGTAATATTCAAAGATAGATTTTAATAAATTGAATACATGTATTGTAAACTGTAAGGCAACAAGTAAAAATAGGAAACAGTAAGAGTGTTTTGATATGATAAATTTCTTACATGATCTAAATACAGAAATAAAAAGAAAAACAACTAGAAACAAAAGGAATAGAAAAAGTCTAAAGGATAGATCTGCATCCAATTCTATTAATACTTACATTAAATATAAATAATATAAACATCCCAATTAAATAAAAATGGAGACTCATGTATAGACTAAATTCAGCCATCTCAATAAATAATGTAAATCCTTTGCTCAGTTTCAGAAAATGAGCTTCTTTGCTTTTTTTTTTTATCTGAGTTAATTTTCCAAGCTGAATCCCATTGACTCAAGAGAACGTGGGTCTAAAGGAGGAGAAAAAAAGTCCCTGCATAGCATTGAAAATAGACATAGTAATGATTTCCCCAGTTCATTCCCAAAGTCTCTTACAATGATGTAATTGAATAACTGTGCACTCAGATGTGGTATGTTCATTATGGAAAATTGACATGGTCTTATGCACATAATATTGATTTGGTAAATGATCTCTTTTCCATTGCTATCAGAAAAGAGTATCATAAACAGTCCACATTCATGTCGAAAAAACACCTTATATCTACAACTTTACAAATGACTATTTTAATACTCCTGCCTTCCATTGTAATATAGTTGATAGTAGTCCAAACTGTCTTAAGATCAAACTAAAAATTAATTAATCCACCCAATTGATGACAAAATGCTTATTGGACTGATGAGCAAGAAATGTTCAGCAATTTAGAGACCTTGCAGGACACATGTACTCAAAAGGGTAAGACATAAACTCTATCAAGATATAGTCTGCCAGTTGAGAGACTATGGACTCTGAGAAACAAACTGAGGTCTTCAGAGGGGAAGGAGATGGGGAATGGGATAGGCTTGTGATGGGTAATAAGGAGGGCATGTATTGCATGGTGCACTGGGTGTTATATGCAACTAATGAATCATTGAACTTTACATCAGAAACCAGGGATGTACTGTATGGTGACTAACATAATATAATAAAATTTTTTTTAAAAAAAGATATAGTCTGCCAGAGTCCAAAATGCCTGAGTAAGAGAACTTAGTTTTGTCTGGTCCCAGGAACTCAGTTAGATAGCTAACAAGTCATTCCGGATACCTGAGAACTCACCAGGAGATATAAGAAAAAATTTGTTTCAATTCTGCAAATAGAAAAGTGACCACTTTCTGCAAGGTAGAAGGTGCAGAGAAATGAATCTGAGGGGATGTACTGAAAGATAAACCACAGAGGGGAAGCAGCCTCCATAAGTCAGCTATCTGAAAGTGGTATAACAGCAGAGCACAGAACCGGAACTTTCAGAAGTCTGTTCTGGTGAGGGATGTCCATGTCTGAACGGTGCTCAGGAGGTGAAGCAGGGCAGAATCCTAGGTGGGACAGTGTGGATTCAGGATCCCCAGGGTGACAAAAAGAATGGGGGTGCCTGAGTGCAGCAGAGTTCCCAGGCATTGGAGCAGGGACCCCAGCTGCAATCAATGAGCCCAGCAGTGGGCTCTCAGCTCAGTGTTGCCATAAATGACAAACTGAGGCAAGGTCAAGGAAAAAAGTCTGAACTGTGGCTCAGGTTTTTAAGGCTTTCCATAAACCAAAAAACACAGTGTTAGCTGGTCAGTCTATCTGTTCAGGCAGGGTCCTTGTAGGAATGAGGTCATACCACATTTGCATCCAGCTTAGTCTTACTGTACCCTTCACAACTGGTTGGGATAGCTTTTTGGCTTGCTCTCATATTAGGGTTTGGATAGTATGGGGCATGTCTTCTTCACTGTCAATCACCATAATCTTCTCATCACTTTCCAAGGAATTCCATGTCTTAGTGTCCTGATCAGGCTTAGTCACAAGCACCTGGGCCTTAATTCATGGTAGCTTGTGCAGCCCTTAGCTTTGCAAAACAGTGTGCTACAGTCTCTAACTTATTCTGCTCTCCCACCTTGTCTGCCAGCCCGAAAGCCATCAGGCTAGTAGACACTCTCATGTCCTTTTCTAATCTTAACTTGTCTTCTACCTTCCTAACACAAGCTTCGGCCTAAAATTAGGCATTGGTCAGTGGCAAGCTGGGCTGCCCATAGTAGAGGCCAGCCCACTGCAGCTACCATATACTTATTTTCCCTGCCACAGTGTGCAATGCATAGTTTCTCTAGCAAGCATAGTAGACAAGCTGTTATTTGGTGTCCCCATAGTCATGAAGTAGTCCACAAGTAATGTAACACATGGGTTGCCCTTTCCCACATAGAGGTTGATGGCCACCTGGAACTTTCCCAGCAGTTGCCTCATTCCCAAGGCTTATTTCTTTGGTCTCCTGGCTGGCTCACCAACTGTTGGTTTGCAATACTCCTGGGTGCTTCCCAGGTGTAATCTGCAACAGGCCCTCTCCATGCAGAGGGCAAGGAGTGACTGAAGAAAGAGGTAGACCACTCCAGATTGGTAGGTGGCACTTTTAATAATGGCAAGGAGATCTTACATATGAGGCTTGTCTTAGGCAACAACAAGACCAATCGAACCCTGCACCCACCCTCCAAATCTTAAAAGCTGAAGAAGAGGCCCTAACTGGACTCAGTCACCTGTAACATGCAGTTTTTTTCAACACCACATTACTATCTCAAATCTATTTTCTTGGAGTAGCCTCTGGAAATGAGAAAGGCACATTTCCAGGATAGGGGATGGGTTAAAGAGCCTCCATGTGTCCAGATCTGGAACACGGGTCAATTGGCAATCACATCTTTTTGATGACGTTTCCCAAAAGAAATTAACATGAAGAGAATAACATCCAGGGTCCAGACTTAGAGGCCAAAGAAATATTTCTACCATGGCCCAGGGTAATAATTTAATAAAATGTTATTTGCACTCTTTTATGTACCTATAATAGATACTATTTAACTTGAAATTAAGAGTAAATATTTATATTACACAATAAATTATGTATATTACCATATATGCATAATACCAATCCACAGCAGTATATATTCAGGACTCCAGCATACACACGGCAAGTATTCCTATTTGAGCTGAGGAAAGAAAAAGAGAAAATAATCAAATATCTTAGTGATTTTCCTAAAGAGCAGGAAAGATCTGTGTGACTATAGTTGACAAAATAAAATTATCTAGAAATCTCTTGACTAAACTTTAAAAATGGAAACCTATTGAACTAGACTCAAAGTGTAATGCACTTTTCATAAATTAATATATATTTATTTACATTCATAAACATAATTCATGAACTATATTACACTAAAATGTCGTGATTTATAATGAAATGTAGCTTGTTTAAAAAAAACATAAAAAATGGATTAAAAAATTCAAATTCAAATGGTTTTCTTCACCTTGCTCTAAAATGAAACTTTCCCCTAATTATTAATATGTAAGTGTTTAAGTAATATTAACCTTACAAATTAATTGAGATTTCTTTTTTGACTATTAATTATTTATTTATTTATTTTAATATTTTAAAAATTATATTATGTTAGTCATCATACAGTACATCCCTGTTTTTTTTTTAAGATTTTATTTATTTATTCGACAGAGAGAGAGACAGCCAGCGAGAGAGGGAACACAAGCAGGGGGAGTGGGAGAGGAAGAAGCAGGCTCATAGCGGAAGAGCCTGATGTGGGGCTCAATCCCATAACGCCGGGATCACGCCCTGAGCCGAAGGCAGACGCTTAACCGCTGTGCCACCCAGGCTCCCCCATCCCTGGTTTTTTATGTAAAGTTCGATGATTCATTAGTTGCGTATAACACCCAGTGCACCACACAATACGTGCCCTCCTTACAACCCATCACGAGACTATCACATTCCCCCACCCCCCTCCCCTCTAAAGCCCTCAGTTTGTTTCTCAGAGTCCATAGTCTCCCATGCTTCATTCCCCCTTCTGATTACCCTCCCTTTCTTTATCCCTTTCTTCTCCTACCGATCTTCCTAGTTCTTATGTTCCAAAGATGAGAGAAATCATATGATAATTGTCTTTCTCTGCTTGACTTATTTCACGTAGCATTATCTCCTCTAGTGCCGTCCATGTTGCAGCAAATGTTGAGAAATCATTCTTTTTGATAGCTGAATAATATCCCATTGTACATATGGACCACAACTTCTTAATCCAGTCATCTGTTAAAGGGCATCTCGGCTCCTTCCACAATTTAGCTATTGTGGACAGAGCTGCTATGAACTTTGGGGTGAAATTTCTGACAAGGAAAATGCATCTGGACATCTTAAATTTCATGACAAATAGAAGTCACCCTTCTGGCTTTGTCTCGATTCTGAATAACTCCCAGTATTTAAAACAGGTAATCTTTGCTACAGGGAGGTCTTTTACAACTTTCCATGTGAACTCGATGCAAGTTATCTTACTAATAATTTAATATCTCGTAACATTTAAAAGTATTTCATAAATTGACTTTTTATTATGTTATGTTAGTCACCATACAGTACATCATTAGTATTTGATGTAGTGTTCCATGATTCATTATTTGCATTTAAAACCCAGTGCTCATTACAATACATGTCCTCCTTAATACCCATCACTGGACCACCCCATTCCCCACCCCCACCCCTATGAAACCCTCAGTTTGTTTCCTGGAGTTCATAGTCTCTCATGGTTCATCTCCCCCTCCGATTCCCCCCCTTCCATTTTCCCTTCCTTCCCCTAATGACTTCCAAGTTATTCCTTTTGTTCCACATATGAGTGAAACCATATGATAATTCTCTTTCTTGCTTGACCTGTTTCACTTAGCATAATCTCCTCCAGTTCCATTGATGTCGATGCAAACATTGGCTATTCATCCTTTCTGATTTCATTGAATGTATGAACCACATTTTCTTTATTCATTCATCTTTTGAAGGGTATCTCAGCTTCTTCCACAGTTGGCTATTGTGAACATTGCTGCTATGAACATTGGGGTGCAGTGTCCCATCCTTTCAATACATATGTATCATTGGAGTAAATACCAAGTAGTGCAATTGCTGGATCATAAGGTAGCTTTATTTTTAAATTATTGGGGAACTTCCATACTGTTTTCCAAAGTGGCTATACCAATTTGCATTCCCACCAACAGTGTAAGAGAGTTCCCTTTTCTCCATATCCACTCCAACATTTGTTGTTTCCTGCCTTGTTAATTTTTGCCATTCTGACTGGTGTAAGGTGGTATCTCAATGTGGTTTTGATGTGAATTTCCCTGATGGTTAATGATTTTGAACATTTTTTCATGTGTCTGTTAGCCATTTGTATGTCTTCTTTGGAGAAGGGTCTGTTCCTGTCTTTTCCCCATTTATTTTTCTTTTCCTTTTTTAAAATTTTATATCATGTAATGTTAGTCACCATACACTGTATCCTTAGTTTTTGATGTAGTGTTCCACGATTCGTTATTTGCATATAACACCCATTGCTCCATGCAATACATGCCCTCCTTAATACCCATAACCAGGGTATCCCAATCCTCCACTACCCTCCACTCTGAAACCCTCAGTTTGTTTCCCAGAGTCCATAGTTTCTCATGGTTCATTCCCCCTTCTCTTTACCACCCCCACCCGCATTCTTCCGTTCCTTCTCCTACCAATCTCCGTGTTATTCCATATGTTCCACAACTGAGTGAAACCATATGATGATTGTCTTCCTCTGCTTGACTTATTTCACTTAGCATAATCCCCTCCAGTGCAGTCCATGTTGCTGCAAATGTTGGGTAATCGTTCTTTCTGATGGCTGAATAATATTCCATTGTATACACAGACAACATCTTCTTCATCCATTTGTCTGTCGAAGGGCATCTCAGCTCCTTCCACAGTTTAGCTATTGTGGACAATGCTGTTATGAACATTGGGGTGCATGGGCCCTTCTCTTCACTACATCTGTATCTTTGGGGTAAATACCCAGTAGTGCAATTGCTGGATCATAGGGTAGCTCTATTTTTTAACTTTTTGAGGGATTTCCACACTGTTTTTCAAAGTGGCAGTACCAGCTTGCATTCACACCAACAGCGTAAGAGGATTCCCCTTTCTGCACATCCACTCCAACATTTGTTGTTTCCTGCCTTGTTAATTTTTGCCATTCTGACTGGGGTAACGTGGTATCTCAATGTGGTTTTGATTTGAATTTCCCTGATGGCTAATGATGTTGAACATTTTTTCATGTGTCTCTAGCCATTTGTATGTGTTCTTTGGAGAAGGGTCTGTTCATGTCTTCTGTCCAGTTCTTGACTGGATCGTTTTGTTTTGTTTTGTTTTGGTGGGTTTTTGTTTTTGTTTTTTTGTTTTTTTTTTTGTTTGTTTTTGTGTGTGTGTGTGTGTGTGTGTGTGTGTGTGATGAGTTTGAGAAGTTGTTTATAGATCTTGGATATCAGCCCTTTATCTGATATGTCATTTCCAAATATCTTCTCTTACTCCATGGGCTGCCTCTTAGTTTTGTTGAATGTTTCCTTTTTGGGCAGAAGATTTTAATCTTGATGAATCCCAAAAGATTGTTTTGACCCTTGTTTCCCTTGCCTTTGGAGACCTGTCTTGAAAGAAGTTGCTGTGGCCAATGTCAAAGAGCATACTGCCTATGTTCACCTGTAGGATATTGAGGGATTCCTGTCTCACATTTAGGTCTTTCATCCATTTGGAGTTTATCTTTGTGTATGGTGTGAGGGAATGGTGGGGTTTCATTCTTCTGTATATAGCTGTCCAATGTTCCCACACCATTTATTGAAGAGACTGTCTTTTTTTCCATTGGTATTCTTTAGTGTTTTGTCAACGATTGGTTGACCATAGAGTACAGAGTCCATTTCTGGGTTCTCTATTCTGTTCCATTGATGTATGTGGCTCTTTTTGTGCCAATACCATGCTCTCTTAGTGATCACAGTTTTGTAATATAGCTTGAATCAGGCAACATGATGCCCCCAACTTTGTTTTTCTTTTTCAACATTTCCTTGATGATTTGGTCTTCTCTGGTTAAATATAAATTTTAGGATTATTTGTTCCAGCTCTTTGAAAAATGCTAATAGTATTTTGAGAGGAATGACACTGAAAGTATAGATTGCTCTGGGAAGCATTGACACTTTTTTTTTTCCTTCCAATCCATGATCATGGAATGTTTTTCCATCTTTTTCTGTCTCCTTCAATTTCTTTAATAATGTTTTATAATTTCTGGAGTATAGATCCTTTATCTCTTTGGTTTGGTTTATTCCTAGGTATCTTACGGTTTTCAGTGCTATTGTAAATGGAATCAATACTCTAATTTCTCTTTTTTTAAGTTACGCTGTTAGTGTATACAAAAGCAACTGATTTCTGTGCGCTCATTTTTTATCCTGCCACATTACTGAATTGCTGTTCAGTTCTAGTAATTTGGGGGTGGTGTCTTTTGGGTCTTCCCCATAAAGTATCCTGGGATGTAAGGGTGGCTCAACATTCACAAATTAATCAATGTAATAAAACAGATTAATAAAAGAAAAGAACCATACAATCCTCTCAATTGATACACAAAAAGCATTTAACAAAATACGGCAATCTTTTCTGATTAAAACTCTTCAAAGCATAGGGATAGAGGTAACATTCCACAATTTCATAAAAACCATCTAGGATAAGCCCACAGTCAATATCATTCACAGTGGGGAAAAGCTGAGAGATTTTCCCTTAAGATCAGGAACATGACAGGGATGACCACTCTTTCCTCTGTTGTTCAACAAAGTACTAGAAGTCCTAGTATCAGCAATCAGACAACAAAAAGAAATAAAAGGCATTCAAATTGGCAAATAAGTCAAACTCTCTCTCTTTGCAGGTATCATAAGTGGATTACATTACCTGTTGTAGGCATGGGTTATATTGTACATAAACTGAGAATCTCTTGACCTAGAGCTCAAAGAGAATCTAAGGAAGGACAAACTTGGAAAGGCTACAGAACTCTTTAGAGAAGTTATACTTCAAAGCAGTGGAATTTATTGGTTCAGTAAGGACAGATGTGTTTACTGTGAAATGTGTTTACTGTGAAAAGAGTTGGAAACTGCAGAGTGTAGGCCAGGGAGCAAGTGAGCAGCAATTAGTGGCTTGGATGTACAGTGGGAATCTAGATTCCAGTGGCAGCAGAAGGTCTTTGGAGCATAGGGGTCACATAACATGGGGTGGGGGCACTGTTCTTGCAGAAGGAACTACTATTTTATGGCCTTCTTGGGCACAGAAAACCTCATGCACATCACACAGGGTTCTGTTTCCATGTCAATAGGGCTGCAGAAAGGTTATGGCCAGCCCAAGGCAGAGAGTTCTAGGTCACTCCCTGGGCAGGATCTACCATAAATTTTCACCCTGAAACTCCTTCACCAGGGACTGCAGGAAGTGTCTTCCTCCACCAATGTCCCTGTAGCACCGTCTACTGAGAAACCCTACCATCATGTTCACTTTAAGGGAGAAAGGCTTTAAAAAATTCCATTGTTATAGAATATGAACTAAAAGTTGAATTTGGAGCTGAAAGACAATACATTGATAACTGACATAGTCCATTATTTGGCCATCCAGTTTCTGTAGAAAAACAATTGTGGGAAACAAACTGAGGGCTTTGGGGGGGTGGGGTGGGGGATTGGGATAGGCCGGTGATGGGTGTTAGGGAGGGCTTGTATTGCATGGTGTACTGGGTGTTGTATGCAAATAATGAATCATGGAACATTGCATCAAAAACTGGGGATGTACTGTATGGTGACTAATAAAACAAAGTAAAAATTATTAAAAAAATAAAGGCACAATAAACAAAATCTTTAAAAAAAAGAAATCACTAAGGGGGGAAGAACACATATGAATACTCAAAAGCATGCTTGTAAATAACTCATTGGTCAGAAAAAAAATAATGGGAATCACAAAGTAATTGGAACTAAAGAACAATAAAATGTAAATCCTGGATTCTCATCACTAGGAATTTTTTTTTCTTTTTTCTTGTTCTTCTTTTTGTATCTATATGAGAAGATGAATGTCAGCAGAACATACTGTAGTAATCACAAAATATGTAAATCCATCATGCTGTGTGCCTTAAATATTTTAATAATATTTTTATTATATTATGTTAGTCACCATACAGTACATCCCTAGGTTTTGATGTAAAATTCCATGATTCATGACTTGTGTATAACAACATGCAATAAGTGCCCTCATTAATACCCATCACCAGCCAACCCATTCCCCCCCTCCCTGAAGCCCTCATTTTGTTTCCCAGAGTCCATAGGCTCTCATGGTTCATTTCCCCTTCTGTTTACCCCACCTTTCTTTATCCCTTCTCCTACCAATCTTCCTATTTCTTATGTTCCATAAATGAGTGAAACCATATGTATGCCTTAAACTTAAAAACAAAACAAAACAATTTTCTACACCAGAAGGAAAAAAAATCATCTCTCTCTCTCTCTCTCTTTTTTTTTTTTTTTTTTTTTTTTGGCAAGTAAAGTAGTTCTCACTCTTCCCCAGGATAAAAAGACTCACAGTCTCAACAATTCTCATATTCACTGTGGACTATTTATTCATCAGATTTAGTCATGGTAGCAGTGAATATCTATTACCTAGAGAATACCTTGTAAAAATAACATCCAAAGACACTTGTATGCTTTTATTTTTTAATGTTTTTTTTTATTATATTATGTTAGTGACCATACAGTACATCCCTGCTTTCTGATGTAAAGTTCGATGATTCATTAGTTGCGTATAACCCCAGTGCACCATGCAATACGTGCCCTCCTTACTACCCATCACCAGTCTATCCCATTCCCCCACCCCCTCCCCTCTGAAGCCCTCAGTTTGTTTCTCAGAGTCCATAGTCTCCCATGCTTCATTCCCCCTTCTGTTTACGCCCCCCTTTCTTTATCCCTTTCTTCTCCTACCAATCTTCCTAGTTCTTATGTTCCATAGATGAGAGAAATCATATGATAATTGTCTTTCTCTCCTTGACTTATTTCACTTAGAATTATCTCCTCCAGTGCTGTCCATGTTGCAGCAAATGTTGAGAATTTGTTCTTTCTGATAGCTGAGTAATATTCCATTGTATATATGGACTACAACTTTTTAATCCATTCATCTGTTGAAGGGCATCTCGGTTCCTTCCACGATTTAGCTATTGTGGACAATGCTGCTATGAACATTGGGGTGCATATGGCCCTTCTCTTCACTATGTCTGTATCTTTGGGGCAAATACCCAGTATTGCAATGGCTGGGTCATAGGGTAGTTCAATTCTTGTATACTTTTAAATGAAGTGAAGAAAGAAAAAAATGAAAATAATTAGCATATACAAATAAACACCTTCATGTAATAAGTAGAGAAACATATTTAAAATATGCAAAGCTATATAGTCCTCATTTCTATAACTACTCATGAGTTAATATCTTTGGCTTCTTTCCTAAATTACCCATTTCATAGTTTCATTTCCCTTGGCCATAAGGTCAGCTGGGCTCAACATGTTTACCACCATATTGCCCTGAACATTTATTCTCAAAGATTCTGAGGCTTGAGTAACCTTGCTTTTCTATTTGCTGTGTTTTGACATTGGCCTTTATTATTAGACATGAAAATACTAAGAGATAGCCCAGAGAATTCTCTAGGCTACACACATAGTCTGTCTTGCCTCCATTTTGTAGCAACAACCAAATATTCCCTGCATAGTTGAATCATTCTTTTTGTCTACTTGTTGGTTCACTGGTATAAAGAGTCCCAAAGGGCTTGATGTTAGTTGCTTCTTTCAATATAGGGCTACAAAAGCTGGGTTCCCTATTAGAAGCAATCTCTCCTTGAAGAATAAGAGCCCCAAGCCAACAAAGATTAAAAATGTTAGGAGAGAAAGCAACAATTCTGTGAATGAATTTTCAAGCATTACAGTGAGAAGAGCCACATAAGTTCTACCACATGATTCTCAGACAAATGAATTCTGGCTATGGAGAAGATAGAATCCAAAAAAACATTACTACATTCTGTAAGACCAAAATCCCATCCTTTCGTCAGGGTTTTTTCCCAATTGGTATTGTAACTGAATTTTTTAAATTATTATTATGTTCATCTAGCCAACATATAGTACATCATTTGTTTTTGATGTACTGTTCAATGATTCATTAGTTGCGTATAACACCCAGTGCTCATCACCGCACATTGGACAAGCTATCCAAGCGTCTTCTGGGTTACAATGAAAATGACAATACAAGTTTATTCTCTGGCCATGAGTCCATTGCTGCACTTTGTTGTGCTGTGAAGTGATTTCCTTGATCTGGTGCAATGTTACATAGAAAGCCTGACTGTGGATTCAGTGTTCTTTTAGTTCACAATTCTTGTACTGTCAGAAGAATTCCATGCAGGGAATGCAAATCCATATCCACAGTATGTATATGTTCCATTAAGAACAAATATTTCTCCTCTCTGTGAGGAAATAAGCCCGGTTATGGCCAACTGGTCTCCATGTATGAGTGTGATGGAATTATTCCAAGAACTCAGTGTTGGTCTTTGCACATAGTATATTAAGCACTCAGCAATAGCAGATTACCTTGAATAGAAAAGTCCAGGTTGTTGAACTCAAGCAGAGCATCGACTCATGCTGCTGTGGCCACTTTGTTCATGTTTAACTAAACACAAGGGTATGAAGGTAAGAGGCTGAATGACATCCATAGAGCATGTTATTAATTCAGCTGAATTATAAGAGTCTCCTCTGTAGTAGATGTCCTTTGGTGCATATTCACATGAATCATATCTTTACATGGTGGACCTATTCTGAAGGTTCTGTGCACATATGCCTTCATCAGATTTCCTTGTTACTCGTCTTCAAATCTTTTCCTTCTGAGTTCTCCACCCATCAGTAAAACCACTTCCCACTGTTTTGGTAGAATGACATTTGCTACATTCTGATATCGATGCAAAATACTTCTTGCTCTGATCTCCATCCAAAA